>NW_027533081.1:999670-1063573 GCF_008692635.1 Crocuta crocuta | reverse complement strand
GCCCCGGGCGCAGGGCCCGGGCCAGGAGCGCCTCCGGGCCTGGAGGCAGCTCTGCAGAAGCTGGCGCTGCGGCGGAAGAAAGTGCTGAGCGCCGAGGAGATGGAGCTTTACGAGCTGGCGCAGGCGGCGGGCGGCGCTATAGACCCCGACGTGTTCAAGTGAGCGCGCGCGGGTGGGAGTGTGAGCTCGTCCTACCCCCAGACACCGCTGCTCTCCTGCTCCCCCGCCTGGGCCTCTGATCTGGAGGAGCCCCCACCCCCAGACCGCCCTTTTCGGACACCTTTGAGCGCCCAGATTAGAGTTGGGGTCTTGAAGGAAATGGCCTTCCTGGGCCTGGGCAAGGAGGGCTCACTGCCCACCGCTTTGTGTTCTCTCCAGGATCCTGGTGGACCTGCTGAAGCTGAACGTGGCGCCCCTCGCTGTCTTCCAGATGCTCAAGTCCATGTGTGCTGGACAGAGGCTGGGGAGCGAGCCCCAGGACCCTGTGGCCGTGTCTCTACCCACGTCGAGCGTGCCCGAGTCCCGAGGTCAGAGCTGGGCCCGGTGCTCCCTGCCCCTGTGACTCAGGAGGCGGGTAGCAGGGGAGGAAAGTAGGTGGCGTTAGACACAAGGTGGGCTTGGTCCTGAGTGGCCCGGCCTTACCGTGGGTCTTCTCCCAGGACCCACAGGGACCATCCAAGGGCTCACCTTTTGGTTTCCAGTCCCAAGTTTCCGTTTCTTTGCTACCCTTTGCTATGCGTGCAAGTCCAGATCAGGTAGTCGCCAAGTGGGTGTCCAGGGTGGCCCACGCAGCCTAGGCCTCATGGGATTCTGCCGGCCTCCTCGGGTAGAAATGCTTTCATTCCACAAACAGGGGAACAAGGTGGCTTTGGTTCCTGTTCTCATGGTGTGTACAGCCTCCAGGAAAGTGTTCAGGGAGCGGGGCAGGCAGAGGCCTTACTGCCACCCCCTTGCCTCTACCCCATCTGGGCCCCGGTGCTGCCCAGGAGTCTAGCCAGCTGAGCTTTCTTCCTCGGATTGCAGGACGGGTCAGCATGGCAGCCCCTGGCTGCCCTAGACACAGGGTGCAGAGGCCTGAGTAGGCACAGCACTGGGCTCACATTTGAAGGGCTTCCTCACTCCTGAGAGTCATGACTGACGGATAAGCAGGTGCCGGTGACAGGGGTGTCACGGTGGAGCTCCTGGGGTGTCGCATCTGCTCCCAATTTCAGAAACACCCTGAATGCTTGGCCGGAAGCATTCAGGCACTCACGACATCCTGAGAAGGGGCCAATGTTCGGGTGGAGGGCAGGCTGGGCCCCTGTGGGCGGGAGTGCCAGGGCCCTGGGTACCCACCTCCTTTCCTGAGAGGCCCCGGGCACTGGAGCGCAGGCTTCCTTACTGATCCACGCTCTGTCTGCTCTCTTTGTGTCTCTCTCTGACCTCCAGAGGCCTCCTTTCTCTCTGCCAAGAGCTGTAGTCCCCCTGCAAGGCCCTCCTTTTCCTCGGCCCCGCGGCCTGCGGCCTCTCCGGTTCTGCTCCACGGCCCAGCTGCCACGTACTCGCCTCTCTCTCCAGGGCCCCCCGGTTCCCTCCGGTTCTCTTGCTGCCTGTTCTCTCCTTTTGCAGGTTGCGTTTATTGGTTTATCTCTGGGGGTTGGTGCTCTTTCTTGTTTCTGTGGAAACTTCTGTGGCCCCCAGAAAGTCAGAGCAGCTTTGAGATGAACTGCTAGGGTAGGACCCTATGGGCCATCCCTGTCACACAGCTTAGGGACCAGGGACATGATTTCAGGGCCTGGTTTATTAGAGACCACTTGCAGTACTTCTGGAACGGGACCAACGCCTCCTGCCCCCCAGAGGCCAGCTCTGCTAGGTGAGACTTGTGCTCTGTAGAGGTGCCCTCACCCCCAGAGGAGGGCAACAGGCTGAGGGGCAGGAGAGCCTTTGCTTTGCTGTAGAGAGTGAAGCCATAGGTGTGAGAAACACCTTGGGCCCTTAGGTGCCGTCACCCACCTGGACAGGTAGCCTAGAGAGCAAGCTGTGATTGTCCTTTTCTGCCTGTTTCCTGAGCTGAGGGCACCTTCCAGGCATTGCCCAGAGCCAGGGGCGTATGGGGGCCTGAGATCCCACAGATGCCCTGGCTGTGCTCTCCATGCCCCTTCCCACATCACCTACCTCGCTGTTCTAGGTGCCACCTGGAGCTCAGAGGGCATGGGGAAGGGCCAAGGGGCAGGTCAGGGTAGAGGCAGGTAGACTAGAAGGCTGAGTTGAGGAATCAACGGGCAGAGGAAGGGAGAAACTGGGAATGGAACCCTCCTCTTTCAAGAGGTTGCCGCCGCTCGCTCACCCAGCGACTGGGTGCCAGGCTGGCTCTCAGTGCTGAGGGCTCACAGGGGCTGTGAGATGGACAGGCCCTACTTCCAGTTCAGGGGATGGCTAGATAAACCGATGGTGACAGAGACGGGAGGAAGCCAGTGTAGCTGGCCTTGCTGGAACAGCAGGGGTTACACAGGCTCAGAGTCCTGTTGCCCTGCAGCCCTTTGAGGTAGGGGGAGTGGCGAGGGCTCCAGCCTGAGATGAGGGTCCAGGTCATTGGTGGGAGCAGGCCTGAGCTTGGAGAAGGGAGGTGGGAAAGGGAAAGGTGGAGAGTCCAGAGGTAGGGTGGGTTTGCTTTGGTGCTCAGAGCACTGGGATAGAGGGGCTCTGAGGAAGGTGAGGAAGAAGCCCCAAGCACGGGGACAGGAGTGGCAGGGAGTGGGGACAGGAGTGGCAGGGAGTGCTGGGGCCCACAGGATCTTCTCAAGTGCTTAGGCTTTGGGTCTGCTGGGTTGGGCAGGCGGTGGCCAGGATATGAGGACAGAGAGGCCCTGGAGAGATGCCCAGTGAGGGTAGAGGGCAGCCTGGAAAGGGGCTTAGTGGGGAGGCACTGGAGGGGAGCGGGACACAGGAAGGGCCATGCCTGGAGTGTGCTGTGGCCAAGAGGCAGAAGCCATCAGAGACCAAGAGCTCTGAGGCCACATGCTGCAGAATCTGTCCACACGGACCTTGGGCAGGGTCTGACGCAGAAAAAATGAGAGTTGTCAGAGTGAACAACTGGGGGACTGTGGTAGCCTAGGATTGTGATGGGGGGTTGGGGCCGTTAGGGCTTATAGGCCTTAGGTTTCCCACAAAATTGGTGTGGGAGCCGCTGCAGACCAGGGGCTAGAGGCTCACCTGGGAGTTTGATCTGGTAAGCTGCAGTAGACACAGCATCCAGATGTTCTGTGGATCCAGGGGACCGTCACTGACAAGCTCACTCATTCCTGGCTTTCCTAGGCAGAACAGGGGGAAAGAGAAGACCCCAAGAGCACAGAGAGGGCAAATGCTTGTCATGGTAAGGGTGTGGTCACCAAGGAGAAATAAAATTCAGTTGAGTGTTCTCTACTGAGGTTTAGGGAAACTGTGTGCTTTTAAAAAGCTGTTCTGGAATGTGTAAGACGAAGTGTGGTGTGCAGAAGCTGTGAGCCTTACACAGAGCTGCACTGTCCAGTACAGGAGCCACGGCCCTCAGGGCTTGCAGCTGAGACTCACTGCAAGTCTAAGTGTACACCAGACACCCAGAAGCCAGAGAACTGGCACAAAAAGAATGCCTCACAAATAATCCTTATATCGATTACATGTTGAAATGGTAGTATTGCACATTTTAGGTTAATTAAAATACATTATTTACATTAACTTCCTGTTTTTACTTTTTTTTAATGTTTATTTTTGAGAGAGAGAGAGTGAGCGCTCAAGTGGGGGAGGGGCAGAGAGAGAAGAAGACACAGAATCCAAATCAGGCTCCAGGCTCTGTGCTGAATCTCATGAACCGTGAGATCATGACCTGAGCCGAATTCGGACGCCTAACTGACTGAGCCATCCAGGTGCCCCCCCCCCCCTTTTAATGTGGCTACTGGAAAATAAGCTACACATGGCTCACATCATATTTCTGTTGGACAGTGCTGCTCCAGGACAATTGCACTTTGCCAGAAACACCGCATCAGGGGTGTATGTACTGTATGTGTACAGGAGAGGGTCACATCTCCCAAGAAGCACAGGCCCAGTTAAGGGTTAAAAGTGTATGTGTGCATGTCCGTGGTGCACATCAGTCTTTGTCATTATGTCTGTATGTGTTCTGGAAGCACTGATTAGGCCCCTCCTGTGTACTCAGCCAGGGAGGACAGCAGGACTGACTGGTGGGTGTAGACTTCTGGTGGACCCTCTACTACCAGCGATGGGTGGTCCTGGCCGCATGCTCACCCTGGCCACCAGATCTTGCCAGCCAGCCTTGAGGATATCAGGGCACTGGTGATCCTGCCTCACCCCCGTTCTTTTCCTTCCTCATGCATGCATCTAGTGTCCACTCACGACCAGTCACTAATATTTGACCTCAGGGGCCCCACCGGCCCATTTGAGCACGAGGGAACACTCCCACCATGGAGAAAGGCCACTCCTGGGGAACACGGGCAGGATGGGAGCAGCAACTCGTATTCTGGGCTCTTTGTCAATCTTGATCCCCCCTCCTCTGCCAACAGCTTGCAGGGGCTAGGAAGTCGGGATCACAGGGGCCACACCAGAGTTAAATGGCTCAGTGGTCCCACTGGGGCGGGCCAGCTCCCCAGCTGCAGGGGGTGTGTTTAGAGTTGCCTTTAGGGTTTTGCTTCATCTGGGGTTGGGGAGTTCAGTCAAGTATTAGGGGCAGGAGGAGCACCAACTTTTTAACACCATGAGCCAGGCTGTTTTTAACCTTCAGTGCTCATTGTCTGATACCTATGAGGGGTCCTCAGACATCCGGCCTGGGGGCACGTCACTGCCACCCACCCTAGCCTGTAGTCACCTTTGGCTCAGTCCTGACCCCAGCTCCAGAAAGTCCCATGCAGTATCCAGGAGGGTATGGCTTAGCCAGGCTTAGACAGAGCAGGTCTGTCCACTGACAGGCCCTGCACACCATTCTTCCCAGACCAGAATGCCTCCCCAGCTCTGCATGAGGCCTAAGTGGGTCTCTGCACTAAGTGGGAGAGCACATGATTCCTGAAGGTCCCAGGAATTGCACAGAGCTGGATAAATGGTCTACTTTTCCTTGTTAGATGGTTTTCTTAATGCCTTTTATGGCTCAGTTACCTTGGTGTCTTACTTCCAGGGTTTGTTGGCCTCGTCAAGGTTCAAAATGAACCTTATTTGTTGTTTTCTCCTTTTCTCTCATCCTGGAGTTTCCAGAAGGGCCCTGGTCATTATACTGAGGGGGAGAGGAAATTCAGATGTATGGCAGGGTGAAGAAAAGCTGCATCCAGACCCAGGCCCACATCTGAGACCTACCCTGCCATTTGCTGGGGGTGAGCCATGCTTGAGCCATACTTTCAGGGCCTTTAGGAGGCGCCCCTGGCCTAGTCTGTGGGATGCCTAGAATTAGGCCAGGTGCTGCAAGTGAGTTATGCCAGCCTGGCCAGGCCTGGAGAGGAACATGGCCTCAGAGCCCACCAGCATGTTGGGAGCTGTAGGATGGCGGGGCTCGTGCACTCATAGGAGACAGGATCCTTGCCCACTGACCGGTCAGTGGGGACAGAATACCAGCATGTGTAACAGGAAAAAGATGTGTGGTGACAGTTCTCTACTTTGTTTTTTCCATGAATCACTGGCAGGCCAAGTTGGCCCAGCTTCACCCCACATGCCCTTGGCCCTGGCTAACATGTTATTATATCTCCATTGAATCAAACCTGTGCAGGCACTTGAGTGTGAAGCCCAGGGAGGCAGGGCAGGGGAAAATCTGAGCTGTGGAATTCCAAGCAGTGGCACCATGGTAACCCTTTCCACCCAACTAGGCAGCAAAGACCCCCTGTTCTTTGGGGAGGGGCTGTTCAGAAATGCTCTTACGAAGGGCTGTCCTATCTCTGCAGGAGTCCTGGGGAGAAAGTAGTTACATAAGAGAGGATGGAAAGGAAGTCTGATGTCCTGAAGGAGCCAGGGTTTGCAGTGTCACAAATGCAGCTGCCTCCCCTTGTTCTAGGTGACAAATGGTTAAACAGTAGTGACTCAGCATGCCCCCAAGAAACTCATAGTGTCTTTTCTCCAAAAACCCACAGGTCCCCCTTGCAGGCTGTTTATTTGACTAAGAGTGACATTAAGATTGAGGGTCAAACATGGCATGCATCCCCTGGTCAGAGTCTGCAGAGTGGACCCTGTCAGGCTGGAGCAGAGAGGAACCCTGGCCGAGGGAGGCCCAATGGGGAGGGACTGTGACCCAGAGGGTGAGCCTGCTCCCTGGGCACATTTTGTGGCTCCTGGTGTCCTCTGTCTTGTGAATGCTGTCAACATCCTGAAGCCAGGGAAGCCATTCCTTTAGAATAAAGCTCTGGCCCAAGTGTGATTGCAGATTTTCCTGTCTTCACAGAAGGAGGGGAAGGTAAGTTAATTACAAGTCAAGGAGTATCTGCACCAGTGGTCTCAATCCGAATGTGACTACTTGTGGTCAGGGCAAGCTTCCTCTGAGCAGTCAAGCCTTGGCAGGAACCCGACCACAGGATCCTGGAGCTGAACTTAACAGCAAGAGGCTTGACCACCAAATGTTTGCAAAATACTTTGAGGTAGTCAGGGAAACGCCTGAGAGAAAGCTTCCAAGGTCCAAATCCAAAAGCCTGACTTCCATTCTTGATGGATGTGCTTCCTGCATCATTGCTCCCAGCAGCTCAGCTGTGGGTGATCTGGAGTGGGGAGCGCCAGGGGAGGCCACAAGGCGGCGGCCCTGCTGGTGAGCCCTCCTGTGCTGCTGCTGGCAGGGCAAACCTTACGCTTTCCAGGGCAGGAGTCAACCGGCTGAGCTCACCTTTCCCTTCGCGCTGCTTCTGTCCTAGGACCTATGCTCAAGGGCCTCCTGCACTCTGCGAGGACTTCTCTTGGATGTGCCATCTCCAAGCGGTCCTCAGCCTCAGGGCTCAGGGCTGAGAGAGGGTCCCTGGCTGAAAGGTCGGACAGAAATGTACTAGACGTAATGTGCAAGGAACACAAATGTAGTAGGTGTGCTGACTGTGGAGTTTGCCCTGGTTCCTAACAATTGTGTTCTGTGTCTGCTCAGGGAGAAACAAAGGCAGCGCGGCTCTGGGTGGAGGCCCAGCACTGGCAGAGCGTGGCGGCCGGGAAGGATCCAGCCAAAGGATGCCCCGACAACCCAGTGCTACCAGGCTGCCGAAGGGGGGCGGGCAGGGGAAGAGCCCCACTCGGAGCAGCACCTGAGACAGGCAGACTTCTCCCGCCACCCAGCTGTGGGCTCCACCAGCCTCCTAGCAGAGGCTACGTGTGGTTTCCTCCAGTTGGTAATAAAGCTTTGTGAAAAACCGAAGTGCATCTAAGCTGTTTCCTATCACCTTTTGAGTACATCAAGGCTCAGATACTGAGAATCAGTTTTGCATGCAAGCAACCTAAAACAGTGGTTTCACCCTACTGTAACTTATTTTCAGGTCAGAGAGGAAAACATCTATATAGTTGGCCCTTGAACGACATGGGGGTCAGGGACACCAACCCCTGCATAGTTGAAAATCCAAGTATAACCTGTGACTCCCCAAAACTTAACTACTAATAGCCTACTGTTAATAGGAAGCCTTACTGAAAATATACAATTAATATATACTTTATGTATATATTATGTACTGTAAAAGGAAACTAGAGGAAAAAAATCATGAGAAATACATTTACATACAATAAGAAATCCACATATAAGTGGACCTGCACAGTTCAAATTCTTGTTCAAGGTCAGCTATATTACTAGAACTTTTATAAATGGATGTCAACATGTTTTGCTAAAGAGAAAGGTGCAGTGCTTTTGCTGAGAGCATTCCCAAAGTACTCAGCTGCAAGGGTCTGGGGCGAGGGGGGAATGCTGTCTTACAGGTTACATGCACAGTGAAGTCAAAGATGAATTGTGTTGTAATCTAGAGCTCCCCCTGTGGCTGTGAATGCTACGGAGAATCCAATAAAACTACCTTCGCCACTCCCTCCCCCCACTGCCCAAATGTCCTCACCCTACACATTTGACCCACAGCGTCAGGGACTCTGGACAGCCCCCTTCCATGGACCCCAGATGTTCAAACTCCACTTTCAAACACTTACACATTAGTCACTATGTGCCATCAACAGAGAAACCTGAAAAATGGCAAATTCAATTGAAAACCTAACTCAGTTTTCCTAGAATCTAGGAAATCTTTGTGCTTTGAAACCTTGATTTGAAAATACTGTTTCCCCCAGGTCATGCAGGTCATGTCACATAAGCACTGGCTCCCTACAGAGGAGGAGTGGTGCGCCCCACTCCTACAGTGCAGCCCAGGACAGCCTTCCACACGGCCCAGCAGGATTTGGGGTCCTACCCATCCATGCAGTCACATGAGTGTGTCCTGTGCATCACAACAGACTGAGGTTTCATACAGAAACTTTAATTGTAAACAACTGGAAACCAGCTGTGCTGCAGGGTGGCAAGAGAGAGAGGGAGAGAGGAATGCCTGCCAGCCACGTCCCCATTCAGTATTCTTCCCCTTCTTCAGCCTCTGCTTCCACAGAATCCACACCCACCTCTTCATAATCTTTCTCCAGAGCTGCCAGGTCCTCCCGGGCCTCGGAGAACTCCCCTTCCTCCATGCCTTCCCCCACATACCAGTGCACAAAGGCTCGCTTTGCATACATGAGGTCAAACTTATGGTCCAGGCGGGCCCAGGCCTCGGCAATGGCGGTGGTGTTGCTCAGCATGCACACGGCCCGCTGCACCTTGGCCAGGTCCCCTCCGGGGACGACGGTGGGGGGCTGGTAGTTGATGCCCACCTGCCAGAGAAGGGGAAGAAAACAGTTGGTGAAACTTGTCAAACCCAGAAATGGTAGCCGCTTTCGGGGCGCCTGGGTGGCTCAGTCAGGTAAGCATCCGACTTCGGCTCAGGTCATGATCACACAGTTCGTGGATTCGAGCCCCGCATCAGGCTCTGTGTTGACATCTAGCTCAGAGCCTGGAGCCTGCTTCTGATTCTGTGTCTCCCTCTCTCTCTACCCTCCCCTGCTCATGCTGCCTCTCTCTCTCTCTCTCTCAGAAATAAATAAAACATTAAAAAAAAAAAAGAAATGGTAGCCGCTTTCATGGAAACAAGACATGCAGGTGCCTTCTTTGTGCCAGGCGGGGTGTCAGGTGAGCAGGGTGCTGGTTTCCAGACAAGGAAAACAGGGGAAAAGGAGCCCTGGCTCCTGGCTCAGTCCCCAGTTGCCTGAAGGGTTGTGTCCCAGCACCTGAGACATGTGACAGATGCTCAGGTAACAGGGCTGTTTCTTCTAAAAAGGGACACTGCTTTGTATATGCTTCATGTTATAGGCTTCTACAAGATGGGGGTTCATTTCTGTAGCTGAAACCTTTTACACTCGAATCAGAGTACTATGGTGGTATCACCAAGGGAGTCCATATGCCCTCGTCTCCCACCAAACAAGCCAGCCTGTGCATAACAGGACGACAGGCACACTGTCAGAGGCCCTAGGACTGTTGTCACCACTGCAACAGGAGGCGGCCTATGTGTGTGCTAAGTAGGAGAAGGGGTGATATCAGGGCTGGGACCAAATGGGAAGCATTCAGTTTCCAACCCAGGGGACAACACGACCAGAGGTTTGGGCACCAATACACAGGGTTAGTTAGAGCCGGGGTCAGCAAACTCTCTATAAAGAGCAAGACAGCACATATTCTAAGCTGGCTGGGCCCCATGGTCTCTGTCACAATTACTTAATTCTGTCTTTGTAGCACAAAAGCAGCCATGACAACACACCAACGAACAGGTGTGGGTGTGTTCACATAAAACTTTATTTACAAAAGTACTTGGCTGGTCTGCCAACTGTACCGACCCCTGAACCCAGAGTAGGAAGGACCAGTTAAGGACCCACTGCAGCAAGCCCACCAGAAGCAGTGAGGTCTGAGCCAGCAGAGGTAGTGCGGAAAGCAAGGCAGAGGGAAGCATATTCTCTCAGATGGAAAGCATGGACAGGGTTTAGTGTTCAAGAACTGGGCAAAGCTGAAGAGCAACAGCAAATTTCCTATCCTGTATCAGCTGGAAGCTTGGCACAAACCATGTTGGAGGCAAATGCTGGCCAAACTTGCTAATCATACGAAAAGAGAAATGAATATGTTGCCATTTTTTCCCCAAAACATCCATGACTGTATTTATTTAAATTGAACACTGCATAGGACATTTAGATTGGGTTTCACTTGGGGGTGCCTGGGTGGCTCAGGCGGTTAAGTGTCCAACGTCGGCTCAGGTCATGATCTCACAGTTCATGGGTTCGAGCCCCACGTCAGGCTCTGTGCTGACAGCTAACTCAGACCCTGGAGTCTGTTTCAGATTCTGTAGCTCCCCTCCCCTCTCTGAATCTCCCCTGCTCATGCTGTCTCTCTCTCTCTCTCTCTCAGAAATAAATAAAACATA
This sequence comes from Crocuta crocuta, assembly GCF_008692635.1. Lineage (NCBI taxonomy): Eukaryota > Metazoa > Chordata > Mammalia > Carnivora > Hyaenidae > Crocuta > Crocuta crocuta. The sequence goes on along the minus strand of NW_027533081.1, from coordinate 1,053,143 downwards.
AAAAAAATTAAAAATAAATAAATTGGGTTTCATTTCTATGTGCCTGCAGAATCAAATGGGATTTAGTCACAGTAATGCTTATAGTGATACCCTAATTTCAAATATCCATATAAATTATCAAAATGCTTTGAAAACTGCTACGTTTCTAAGTCCAAACTACATTTCCCACACTAATTCTTTTACTCAAAAGAGGGAACAAAAATCTTTCCGAAAATTTCCTGGTCTGTTAAAAAAAAATTTTTTTTCACACAGATATATAGTGTGATAACTCAGGAAGGAAGTTCAAATGGCACCACTGAATAAATTATCACTGTGGCTCACTAATTTATAACCAAGGGACTGACTGCCATGGAACAAACAGCATCCCCCACCAAGGGCATGCTGTTCTTGGCCGGCTGCCTGCTGACAGGTAACACCACTCAACATCACCCAGTCCTACCTTAAATCCAGTCGGGCACCAATCCACAAACTGGATGGTGCGCTTGGTCTTGATCGTGGCGATAGCTGCGTTGACGTCTTTCGGGACCACGTCCCCCCTGTACAACATGCAGCAGGCCATGTACTTGCCATGCCGAGGGTCACACTTGACCATCTGGTTGGCCGGCTCGAAACAGGCATTGGTGATCTCGGCCACAGACAGCTGCTCGTGGTAGGCCTTCTCAGCCGAGATGACCGGGGCGTAGGTGGCCAGGGGGAAGTGGATGCGGGGGTAGGGGACCAGGTTGGTCTGGAATTCCGTCAAGTCCACGTTCAGGGCCCCATCAAATCGCAGGGAGGCTGTGATGGAGGACACGATCTGCCCGATCAGACGATTGAGGTTGGTGTACGTGGGCCGCTCGATATCCAGGTTGCGCCGACAGATATCGTAGATGGCTTCGTTGTCCACCATGAAGGCACAGTCCGAGTGCTCCAGGGTCGTGTGGGTGGTCAGGATGGAGTTGTAGGGCTCCACCACGGCCGTGGACACCTGGGGGGCCGGGTAAATGGCAAACTCCAGCTTGGACTTCTTGCCGTAGTCCACCGACAGCCGCTCCATGAGCAGGGACGCAAACCCAGAGCCGGTGCCGCCCCCGAAACTGTGGAAGATGAGGAAGCCCTGCAGCCCCGTGCACAGATCCGCCTGAGAGAAACCAGAGACCGGCAGTCAGTGCCGCAGAAGCCACACCGCCGACCGCCAACACGCCACGCTCCCTTCTTTTCCTCTGCGAGATGATACGCGTTCAAATCGCCCACAGTACACGTGCAGGACACTCGGAAGCAAAGCCACGCAGGCGTTACAGACGTACGGATGCACTGAAGCCACATGCGAAGGGAAGCGGGGACTCAAGATTCTGGCGTGGGCATCTGCCAAAGGGCCCTCCTGGAGGCAATCCCCGCACACCCTCCTGTCCAGGGCAACGTCCACAGGAAGCCTTCTCGGCGCCCCCTTACCAGTTTTCGGATCCGGTCCAGGACCAGGTCGACGATCTCCTTGCCGATCGTATAATGGCCTCTGGCGTAATTATTGGCTGCGTCCTCTTTCCCCGTGATCAGCTGCTCTGGGTGGAAGAGCTGCCGGTAGGTCCCTGTGCGCACTTCATCTACAGAGGGGACACGCGGGCCGCGGAGCTTTAAGGCCTGTTCTTAACTCACCAGGAGGGACGGGTTCAGGGACCATCTGGATCTACCAGGCACGTGCCGTGCCTTGCAGGTCAGCAGCATCAGCGTCTCACAGAAAACGTCTCTGCGGGATACGCAGATCACAACAGCAATCTATGGCTCCGCGGGTAAAGTCAACGGGAGGTACAAATTCCAATCTGACTGTTCCCAAAGGAGAGAAACCACTCACACCCAAACACAGGGATTCGCAGACATACATCCTCCTATCCAGAGCCACCTCAAAGAGCGTAACTAAAAATCGCTTACGTACTAGACGGTCACCAGGTCAGCCTGACTTTTGCCGGCCAGTCCCAGCAGGGCACCCTACGTGGCCTGCCTCTCACAGGCTTCAGGGAGACAGCCTGTCTTCCCCTGGGTGGCCACTGAAAGGTGCTTTCTCTTTGCAGCTCTCCCTGGCAACCACCTCAGGCTTCTAATCTGGAGGAACCCAACCAACGCTCTCCACTTACCTACCTTTCTATGTCAGATGCAGGTCAAGATTCTCACGCAGCGGCAGTACGGCGTGCGCGGCGTTAAGGAGGGACCAGTGCCCGGGCACCCTGCAGGTGGGAGTCTACACAACCAACTGCCTGGGGCTGGGGCGATTACCAGCCTATCTTTGGCCTGTACGTCAGGTTCTCCTAACTTAGGAGCCTCAGACCCACGGACACTTTAAGCGCTAATCCTTCAGTTTCTCACCTGATGTAGCCACAGGCATGTCCCTGTACATCCCGTCCTTTCTGCAGAAAGGATTCAAAGGAGCACAGGGGGCATGGAGGGGGCTTCAGGGAGGCTCTCCCGCTCTCCCAGGAAAGCCTCCCAAGTGCCCGAGTACCTACCGACCACGGTGGGCTCCAGGTCCACAAACACCGCTCTGGGCACATGCTTGCCAGCCCCAGTCTCGCTGAAGAACGTGTTGAACGAGTCATCCCCACCGCCGATGGTCTTGTCACTTGGCATCTGACCATCGGGCTGAATTCCATGTTCAAGGCAGTACAGTTCCCAGCAGGCATTGCCGATCTGGACACCTGCCTGCCCCACGTGGATAGAGATGCACTCGCGCTGGGAACCAGAACAGAAACGTTGAGATCCCCTGGTCTTCAAGGGAACCTACGCTATATGACTTGCAAATGAGACCTAATATCATAAGCTAATATTTGTAAAATATTTTGTTATTTTAAAATCTTCTCAGACATTACAACCCAGGAGCTTCCAATGATAATTTTATATCTGAATACTTACCAATGCAACACGGATATACATATACTTGAACTACGAACAGTAAGAGAACCGCTATAAACTGCCTTCCAAGCAATAAGTAATGTTAATTATTATTTTTTTAATGTTCTATTTATTTCTAGGAGAGAGAGACAGCATGAGCAGGGGAGGGTCAGAGAGAGAGGGAGTCACAGACTGAAACAGGCTCCAGGCTCTGAGCTGGCAGTCAGCACAGAGCCCGATGCGGGGCTCGAACCCACAAACCGCGAGATCATGACCCATGCGAAAGTCGGACGCTTAACCGACTAAGCCACCCAGGCGCCCCAGTAATGTTAATTATTAATATAAGCAATGGCCTAGGAAATCAGACAGAATATATGAAATAACGTTTACAGTCACTGGACAACAGGCAACACAAGACAGCGATTCAAACAATGTAACTGGCCTTAGCATTTCCCCAGAAGACTGCCGGGCCGCTTCTAGGCTGCACTGGGATGGCGGGGAGGAAACCCATGACCCAGGAAGGAACCTCCCTGAGTGGAGAAAGCAATCAGTGTTCAGAGGGGCCAAGGCAGCTAGAAACCATGGTGCTGACAATGGATGGAAGAGAGCTGCACAGAAAGAGCCTTATGGATGCCAGCAGGGAGCCCCACTGGAGTCTACAGTGGGGCACCACTCAGTACCCACATGTGAGAGACTCCTCTGAGCTCACATCTGTCATGATGGTAAGGTCTCCTAGCTCACATAGCCCTGAAGGGAGTCCTCAATAGTGGGGCCAAAAGAAGCCTACATGGAACTCAGTTGGTTAAGCGCCCAACTTCGGTTCAGGTCCTAATCTCATGGTTCATGAGTTCAATCCCCACATTGGGCTCTGTGCTGTCAGCACAGAACCTGCTTCAGATCCTTTGTCTCCCTCTCTCTCTCTCTGCCCCTCCCCTGCTCTTGCATGCACTCTCTCTCTCAAAAATAAATAAACATTAAAAGAGGCCTATACTAAAGGCTGTTTGAAATTCACCTAAAGCTTCAAAATAAGCCTCAAAAGGAGCAAATTGTTTCTAGATATGTAATAGCATCCTAGAAAAAAAGCCTAAAGAACAAACAAAAACAGAAAAGCCCTAGCACCCAACAATTTAAAATTCATATCAATCTAAACTTAGCAGGTTTAAACCAGGCACACACGTATGCACACACACACGCACAGCACATGACCATATGAAAAGAAAAAATAATCAATACAAGCAGACGCACAGGCCCATAAATGACACAGATGACAGAACTAGTATACAAGGACATTAAAGTAGCTATTATGTATCCAGATGCTCAGGAAGGTAGAACTAAAAATGAGGAATGATATAAAAATGACCTAAATTGAACTGTTAATGATAAAAACAGAATGCCTGAAATGAAAAATAACACTGGATGGAATTACAGCTAGAAAAGATTGGAAGATGACAGAAAAGTTCTGGAATACCGACGTCTGGGTGGCTCAGTTGGCTGAGCATCCAACTTTGGCTCAGGTTATGATCTCACAGTTTATGAGTTCAAGCCCCATGTAGGGAGCTGTCAGCACAGAGCCTGGAGCTTGCTTCGGATTCTGTGTCTCCATCTCTCTCTGCCCCTCCCCTACTCATGCTCTGTCTCTCAAAACTGAATAAACATTAAAAAACGTTTTTAAGTTTTTTAGTTCATGCTTGCCTGTATTAGCGGAACAACTCCTCTCATCTCTGGTTCTTGGACTGAGATTTAAATCATCATGTCTTGGTTCTCAGAATGAGATTCAGACTGAATTATACCACCAACTTTTCTAGATACTCAGTTTACAGATGGGAGATCATGTGATTTCTCAACTTCATCATTGCATGAGCCAGGTCCTCACAGGCTACCTCAAGAAACAAGCCAAAGTACACATGGTGGAGAGCCCCAAATACCATTACGAGCAGCAAAATAAAATAACCAAGGTCTCAAGAAGAGAGGCCAAGAGACACCATTCAAAGAACACTTTCTGAATGGAAAGGCCCTGGACAGTCAACGAGCCTTCTTTGGTACAGCAGCACTCACAGGTATAGAATGCATAACAAGCTTTTAAAACTAACAAGAGATAGTGGAGTGCCTGGGTGGCTCAGTTGGTTAAGCGTCCGAATTCGGCTCAGATCTTGATCTCACGGTTCGTGGGTTTGAGCCCCATGTCAGGCTCTGTGCTGACAGCTAGCTCAGAGCCTGGGGCCTGTTTCAGACTTTGTGCCCCTCTCTCTGACACTTCCCTGCTCATGCTGTCTCTCTCAGAAATAAATAAAAACATTTAAAAAATTAAAAAATAACTATCAAGAGATAGAAAGCTAACCAAAATGAGGAAACAGAAGAGCTCTCCTCCAAAGAAATTCCAGGAAGAATTGACAGCTAAAGAACTGCTCAAAACAGATGTAAGCAAAATAACTGAATAAGAATTTAGAACAATAGTCATAAAATTAATCGCTGGGCTTGAAAAAGGCATGGAAGACATCAGAGAAACTATTGCTACAAAGACTATGGAGCTTAAAAATAGTTGTGATGAATTAAAAAATGCTATAAATGAGATGCAAAATAAAATGGAGGTGTTCAATGGACGAATTGAAGAGGCAGAAAGGAGAATAAGTGATTTAGAAGACATAATTACAGAAAAAGAGGAAGCTGAAAAAAAGAGAGATAAACTGGTACAGGAACACGAAAGGAGAGTTCCAGAGCTCAGCGATACAATCAAACAGAACAATATCTGTATCATAGGAATTCCAGAAGAGGAAGAGAGAGGGAAAGGCGCTGAAGGAGTCTTGAACACATTATAGCAGAGAACTTCCCCAATCTGGGGAAGGAAACAGATGTTGGAATCCAAGAGGCACAGAGAACTCCCTTCAGACATAACTTGAATCGATCTTCTGCACGACATATCATAGTGAAACTGGCTAAATATAAGGATAGGGGCGCCTGAGTGGCTCAGTCTATTAAGTGTCCGACTTGGGCTCGGGTCATGATCTCACGANCTATATTTCTATCAGACAAACTGGACTTTAAAGTAAAGACAGTAACAAGGGATGTAGAAGGGCATTATATAATAATTACCAGGTCTATCCATCAGGAAGAACTAACAATCATAAATGTCTATGTACCAAATATGGAAGCACCTAAATATATAAAAAAAATTAATCACAAATAGAAACACTCTTATGGATAAGAATGTGCTAATAGCAGGGGACTTTAATACTCCACTTACATCAATGGATAGATCAACTAGACAGAAANAAAGCACAAGTGCAAAATCTAACAGAGCACCTAAAGGAACTAGGGGGAGAGCAGCAACAAGAGCATCCCAAACCCAGTAGGAGAAGAGAAATAATAAAAATCAGGGCAGAAATAAACAATACAGAAACCAAATAAACAGTTGAACAGATCAACGAAACCAAGAGTTGGTTTTTTGAAAAAATAAACAAAATTGACAAAACTCAAGCCAGGCTTCTCAAAAAGAAAAGAGACAGCACTCAAATAGACAAAATCATGAATGAAAATGGACTTATTACAACCAATGCCTTGGAAATACAAGCAATTATCAGGGAATACTATGAAAAATTATGTGCAAACAAATTGGACAACTTAGAAGAAATGGACAAATTCCTAATCACATACACACTACCAAAATTCACATGGGAAGAGATAGAAAACCTCAACAGACCCATAACTAGTGAGGAAATCGAATCAGTTATCAAAAATCTCCCAACAAATATGAGGCCTGGGCCATNGAAGATATGAACAGACACTTCTCCAAAGAGGACATCCAGATGGCCAACAGACACATGAAATGATGCTCAGCATCCCTCCTCATCAGGGAAATACAAATCAAAACCACACTGAGATACCACCTCATGCCAGTCAGAGCGGATAAATGAGCAAATCAGAGAACTCCAGATGCTGGCAAGGATGTGGAGAAACAGACACCGTCCTACACTGTTGGTGGGAGGGTAAACCGGTGCAGCCCCTCTGGAAAACAGTGTGGAGGTTCCTCAAAAAATTAACAAGAGAACTCCCCTGTGACCCAGCAATAGCACTGTTAGGAATTTACCCAAGGGATACAGGAGTGCTGATGCATGGGGGCACATGTACCCCCATGTTCACTGCAGCACTGTCAACAATAGCCAAAACATGGAAAGAGCCTAAGTGTCCATTAACTGACGAATGGATCAAGATGTGGTTTATCTATACAATGGAATACTACATGGCAATGAGACAGAATGAAATCTGGCCATTGGTAGCAACATGGATGGACCTTGAGGATGTTACGCTGAGCGAAATAAGTCAGGCAGAGAAGGACAGATACCATATGTTTGCATGTGTAGGAGGATTAGGAGGAATTTAACGGAGGACTGTGGGGGAGAAGGGGGGAAATAGTCGGGGAGAGGGAGGGGGGAAACCATGAGAGACTCTTGAATGCTGAGAACAAACAGGACTGATGGGGGTGGGGGGAGGGGAAGGGGGCTGGTGTGCGTGGAGGAGGGCACTTGTGAGGATGAGCACTGGGTGTTATATGGAAACCAACTTGACAATAAACTATTAAAAAAGTGTTTTTACAAAACCAAAGTTCTGGAAGTAGTGATACTTCTATAACATGTAAATATACTCAAAGCCACTGAATTACACTTAAAATGGTTAAAATGGTAAATTTTGTGCCATGTGTATTTTACCACACAAAAAAGGTGATATCAGCAATAGAAAGCAACCATGTTGATGCACAGAACAACATGGATGAATCTCAAAATAGTGTGTGAAAGAATCCAAGCTACAACAAAAAAATGAACTCAATTATCCCATTTATATAAAATTCTAGAAAATACATTAAAAATATTGTTTAACGTTTATTTTTTGAGAGAAAGAGACAGAGTGCAAGTGGGGAAGAGGCAGAGAGAGAGGGAGACACAAAATCCAAAGCAGGCTCCAGGCTCCCAGCTGTCAGCACAGACACAGGGTCTAAATGCCCGAACCATGAGATCATGACTTGAGCTGAAGTCAGACACCTAACTGACTAAGCCATGCAGACACCCCTAGAAAATACATTAAGTTAGTAGTGGGGTGGGAGTGGCAAGAGGAAGGATTTTCAAAGGCGTAGGAGGAAAGTTTGGGGGGTGATTGGTTTATTATCTTCACTGAGGTGATAATTTCATGGGTTATCAATATGCTAATGAATGTTAAACCTTAAAAAAAAAAGCAACTAAGAACAGAAGGAGAGCCTCTGCATTGCTCAAAGATCAGTATTTTAAAAAACCTGTTCTAAAATATATTATCTAGATTTTATTGCATTCAGAAGATACGTAATTGGCAATTTTCTAAAAAAAAAAACTTTACAGAAATACTAACTGGTCAATAATTACAACACAACAATAGATAAAATTTGATTGAATTAAAAAGTACATAAATGTTAAACCTTGTCAAATTATATACCTTATTTTTATTTTATTCTAGTGATACCTCAATAAAACCATAAAGCCATAAAGCTAATAAAACAAAATAAAATGGAATCATAAAAATCCAGAAGAGGTAGGAAAAAAGAAGAGGGAACAAACAAGAGATAAACAGAAAACAAACAATACCCCGACAGATTAAAACCCAACCATGCTAATAATCACATTAAACATGGTTACAAATTAAATGAAAATACCTAATTAATAGGCAGATTGTCAGAGAAAAAATAAGACCTAACCATAAGCTTAAGAACAAGAAGCCCAGAGATAGGTTAAAGAGTAAAGGATGGAAAACAGGCTGAGGCTAAACCAAAGGCAAGCCAGAGTGGCTGCATGAACAGCAGTTTTTAGTTCATTTTATTTTCTGCTGACACTGGCTTATTGGCGACACAGACTGGCCTTGGCCTGCCAGAGGGGAGCTGGGATGGATTGGATGGGCACCCGTTGGGCATTTCTTCAAGCAGTTTTGGAGGAAACACTGCCTTGGATGCGGCTGAGCAGCAGGGCTGGGAGGAGCGCACAGGCACAAGGCAGGGCAGTTAATGTCGTTCAGGCCCACAGGGAGGAGGTGACAGGCCTGGAGTCTCCTACTTAGCCACTCATCTCCCACTTCTCCAGCGCCATGGTGGGCTCCAACCCACGGCCGAGTGTACTAACGGGACTTCAGAGTCTGTAAGCTCTTGGCATTGTCCATGGTGAAGGGGCTGCCTGAGCAATACCTGGCTGACAGCACCTTGCCTGCAGGGAAGCCCAGGTGGAAAAGGGCACACAGCGTGGTAGGGAGCAGTGCGGGACATCACAGACCAGGACCAACACTGTTGCTTTCAAAGCAAAGAATTTTACTAAGGAAAGAGGCTCGTTTCATCATAATAAAGGGACCAATTCAACAGCAAGGCATAACAATCCATACTGGTTATATACCATTAGAGTCACAGTTTCTCGATACACAGCTTCAAAATATACAAAGAAAAACAGAAGAAAAAGTGAAATAGACAATCTACAATAGAAGGTTTCAACATTCTCTCATAACTGATGGAACTAGATGGAAATCAGTCAGGGTATGGAAAACCAGTACAACACTATCAACCACATGGAGCTAAATTACATTAGAGGCACAGAAGACACATTCTCATATGCACAGGGAACATCTGCCAGACAGACATATTCTTCACCAACCATAAGACAAGTCTAAATAAACTCCAAATAATTCAAATAAGAGTTTGACCGGTAGTGGGAGGGGAGAGTGGACCCCAGAGCCCTGAGCAGCCCTGATCCTGCCACTCCTGACAGCAAGCCCAGATCATTTTAAGATTGTATTTTTTCTCCATCATCTAATTATGATCACATTATAGTTCAGAAATCTCAAACTACCTCAAGTTATTTCTAACTTCCTAACTCAACACTGTAATCAACTAGCTTTTAGAACTAACAGTCTAGGGGNAAAAATAAAAAAAAATATTAAAAAAAAAAAAAAAGAAAAGTCTAAAGCCTAAAATTTCTGCTTCTGGTCTTGTTTTTAATAAGTGAAAGACAAGGGGCTAGATCACAACTGACAATCTAATTCTGATTCCAAACTGGAATGCTGAGCCAGAAAAAAATTACCTTTAGAGGGAGGGACAAATTCTCCAGAAGGTACTCAACTTTGTGATGAGGCTCAGGGATGCACAAAGTAGGATTTTAAATGAAATGTCTGCTGCTAGGATTCTTATTTTGTTTTTTTTATTATTATTTTAAATGTTTATTTAAATATTTATTTCATTAAATAAATATAAAGGTTAATTTATATTTATTTAAATAAATATATTTATATTTATTTATATATAAATATACCTTTATATTTATTTATAAACATATTTAAATGTTTTTGTAAACATATAATATTTAATTATAATTATATAATATATAAATAAATATAAATTATAAAACATAAACTTATAAATAAACTATATTAAACATAAAAATATTTAAATGTTTATTTTGAGAGAGCACAAGCGGGGGAGGGGTAGAGAGGGAGGGAGACAGAGAATCCCAAGCAGGCTCTGTGCTGCCAGCACTGAGACAGAGTTGTGGCTTGAAATCACAAAACGTGAGATCATGACCTGAACCAAAGCTAAAAGTCAGACGCTTAACCAAATGACTCATCCAAGTGGCCCCCTAGATTTCCTATTAAATTCATTTTCAGACACAAACCCTCCTAACAAAGACAAAGTACTTAAAATGGCCAACATTTTCTCAGGGTAAGTTCTTTTGGGTTATAGTCACACTAACTTGTCATCCCTTCCTCTCCCCCAAAGCTCCTTATTTGGTTGGTTCAACTAAGTACAATGAACTTTAAAAATCTAATTTTAGGGGCACCTGGGTGACTCAGCTGGTTAAGCATCCGACTTCGGCTCAGGTCATGATCTCACCGCTGGTAGGTTCGAGCCCTGCATTGAGCTCTGTGCTGACAACTCAGAGCTTGGTGCCTGCATCGAATTCTGTGTCTCCCTCTCTCTCTGCCCCTCCCCCACTCGCACTCTATCTCAAAAAATGAAAAAAATGTTTAACAAATTTTTATTTTTTTTTAATGTTTTATTTATTTCTAGGAGAGAGAGAGAGACAGAGTGAGCAGGGGAGGGTCAGAGAGAGAGGGAGTCACAGACCGAAACAGGCTCCAGGCTCCGAGCTGGCAGTCAGCACAGAGCCCGACGCGGGGCTCGAACCCACAAACGCGAGATCATGACCTAAGCGAAAGTCGGACGCTTAACCGACTAAGCCACCCAGGCGCCCCTAACAAATTTTTAAATAGAATTTTAGGTACTTCAACTTCAGAAGAACCTATCGTATCATAAAAAAAAAAAAAAAGAAGACCCTATCGTATCAACCAACAATGACAGAGCAGCTCTTCTGAAATCATGGTGTTTTTCTTTTTTAAGACAAAGCTTCTGCTAAGAATTAACAGTTCCTAAAACTGATGAAATGCACAAATATCTTCTAATCCTGAAGCTTCCTTTTACCTGTCTGGCAATAGAAGATATCTTTCCTTTACACTTGGAATCATTCACCTCTACAAATAATTTTTTTGGGCAGCTTGATTTCATGCTGTGCAGTAACCAACATGAGAGACCTCAAAACCAGAGGCTTTACAGAGAGAGAATGCAGAGGTTAGTATGAATTATTATACAGTGAATTATGTAGTTTGTATATATAATTGTTATATGTATGTGTATATATAATATGTACAGGATTATTCTGGCTGCTCTCCACATAAGACTGTCTTCTTAGGCACCACATGTTTCAGAAGTACACGACAGGTGTTGGTTGGGTGCCACTGGTGTGGGTTAATTAATGGGCTAATTCAACAACTTTCTAGTAGATCTATGAGCCGAGGATATAAAAATGCACGAATTAAAGGCAGAAGCTTAGCCTGCTGTGGGAAGAGAGAAATTCTCATGTATTGCCGAGAAAAGGGGACCTGATAATCTACAAAATCACAGCCATCCACTTCTGGCATCCCGAAAACACCTACACAAGTCAAAATAGCACATGTACAGATTACTCATTGCAGTTTCACGTACAAAAGACTGGGAAAGAGGGGGTGGGTGGGGGTGGGGGTGGGGGATCCAAGTATCCAGAGACACTGAGCAGGCTGAAAAATCTACAGCCACACACTATGCAGCAGTAAACTACAAAGCAAATCTTTGTATTTCATTCGGAGGGCGCGTATTTTTCGTACAATGAAAAAACGGTGCGAGCGTTTATACTGCGTGCTATTTTTGGTGCAAGAAGAGAGTATATAAACATATCTATTCCTATTTGCTTGGCTTGGCTCTAAGAAAATTCTAAGTATAAACCAACCAACCAATAAATAAATAAATAAAAGCCAAACCCTATCTAATGGAGGAAGCAAGATTGTTCAGCATATGGCGTTCTCTATCATTCTTACTTCAAGACGTTGTAAATAATGCCTATCTAATAAGTGCCCTGGTCAGCCCACAGAGTAACAGGGACAAGTAGGAGAGAATTCGAGTACAACACTTGGTGTTGCTTAGGGAAGAGCCTGGAAGGGTAAGGGTGGCGGGCTCTAACCCCAGACCCACACGCTCTGGACTCGATCTCGGGTGGTACCAGCATCCTGTCACTGCCAAGTCGGGGCACCTCTGCACCCCACTGCTAGCTGGGTCTGTCCCCCAAGACCCTTCCCCCCACCGAGGCCGCCCACCGTACCATGGTGACCGCCTCCTAGCCGCACGCCGGAATTCACCTCCTACCACGGCAACGCCAAGCCCAACTGCTGCTTGCCGAGCCACGCGCCGCGTCCTGATTGGCTCTCTGCCCTCGCGATTATCAGTGCCCTCGCGATCCGACTGTTTCAGGGGGTGGGTCCCAGGTTCGGACCTCAATCGCGATTGGCCATTTTCTTAACTGGCTAAATGGCTTTTGATTGGTTGCCACTTTCGGCGGGAAGTGGCGACTGTCGTCGCTTTGGGCGCGAAGTAGCGACCTGATGGTAGGAATTCAGTGGCTGAGCATCTCTTGCTGCATGGGCAGGAAGCTGCAGGGCTGACCCCCGCTGAGCGACTGTAGAGGGGCAGCCGCAGGGCGCCTCTGATTAGGAGTGGAGGCCACGCTACATAGCTTACACTGCCCGAGTCACGTATGTATGTTCATCTGTAAAATGTAGTTATACATTTTCGTTTTTACCTGTACAGGGGTATTGGAAGTGACAAGGCCTGATAACGATAAAAGGGTTTTGCAGACTTAAGTTTGAGCGAATACACGTAAGGGCTATTTCTTTAGCAGATTTACTGGTGCTGATGTTAGTATCCTAGCCACAGATGCAGATTGGATGGGCCATTTAGGGGGTGCGTAAGGCAGCAGGGGGAGGATCAGAGCAGGAGACCCCACATTGCAAAAAGCCAAAGAATTGCTCACCCACACACCCACACATCCTTGGTGGAAGGACACACAGAATTTGCAAGGGTCCTGGAAGGGAGGCTAATGTCCTCAGTTCACTACCCCATTTCTGCTGCTGGTCCTTGGGAGAGTCTGTGTTTACCCTATGGAAGAAAAGAGCCCCTTGTCTTGGCTCTTCTAAGCACAACCTGGATGAACTGGAACTCCCATATAGAAGGCAGGATCAGAAAAGAGTTAAATATAGAAAATATACATAAATAAATGTAAAGTATATATAACGTATAAATTACATTATAAAAATGTGTAAACATAATGTAAAAAATTTCAAAAACACAGATGCAAAATGCAGATTTCTTTCTTGCCCTGCCTACCACTTCTAGGTCAATGGAGGTATGACATAATGTTCACAGTAGCAGTTCAAATGGTCTAGGTTTGAGCAACACCTCCCACCATGCATTCAGTGGGAACAATCCTTCAGCTCCCCACTCCTTTGCTCTGGCAGATTTCAGAGACAGTGTGATCTGGAGGTGAGAAGAATCAGTGCGTTGAGAAGCCCAAGGTGGTGAATTGCATTAAGGATATGGAGGGGCACCTGACTGGCTTAGTCAGCGGAATGTGTGACTTCATTTCGGGGTCATGAGTTTGAGCCCCACATTAGGCATGAAGCCCTGTGTATAATATGTAGCTACGACCTGATGAATAAGGGCACAAGCCACTCACATGGGGTTGATGGGTGTCTCCCTCAATATCCAAGCTCCCCTCCCTTTTGGAGAAGTGAGACACAAAGAGTCGTTTTGATTGAAGGTGCAGTTTCAGTATATCCATGCAAAGGAAAAGTCACAAGATTTATTATTACTTACAGATCCCAGAATTGAGGCCGCATTGAGTGGCAGGGGGGAGGGGCAGGGATATGGGGTGGGGAAAGGCATGTCTTCTGTCCAGGATCACAAAACAGCAGGAGATAGAGAGCAGGGTAGCTGCTCTTTGGGGTGGAGGTTACTAACTTTTCCCGGACTTAACTCTAAGTGGATATTTTATTTTATTTTGTTTTAAGATTTTATTTTTAAATAATCTCTACACTCAATGTGGGACTCAAACTCACAACCTTGAGATCAAGAGTCAAGTGCTTTATGGACTGAGCCAGCCAGGTGCCCCTCTAAGTGGATATTTTTTTATTTTAAAAAATTAAAAATATATATATGTATTTTGAGAGAAAGAGAGGAGTGTGAGCAAGGGAGGAGCAGAGAGAGAGGAAGAGAGAGAATCTCAAGTAGGGTCCGTGCTGCCAACACAGAGTCCAACATGGGGCTTGATCCTGTGAGATCATGACCTGAGCCAAAATTGAGTTGGGTGATTAAACAACTGAGCCACCCAGGTGCCCCTAAAATTATTTTATTTTATTCATTTTTTAAGTTTATTTATTTATTTTGAGAGAGCACACACAGGGGAGGAGCAGAGAGAGCACATGCAGGGGAGGAGCAGAGAGAGAGGGAAACAGAAGATCTGAAGCAGGCTCTGTGCTGACAGCAGAGAGCCCAATATGGGGCTCAAGCTCACAAACTGTGAGATCATGACCTGAGCCAAAACCTGATGTATAACTGACTGAACCACCCAGGCACCCCTAAAATTTTTATTTTTTATTTTATTTATTTATTAAAATGTTTTAACATTTACTTATTTTTGAGAGACAGAACATGAGCAGGGGAGGTACAGAGAGAGAGGGAAACACAGAATCTGAAGCAGGGTCCAGACTCTGAGCTGTTAGCACAGAGCCCAATGCAGGGCTTGAACTCACGGACTGTGAGATCATGACCTGAGCCGAAGTCAGAGGCCTAACTCACTGAGCCACCCAGGTGCCCCTAAATTTTTTTTATTTTAGAGAGAGAGAGTGCATGAGCAGGGAAGAGGAGCAGAGGGAGGGAGGGAGAGAATACTAAGGAGGCTCTACACTTGGTGCAGAGACTGACTTGAGGCCCAGTCTCATGGCTCCAGGATCATGACCCGAGCTGAAATCAAGGGTCAGTAAGTCAATTGAGTCACCCAGGTGCCCCTAGTGGATTTAAAAAAATTTTTTTAATGTTTTATTTATTTCTGAGAGAGAGACAGCATGAGCAGGGGAGGGTCAGAGAGAGAGGGAGATACAGAATCTGAAACAGGCTCCTGGCTCTGAGCTGTCAGCACAGAGCCCGATGCGGGGCTCGAACCCACGAACCTGAGATCATGACCTGAGCCAAAGGACGCTTAACCGACTGAGCCACCCAGGCGCCCCATCCCCTAGTGGATATTTTAAGAGGTCCAGGGTCCACCTAAAGCTGGAACTTACCGCAGGTATCCTAAACCCAAGTCCTTACCAGTTATCTAGACTGTGGGTTGTGAACAGGGTTATCTTGCTTAGGCAGCAACTCAGAAAACCATTGTTTTCATCATCACAGTAGGGCAGCTAGCTTGGGCTTCCAGGGAGTGGTGTTTGGAAAAATAGACTTGGGACTCTTCCAGGAAAGAGAGGGTACCAGGAACCAGGGCCAGCTTGTGGCAGAGAGGGTGATAGGAAATGGGAAGAGGATGCACCTCTGGTAAGGGCTGTAGCAGGTGGGGACAGACGTGACTGTCATTGCCAGGGCTGAGGGCAAAAAGAAGGAAAGGCTGGGTGGGGGACGCCTAGGTGACTCAGTCAGTTAAACATCTGACTCTGGCTCAGGTCATGATCTTGCGGTTCGTGGGTTTGAACCCCACGTTGGACTCTGTGCTGACAGCATGGATCCTGCTTGGGTTGCTCTCTCTGCCTCTTTCTCTGCCCCTCCCCACTCCAAACAAATAGATAAACTTTAAAAAAAGAAGAAGAAGAAGAAGAATGCCTTGACTTGAGTCAGGCAACACAGATGGACCAGTTTGGGGAAAATCAGTGGTTTTCCCCTTTCTTCCTCTGTTCCTCTGTTTATTGGTCTTCATCTTTCTCTGAGCACTCAGCCCTTTCTGCCTCTGAAGTTCTTTCCTGGAAACAGTTCAGTGATTTATCGTTTAAAATTTTTTTTTAATTTATTTATTTATTGAGAGAGAGAGAGAATCCCAAGTGGGTTCCACACTGATAGTGTGTACAGTTCAGTGGTTTTTAGTATATTCATAGAATTGTGCAATCATCACCAGTAACTAGTTTCAGAAAATTTCATCACCTCCCCAAAATGAGACCATGTACCCATTTGCAATCATTCGCCTCTCCCTTTATCCCCTGGAAACCACTAATCTGTCTCTGTCTCTATGGATTTGCCTATTCTGGACACTTCATATAAATGAAGTCATACAGTATTTGGTCTTTTTTGAATGGCTTCCTTCACTTAGCATTATGTTTTCATAAATTATGAAATTTCATAAATTATGTTTGTCCATGTTGTATCATGGGCAAATAATATTGCCTGTGGGCAAATAATATTCTATTGTATGGACATTTCACATTTTATTGGTCCATCATCAGTTGATGGACACTTTGATTGCTTCTAGTTCTTGGCTGGTAGGAGTGATGGTGCTTTGAAAATTCAGGAGCAAGTTTTGTGTGGATACATGTCTTCATTTCTCAGGTGTATACCTAGGAGTATAATAGCTGTATCATATAGTAACTTCATGTTTAACATTTTGAAGAGATACCCAGCAGTTTTCCCAAGCCGCTACACCATCTCACATTCCCACCAACAGTATAAGAAACACTCCTTATCTTCAACACTTGTTATGATCTGGCTTTTTGACTAGAGCCATCCTAACGGGGTGCAAAGTGTGGCATCACACTGTGGATTTGATTTGCTTTTTTTTTTTTTTTAATGTTTTTTTTAAATTTATTTCTGAGAGAGAGACAGAGTGAGCAGAGGAGGGTCAGAGAGAGAGGGTCAGACACAGAATCTGAAACAGGCTCCAGGCTCTGATCCAGCTGTCAGCACAAAGCCTGATGCGGGGCTTGAACCTACAAACCGTGAGATCATGACTTGAGCCGAAATCTGACGCTTAACTGACTGAGCCACCTAGGCACCCCTGATTTGCTTTTCAATAATGATTAATGATGACAAGAATCTTTCCATGTGATTGTTGGACATTTGTATATCTTCTTTGGGGAAATGCCTTCTTAGATCCTTTACCCATTTATATCTATATATTTTTATTTGAGTATAGTTGACACACATTGTTACATTAGTTTTCAGCGTAGAACTCAATGATCTGACAAATTTACATATTATACTATGTTCACCACAACTACAGCTACCATCTGTCCCATTACCAAGCCTTTACCCATTCTTTTTTTTCTTACATTTCTTTTTTTAAATAATTCATTTATTTTTTAATATCCATCCAAGTTAGTTAGCATATAGTGCAACAATGATAATCCTTAAGTTAGGTTTTTATCTTTTTATTGTTGAGTTTTGAGAGTTCTTTTTTGTTGTTGTTTTTGTTGTTTATTTATTTTGAGAGAGAGAAAGAGAGAGAGTGGGCAGAGAGAGAGAGAGAGAGAGAATACCAAGCAGGCCCTACAACATCAGCCCAGAGCCCAACGTGGGGCTCAAATTCACAAACCGTGAGATCATGACCTGCGCTGAAATCAAGATTCAGATGCTTAACTGACTGAGCCACCCAGGTGCTCCTTAAGAGGTTTTTTTTTTTTTAATTTTTAGAAGTGTATTTATTTGAGAGAGGGAGAGAGCGCGCGCATACACACAAGCAGGGGAGGGGCATAGAGAAGGAGAGACAGAATCCCAAGCAGTCTCCACACTGTCAGCACAGAGCTGATGCTGGGCCGAACCATGAACAGTGAGATCATGACCTGAGAGAAGATCAAGAATTGCACATTTAACCAACTGTGCCACCCAGGTGCTCTAAGAGCACATTATATATTCTGAATACAACTACGTTACCAGATATATGATTTGTAAATATATTCTCCCATTCTGTAGATTATTACCTTTTAACTTTCTCGATGATATCCTATGAAGCACAAAAGTTTTAAATTTAGGGGCGCCTGGGTAGCTGAGTTGGTTAAATGTCAGACTTGGGCTCAGGTCATGATCTCACAGTTAATGGGTTCGAGCCCTGCATTTGGCTTTGCACTGACAGCATAGAGCTTGCTTTGAATTCTCTGTCTCCCTCTCTCCCTGACCTTCACCTGCTTGAGTGCTCACAAGAGTGGCTCTTTCCCTCCTCTCAAAAGTAAACATTTAAAGGGCCACCTGGGTGGCTCAGTTTGTTGGGCAGCCAACTTTGGCTCAGGTCATGATCTCACAGCTTGTGAGTTCAAGCCTTGCATCAGGCTCTGTGCTGACAGCGTGCAGCCTGGAGCCTGTTTCAGATTCTGTGTCTCCCTCCCTCTCTGTCCTGCTTACGCTCTGTCTCACTCTCCTCAAAAATACATAAACATTTTGTAAAAATTTAAATAAATGAAATAAACATTAAAAAATTTAAAACCTATTGCCTAATCCATGGCAGTGAAGATCTAAGAGTTTGTGGAGAGTTTATCTAAACTAGTCCATAATATTGCTGCCTCAGCAACTATTTTGTGTGGCTTAGTAGCCTACAGGGGTTTTATACTGATACTGGCCCCTCACAAGAGTGTGGCCCTAGATAAGAGCCCACAGATTCATAAGTAAGTGTAAGTTCCAGATATGATTCTCCCAATGGCTCTTGTGATAAGCATTCTCACCTCTACCCCAGGGCGTTCCCTTGTGCACTCTTTAGATAACATCTCTGCAATGTTTACCAAAACCTGCTCTTTTGAGTTCCAGTCCTAGCCTGGGAACCCCAAAGCACTCCACCTGCAGACCTTAATAAAGGCATGTGAACCAAGTTCTGCCAAGCTCTCAGCCTGCACCTGGCCTTAGCCTCCTTGGTTAAGGTGTGGTCCTTCAAGGTATGCTATGTATCCCCTCTAGGACCTGTGAGTAATAAACTCTATTTCAAAAATTTTATGGCCTTTTGTTTAATCTAGGTTCACCATCCAGTGCCTCCAGGGTTCTACTTAACAAGTGTTAATTTAGGGGCTCCTGGGTGGCTCAGTGGTTAAGCTTCAACTCAGGTCATGATCTCATGGTTTGTGAGGCCCACATCAAGACTCTGTGCTGATACACAGAGGCTGCTTACAGAGCTTGCTTCTCTCCCTCTCTACCCCTTCCCCACTCATACTCTCTCTCTCAAAAAATAAATAAGTAAACATTTTTTAAAATGTGAATTTAATAAAGTCACAATAAAGTTTATAATTTCAGCTATTACAGTTAGGTCTTTGATCCATTTTCAGTTAATTTTTGTTAGCGGTGTGAGATAGGGGTCCAACTTCATTCATTTGCATGTGGATATCCAGTTGTCCCAGCACAGTATGTTGAAAAAACCATTATTTTCTCACGTTGGATTAACTTGCAACTGTTGTCAAAAATCAACTGGCCATCGGGTCGCCTAGGTGATTCAGTTGGTTAAGCATCCAACTTTGGCTCAGGTCATGATCCCATGATTTGTGGGTTTGAGCCCCATGTTGGGTCTGTGCTGAATGCTCAGAGCCTGGAGCCTGCTTCTGATTCTGTCTCTCTCTTTCTCTGCTCCTCCCCAACTCACGCTCTGTCTCTGTCTCTCAAAAATGAATAAATGTTAAAAAAAATTTTTTTAATCAATTGGTCATCAAAAGAATTAGAAGACAAGCCATAGTCTAGGAGAAAATATTTACAAAAGAAATATCTGATAAGGGACTGTTATCCAAAATACCCAAAGAACTCTTAAAATTCAGTAAGAAGAGGGGCACCTGGGTGGCTCAGTCGGTTAAGCGTCCGACTTCGGCTCAGGTCATGATCTCGTGGTTGGTGGGTTCGAGCCCAGCATCAGGCTCTGTGCTGACAGCCAGCTTAGAGCCTGGAGGCTGCTTCGGATTCTGTGTCTCCCTCTCTTTCTGACCCTCCCCTGCTCACGCTGTCTCCCTCTCTCTCTCTCAGAAATAAATAAAACATTAAAAAAAAAAAACCTCAATAATAAGAAAACCACAACCCAATTAAAAATGGGCAAAAGACCTGAATAGACACCTACCAAAGAACATATACAGAGAAGCATATGAAAAGGTGCTTAACATTATATGTCATTTAGAGAATTGAAAATTAAAGCAACATTCTAACACACCTATTAGAATGGGGAAAAATCCAAAATGATGACATTACCAAATGTTTCTGAGGATACTGAGCATTAGCAACTCTCTTTCATTGCTGGTGGGAATGCAAAATGCTACAGCCATTTTGGAAAACAGTTTGGCTGTTTCCTAAAACACTAAGCATATTCTTACCAGATGATTCAGCAATCACACATCTTGGTACAGGCATATCTTGTCTTACTGTGTTTCACTTTATTGAGTTTTTTTTTTTTTAATAAATCCTATCAATTGCATTGAGCATTGTCAGACTTCCTTGAGCAGATCTATCAGTGCCATTTTTCCAACAATATTTACTCATTTTGTGTCTCTGTCACGTTGTAGCAATTCTCATAATATTTCAAACTTTATTATTATTACATCTGTTATCGTGATCTGTGATCAGTGATCTTTAATTGTTACAGGGTGCCACAAACCATGCCCATGTAAGATAGCAAACTTGATTGATAAATGTATGTATCAGAAAAAGATTCCTTTCAAAATATTACTGCTCATAGTGCTCATTGACAATGAGCACTCACTCAACAGCTCTGATGGAGTTGTATAATGACATTAATGTTGTTTTCATGCCTGCTAGCACAACACCCATTCTGCAGCCCATGAACCAAGGAATAATTTCAACTTTCAAGTCTTATTATTTAAGAAATACATTTCACAAGGCTATAACTGCCATAGATAGTGATTTCTTTGATGGGCCTAGGCAGAGTCAATGGAAAGTTTTGTGAAAAGGATTCACCATCCTCGATACCGTCAAGATTTTTTCTGATTCAGGGACACCTGGGTGGCTCAACCGGTTAAGCATCTGACTTTGGCTCAGGTCATGATCTCACGGTTTGTGAGTTTGAGCCCCACATTGGGCTCTAGGGTGACAGCTCAGAGCCTGGAGCCTGCTTCAGATTCTGTGTCTCCCTCTCTCTCTGCTTGTGTGCACTCTCTTTCAAAAATAAATTTAAATTTAAAATTTAAAGGATATTTCTGATTCATGGGAATAGGTCAAAACATCAATATCAACAGGAGTTTGGAAGAAGTAGATTCCAGCCTTCACACATAACCTTGAGGGGTTCAAGACCTCAGTGGAGGAAGTAATTGCAGATGTGGTAGGACTAGAATTACAAGTGGCGCCTAAAGATGGGAATAGATTGCTGCAATTTCATGATAAAACTTGAATGGATGAGAAGTTGCTTCTTATGGATGAGCAAAGGAAAGTGGTTTCTTGAGATGGAATATACTCCTGGTGAAGATATTTAAATGACAACAAAAGATTTAGAATATAACATAGACGTGGTTGATAAAACAGTGGCAGGGTTTGAGGGGATTGGCTCCGATTTTGAAAGAAGTTCTAGTAGGGATAAAATGCTATCGAACAGCATTTCACACTAGATAAATTGTTTGTGGAAGGAAGAGTCCATCAATGAGGCAAACTTCATGTCTTCTTATTTTTTTTTATTTTTTTTTAATAGTTTATTGTCAAATTAGTTTCCACATAACACTCAGTGCTCATTCATGTCTTCTTATTTTAAGAAATTGCCACAACCACCCCAACCTTCAAAAACCATCACCCTGGTCAGTCAGCAGCCATCAAGCTCAAGGCAAGACCCTCTCCTCCAGCAAAAAGATTGACTCACTAAAAATACATATGGTGTTTGGCATTTTTAACAACAAATTATTTTTTCATTGAGGTATGTACATTGTTTTTGACAATGTTGTTGCACACTTGAATACAATACAATATAAACATAACTTTTATTTTTTTAATGTTTTATTTGTTTCTGTGAGAGAGAGAGAGACAGCGTGAGCAGGGGAGGGTCAGAGAGACAGGGAGTCACAGACCGAAACAGGCTCCAGGCTCTGAGCTGGCAGTCAGCACAGAGCCCGACGTGAGACTTGATCCCACGAACCGTGAGATCATGACCTGGGCCGAAGTTGGATGCTTAACCGACTGAGCCACCCAGGCGCTCCTAAACATAACTTTTATATGCACTGGGAAGCCCAGATTTTCATTTGACTTGCTTTATTGTGCTATTTGCTGTAGTCAGCAGAATCAAACCTGCAATATCTCCAAGATATGCCCATATTTATCCAAATCAGTTGACACCTTATGTCCACGCCAAAACTTACACATGGATTGTGCATGATTGCCCAAACTGGGAAGCAACCAAGATGTCCTTCGTACATGCATGGATAAACTAGGACCCATCCAGACAATGTAATATTACTCAGCACTGAAAAGAAATGAGCTATCAAGCCATTAAAAGACATAAAGGAATTGGAGCACCTGTGTGGCTCAGTCAGTTAAGTGTCCGACTTCAGCTCAGCTCATGATCTCACAGTTCGTAGGTTTGAACCCTGCATCCAGCTCTATGCTGACAGCTCAGAGCCTGGAGCCTGCTTTAGATTCTGTGTCTCCCTCTCTCTCTGCCCCTCCCCTACTTGTGCTCTGGCTGTGTCTCTGTATCTCTCTCTCAAAAATAAAAACAAACATTAAAAAAAATTTTTTTTTAAGACACGAAGGGGGCGCCTGGGTGGCTCAGTCGGTTAGGCGTCCAACTTTGGCTCAGGTCAGGATCTCATGGTTCGTGGGTTCAAGCCCTGCGTTGGGCTCTGTGCTGACAGCTAGCTCAGAGCCTGGAGCCTGCTTTAGATTATGTATCTCTCTCTCTCTCTCTCTCTGACCCTACCCTGCTCACGCTCTCTCTCTCTCTCTCTCAGAAATAAATTTTTTAAAAAACATTTAAAAAAATAAAAAAGACATGACGGAATATTAAATGCATATTACTAAGTGAAAAAAAAACCAATCCTTTAGATTCCTTAGTTTTTTTTAACGTTTATTTATTTTTGAGAGACAGAGAAAGACAGAGCACAAGCAGGGGAGGGGCAGAGAGAGAAGGGGACACAGAATCCAAAGCAGGCTCCAGGATCTGAGCTGTCAGCACTGAGCCAGACACAGGGCTCAAACCCATGAAGAGCAAGATCATGACCTGAGCCAAAGTCGAACACTTAACCGACTGAGCCACCCAGACGCCCCTAGATTGTTTAGATACAGGCTGCATAGTGTATGATTCCAATTATATAAATTTTCTCCAGAAGGCCAAACTGTGGAAGTAGAAACAATGAGTGATTGCCAGGGGTTAGGGTGGAGCAAAAGATGAATACGGAAAGCACAAGAGTTTTAGGAAAGTAAAACAATTCTGTATGATACAATAATGGTGGAAACACATTATACATATGTCAAAATCCATAGAATATAGGACATCACGAGTGAACTCTAATATAGACGATGGACCATGACTGATAATGATGTGTCAATGTAGGTTCACCAATTATGACACATGTATCACTCTGTGTGTGCGGGAGTATTGATAGTTTGGGGGAGGGGGGCTGTTAATGTGTAGAGGTAGAGGATATATTGGAACTCCACCATCTGCTCAATTTTGCTGTGAAGCGAAAACTGCTCTAAAAATAAAGTATATTTTTTAAAAATCGATATGCCATAACTTTGAACTAGACATAAATTTTTAAAAAATTAATTGGTCATGGGGAGGGGCGCCTGGGTGGCTTAGTCAGTTGAACGTCCGACTTTCGCTTAGGTCATGATCTCACGGTTCGTGGGTTCGAGCCCCGCGTCGGGCTCTGTGCTGACTGCCAGCTCAGAGCCTGGAGGCTATTTCGGAGTCTGTGTCTCCCTCTCTCTCTGACCCTCCCCTGCTCACGCTGTCCCTCTCTCTTAGAAATAAATAAAACATTAAAAAAATTATTAAAGAAAGGGAAAAAATATTAAAAAAATTAATTGGTCATGGGGAGCCTGGGTGATTCAGTTAAGCATCTAATTCTTGATTTCAGCTCAGGTCATGATCTCATGGTTGTGATATTGAGCCCTGCATTTGGCTCTGCACTGGGCATGGAGCCTGATTAAGATTCCCTCTCTCTCTTCTGCCCTTCCCCCTGCTTGTGCTCTCTCTCTCTCTCTCTCAAATTAATTACTTAATTGGTTGTATTTCTGGATTGTCAGTTCTATTGATCCATATGTCTGTCCGTTTTTCTGTAACACAATGTATTGATTACTTTGTAGCTTTGTAATCAGTTTAGAAATCAAGAAGTGTGGGGGTATCTGGGTGAATACAGTTGGTTAAGCATCTGACTTCAGCTTGGGTAGTGATTCACGGTTCATGAGTTAGAGCCCTGCATCAGGCTCTGTGCTGACAGCTCAGAACCTGGAGAGCCCATTTAGGATTCTGTGTCTCCCTCTCTGCCCCTCCCCCTCAATGCTCAATCTCTCTCTCCTTCAAAAATAAACATTAAAAATTAAAAAAAAAGAAAGAAAGAAAGCAACCAAGATGTGTGAGTAACTCCAGCATTTTTTAAAACATTTTAAAAACATTTTAAAGTAATCTCTCCACCCAACATGGGGCTCAAACTCACAACCCTGAGATTAAGATCACTACTGAGTATACTAGCCAAGGGTTTTTCATGGATAGTCTCTACCAGTCTGGGGATGTTTCTGGTTTGTTGAATGCTTTTTTTCTGGGTGTATTAAGATGATCATGTGGTTTGGTCCTTTATTCTTTAGCATTTTCCTATGTTAAATCAACCCTTGAATTCCTGGGATAAATTCCACCTGACCCTTTTTTTTTTAAGTTTATTAATTTATTTTGAGAGAAAGAATACAAGTGGGGAAGGAACACAGAGAAACAGAGAGGGAGGGAGAGAGAATCCCAAGCAGGTTCCACACCACCAGTGCAGAGCCCAATGCAGGGCTCAAACCCATGAACTGTGAGATCATGACCTAAACCCAAGTCAGATGCTTAACTGACTGAGCCACCCAGATGGCTAACTTGAAACTTTTTATATGTTGCTGGATTCAATTTGGTAGTATTTTGTTGAGATAGTCTGCATCTATGTACATAAGGGGTAGTTTTGCTTTCTTGTGATGCCTTTGGCTTTGTAGAATAAGTTGGGAAGTATTCCCTCTCCCCTCCTTTCCTCCTCTCTCCTCCTCCTCCTCCTTCTTTTTTCTTTTTGGTGCTTTAGCTTCACTCCACCTTCATAGGTTGCTCCGTGTAACTGCCTTGTTCAGTGGGGCCCCAGAACTTGGCGGAGTCATATCCCTGCAAGTTTATGATTCACTGTATCAACCATGCTTGCCCTCAAACTTGTACTCATATATGTGGTGAGAGCCTTCTCTGGGTGGATAAACAGTTAGTTTTCTGAAACACTGCGTACCAGCTCTCAGGTGGCTGTTGATAGGTCCTGGGGTAGCTTCTGTTACAAAACTGCCCCAGTCTCTCAGGTTGAAGTGCATTTTTCTAGATTTTTATGGAGGCATTTCAGAACAAGAAACATCTGCTCAATTATGTTCAGGCCAAAGGGGAGCAAGGTAAGGGAGATGTCACCCCTCAGGAAGTGGGAGCTCATCTGTGAAGTTCTTCAAGACAACATCAGACAAATATCAGAAAGGATCAAGGGTGTTGGCCGAGGCAGAGTGTTCTGAGTGACACCATCTTGTCTGGGAGTGCACCATCCTGTCACCAGCTCATTGGGACACAGAAGCTGTAGGTGCCCTGAAAATCCATTTTGGTTTTTCTTTGCTTGGATGGATTGTCATCATTTTGCCAAATTCACACCATCATGTCACACCAACTTTTTCACTTTCAAAAAGTAGTAAGAGCAGATGGACAAAGACCCCTTAGCCCCAGGAATAAGTAAGTCTGAGGGGAGTTTGTGATGGCTACATGATGGAACATGGGGCTTGTCCGTGCTATGGAAAATAGCATGGAGTAGGTGCCCAGGATATGACCTCTCACTGATCCCCATGAGTGGGAAGCTGTTGTTGGGGTCCCCCAGGGTCCTCCAAGTCTGACTCATGCTCCTAGGCTAAGAGGGCCTCTCACTGGCATCTAAGGAAAACTAGGGGTGCCCCGAGCTGGAAGGCTCTAGATTGTCCCCACAAATCTGCTTGCCTCCTTTCAGGACAAGGCTCAGAATAGCCAGCAGTTCTCTCAACTCCCCAAAAGCTGTGCCCTCCCTCTCCTTCGGCAATGTATGAGGGCGGCTTACTGCCACCCTATTGTACAGGAGAGGTCAGGGATTGGTCGGGGTCACTCAGGCAGACCCATATCCTCATGTCACCAGAGGCTTGCCTGACTCCCTGCAGCCCCCCAAATGCCCCAACACTGGGGGAGGGGAACCTGGACGGTGACAGGCTGAGCAGAGTACATGTGCTGGGATGAAGAATCAAGGAGGGTTACTGCAGCAGCAGCGAGGGGGTGCATTCCAGATCCCTCCGGAGCCGGTCCTTACTCTTGCCTGCCTCCCAGGGCCACCCCAGTGATCTGGGTTAGTCACTTACCTGGTGGCTTGGACTTCCTCATCTGTGAACCAGACACAGTAATAGGGCTATCCTAAATTTGGTGAGTTCTGGTCTGGATTGTGTGAGGTTTGGGTATGGTGGGCAATCTGGATACTTGTGTGACAGCCAGGTGGGAGGGGCGCCGTGCTGGATCCGGCGCAGGGGGTGTGGAGGCGGGCTCTGCGCTCGGGCGACGCCAGCTGGCTAAGCAAGCACAGCACGCAGAGCGGCGGCAGCAGTGACAGCAGGTGAGTCTCAGCGAGTCCCATAGGGACGTACTCGGGCCTGAAAGGAGGCAAAGACTTGGATATCCGGGTGGAACTGGCTCTAGGCGCAGCAGCGGAGGCAGTAGCCTGTCGGGGCGGGGCGGGGGCAGAGCAAGAAGCTTTGGCTTCTGGGTGCAGGGCCTAGAGCTCCCCACCTCTGGGCCCTACCCAAGTCCCACGGGGCCAGGGAGGGAGTGGGGGTGGGGGTAGCGGTGAGTGCCAACGTCTGAGGCCAGATGGCCACCTGGTCCACGCCCAGGGCAGCAAACCCGCTCCCGTTCCGGGGCCTGGAGGCCTGGAGACCTGCCCAGCTCCTGGATAATCTGGGGTTTCCACCTTTGCTCTTGGATGCCAGACCAAGGAGAGTTTCCCAATCACACTTCCTGGAGCTGCACCCTTTCCACCCTCAGTCTCCCCCACCTAAGCTGCAAGAGGTTCCTTCACCTGCCCAAAGGCTTCCCTGTGACCTCCTGCCCACTTCTAATTCGTCCCAGCCCTCAGGCAAGCTAGCTATGCAGACATTCAGGTCCCGGGGGTAGGGTGGTGATGGATAGACAGAGCAGACTGAAGCCTGGCCCGAACGAACTGGGCAGCCCGTCATTCCCCTCTTGCCCTGGTAGGTGCCGGCAGCTGGCTCGGTGCTCCTCTTAGCTGCCCATCATGGTCAGGGGGCTGCCCAGCACTGCCAGCCTGGCGCGCTTCTGCCAGAAGCTAAACCGACTGAAGCCCCTGGAGGAGTCCACCATGGAGACATCACTGCGGCGCTGCCTGTCCACACTGGACCTGACCCTGCTGGGAGTGGGTGGTATGGTGGGCTCAGGCCTCTATGTGCTCACAGGCACAGTGGCAAAGCAGATGGCCGGCCCTGCGGTGCTCTTGTCCTTTGCCGTGGCTGCTGTGGCCTCCTTGCTGTCAGCCCTGTGCTATGCAGAGTTTGGGGCACGGCTGCCGCGTACGGGCTCTGCTTACCTGTTCACCTATGTGTCCATGGGTGAGCTGTGGGCCTTCCTCATCGGCTGGAATGTGCTCCTCGAGTACCTCATTGGCGGTGCAGCCGTGGCCCGTGCCTGGAGTGGCTACCTGGATGCCATGTTCAACCACCGCATCCACAACCTCACCGAGGCCTATGTTGGAACCTGGCAGGTGCCCTTGCTAGCCCACTACCCAGACTTCCTGGCTGCTGGCATTATAATTTTGGCCTCTGTCTTCATCTCCTGCGGAGCCCGAGTTTCCTCCTGGCTCAACCACACGTTCTCTGTTGTCAGCCTTGTCGTCATCCTCTTTGTCATCATCCTGGGATTTATCCTGGCCCGCCCACACAACTGGAGTGCTGAGGAGGGTGGCTTTGCACCTTTTGGGTTCTCCGGCATCATGGCCGGCACCGCCACCTGCTTCTACGCCTTTGTGGGCTTTGATGTCATTGCTGCCTCCAGCGAGGAGGCCAGGAACCCCAAGCGAGCTGTGCCTATAGCCATTACCATCTCACTTGGCCTGGCAGCTGGCGCCTACATTCTCGTCTCCACCGTGCTCACCCTCATGGTGCCTTGGCACAGCCTGGACCCTGACTCCGCACTCGCTGATGCCTTCTACCGGCGGGGATATAGCTGGGCTGGCTTCATTGTGGCGGCAGGCTCCATCTGCGGTAAGAGGCCCTTCAGGCAAGGTGGAAATGAGCAGAGTAGTGGGGCCTTGCCCTAAGCTTCCCAGGGAACACACCTCCATCCAGGTCTGTTACCGGTTGCATGTGGGACCCAGGAAGGTGCTGATTATTAGACTCTCTACCTAGGCTTGTTGAGAGCTACTCACTGCCCCCTCCCAACTGTACATAAAATGTTGGTTCTGAGTATGTGCTTCCAGGTCCTTTCCTGGGAGAAGGATCAGCCCTCACGAGGTTCTCTGATGGGCCTGTCACCTAAACTAGGGTGTCCCGTTCCTGGTGGGGGGCGGGGAGCAAGCCATCAGGCTCACTCTGAGATCCCAGACAAACTCACGCCCATGCTCCCGAGGGGTTGTGCATGCCCTGACTCACAGCGGAGGCCCCTGATAGGCCCGTCCACCCTGCTCACCAGTGCCCCACCCTCTGTCACAGCCATGAACACTGTCCTGCTCAGCAGCCTCTTCTCCCTGCCACGCATCGTCTATGCCATGGCCATCGACGGGCTCTTCTTCCAGGTGTTTGCCCAAGTGCACCCCCGGACGCAGGTGCCCATGGTGGGCATCCTTGTGTTCGGGGGCCTCATGACTTGCTTGGCGCTGCTGCTGGATCTGGAGGCTCTGGTCCAGTTCCTGTCCATTGGCACACTGCTGGCCTACACCTTCGTGGCCACCAGCATTATTGTGCTACGCTTCCAGAGGGCCCCTCCGTGCAGTGCCTCAGGCCCAGCCAGCCCTGACCCCAGGGTCAAAGAGTACCACTCTTTCTCGGACCACATACAACTGGTGGGCACCGAGCAGGCCTCGGCCCCTGAGCCCGGGCAGCTGCGGCCAGCCCTAAGGCCCTACCTGGGCTTTCTAGGTAGGTACAGCCCTGGAGCTGCTGTGGCTTGGGCCCTCAGCATGCTGGTGGCCTCGGCCATCACCCTGGCCTGTGTACTGGTCTTCGGGGACTCAGCCCTGCACCTCCCATACTGGGGCTACATCCTGCTGCTCCTGCTCAGCTCCGTCACGTTTCTGCTCAGCCTCCTCATCCTGGGGGCTCACCAGCAACGGCAGCAGCAAGACACCTTCCAGGTACCTCCCCTGGCCAATGCCCCCCGGCTGGCAGCCCAGCTAGCTCTCTTTGTCCCTTCCTCCTCCACTGCGGCAGGAGGAACCGGGGCTCACAGGGTTGGGGAGGCCACTACGCCCATCCCCTGTCTTTCCGCATGGCACATGGGCACTTGTTTCCAGAATCTCCAGAGGTGGAGAACGGCTCTTGGGACTCTTGAAGACTCAGGCCCTGAGCCAGCAGACCTTCTCTGCAGCCCAGCCCAGCCCTGCTCTTGCCCCCTCAGATCCCCATGGTGCCCCTGACTCCAGCCCTGAGCATCCTTCTCAACATATGCCTCATGCTGAAGCTAAGCTACCTGACTTGGCTGCGCTTCTCCATCTGGCTGGTGATCGGTGAGTGGGGGCCAGGCTTGGGGCCCCGGGTGGGCCACAGGAAGAAGGCAAGGAGGGCAAGCCGGGTCGGGACCTGCCCTTCAGCCCCCCACAACTGCTGCAGGGCTCGCCGTGTATTTTGGCTATGGCATCTGGCACAGCAAAGAGAACCAGCGGGAGCTGCCGGAGCTGACCACACGCTACGTGGTGTTCCCCAGCACCAACCTGGAGGAGACGGTACAGACTGTGCAGCCCCCCAGCCAGCTGCCCTCCCAGGATCCCAGCCCCGCGGAGCAGCCCACCAGTCCGTGAATCAAGCTGGAGGCCTGTCCATGCTTGCTCTGCCCTCAGCCCACCTCCTCAGGAGCCCAGAGAAGCTGGGAGTCCCGTCTATCTGAGCCAGCTCAGGTTTGCAGGCCTGCCCATGCTGAGGGGTACCCCAGACCTTAAAGCCTTAGCTCAAGTGCCTAGCTTTGGGTTTTGAGGAGTGGGCCATGGTCAGTGCTGGTGTGGTGAACATTTTGCCTAGCACCTTCCTGTTCATGAACAATTTCAGTTTCTTGGGCAGGCAGGGTGGGCTAGGGTGGGCGGGGAAGAAGCCCACAACCCCAGATATCCATAATAATAACCTCTTGGCCAGCCACAAGGCCTGCTGCTATGTCCTGCTGCATTCTTTGTGTCCTTGAGTCCTCTCCTGCCCTCTGGGAACCAGGTGACTGTCCCCAATCCATGGCAAAGATGCCAAGGTTTGGCAAGAGGGAGGCACCAGCTGTGGTCAGGAACATTGCTGAGCCTGGGTCCTGGGGTCCTGCCCTCAGGCTGGCGCCCTCTGCCCAGCTCAGTGGAGGAGGTGCATATAACTCTACACACACAATGAGAGGAGAGATCCATGAAAAGGGCAGAGTCAGGCTCCCCCATACAGGCTCCCCACATGTTCCCTGGTGGGGGAAAAGATCCAGAGAGCAGAGCCTCAGTCCCAAAAAGACCACCTAGAAAGGACAGTGGGGTTTCAGGGCCCTCTTGGGTTCCCAGGGCTTCCAGAAAGTGCACTGTATCCCTGAGGCCTGCCCAGGGATGTAGAGGCACACTGCATGTGCCCACATGGCCCACATGGCTTACCCTGGTGCTTCACATCCACATGCAGACTGAGGCAACAGATGTTTCCAACTCAGGTCTGGCCATAGTTCTCTGGCTGTCTCGGCTGGCACTCATCCTCTCCCCCTACCCCTTCCTCAAGGGCTTTGAGATAAAGGCTCAGGATGCTACATACATGTATGATATACGCACCCCGTATACAGATGCATATACCGTATATGCACTTGCCTGCCCCAAGTACCTCTGAGTCCACCTGGTGGCTGTGCGGCTCCAGTCCTTGAGGGGGTCTCCAGGCCCTTCCTGTCCCCCTCCACTGGCCTCCCTAAAGCCATGCTATATCCATCATAGATGCTTCCAACTCCCCACTCCTGGCTGTTAAGGACTACACAGGAAGCTGCTGGTTTTGGCAGGCTTTACTCCTTAACTCTCAGTAGCTATGACAGCTTTCTCTGGGCCCTGAGGACAACCAGATACATGTGATCCCATTCCAATAACCAGGCCTCAGAGCCATGTTCTCTCACCCTGGCTCTTCTGAACCTGCCTCCCCATGGACATCGCTCTGGGGACTGAGAAGTACCAGAGACCCCGAGGGTTTGCTGGGGCTCCAGATGCCTCCCAGTTACTACTTCAGCCTGAGCCTCAGCCCTGGTCCTCCCCAAATGGCCTTTGTGACTCCACTGCCAAGCTGCCAGCACAGTCCTGGTCACCAGGGACCCATGAGAAAGAAGCCCCTTGCCTCCCTGGAGTAGGTACTCCCAAATCCTTGCCTCTGCCCTGGGACCAGGGGAGACTTTGACTCCTGCAGCCCCTTTCTTCCCTTCCTGACTGTGGGGCTGGGGGTGGGGGTGCGTAATTCTCCAGCAGGCAGGACTCAGACCTTGAAAAGATACCAGGCCAGTCTGCTGGGGCCCTTTGTGTCCTTTGTTAGGGACATTCCTTCCAGGGACGTGCAGATGCCTTGATAGGTTCTTAGATGTGACCTTGGGTAGCAGATGGACAGCTCACTAATCTCATGGCTCCGGTGAGCAGGTTCCAGGGCTGGGGGTTAATGAGGAAGCACATAGAAGATCCCAAAGGACCCAGTGACCACTAACCCAGCCCCTCCACCTTCTCTTCTCCATCCCAATCCTCCACAGCTCAAGGGCTACCACCAAGAAGGAGTTGATGCTCATAAGCTGGGCAGGTGCGAGACCAAAGGGTGCCTGTGCCCTTGCCTGGGTTCCCAGGGGGTTGGATTATCTATCTGCCTACCCACCCTTCATTTCATGGATGAGGCCCAGAGTTGGGTAGGAACCTGCCTCGGGCAACCCAACACCAGAGAAGCTGAGATAATCCCTCTTGTCAGGGTTCTTTCTACCTTGCTTCAGACTCCAGTTGCATAGACCCCAGTGTGGCACAGCTGAGAGGGAGGGGTTCTACCTAAGATGGGGGTGCTGGTAGGGGGAGAAGGGCTGGAGTCTGCCCTAGCCAGTGAGAGAATCAGTACTGAGAACACTGGTGATGGAAGCTGGGGGAAAGTTCTTTAGACCTAGATATAGCAGGAGCCTCACCAGACCATTACCCTACCATGTGGGTGTCCCAGGGGCTCCCCTTCTCTGTGGCTCCTGTTCTGCTACAGGTTTCTAGGCAAAACTGGCTTCTCTGGCTCCCCCAGGCAGCATCCTGCTGGAGCTGGAGTCAGGGGAGGGACAGTCTGTCTGGGAGTGGAAGGGTGGAATTCCCCACCCCCCTCACACCCTAATCCTGCTGGGGCTTTATCCAGGAGGTGCCCACAGTAGGGCCCCCACCCTGCAACCAGCGGGGAACAGCTACAGGTCTCAGAAACAGGCCAGTGAGTGGGGGGCCGGAGCCTCAGCATGGTCACTCTGGTGTTGATGTCTGGCTCCCAGACTGGGTCCCCTCTAAGGCCCCTGGGCAGCCATGCACGGGGGTGCAGAAGCTGGCTCTGTCCGCTCAGGGTTGGTGGTCACCTTCGGGGCCTTTGCCTGCAGATGAGGACATCATATCAGGGCTCTGAACAACATCCTCCAAAGTGTAACAGAACCCAAGGGTTCGGACACGCCTATGGCTCACCTCCTCATACTTGGTCCTCCAGTAGAAATGGGCTTCTTCGTCCACATACAACAGCAGCAGATCACAGAAGAAGGTGATCTGGGAAGGGCAGGGCAGACCTGTGTCCTGGCCCTCAACCTGCCCTTCCGCCACCTCCCCAGCCCTCACCGCGAGACAACATCATGTATGGGAGAGGAGTGGGTGCGGGGGGTCTCAGGTATGCACTTGGGCAGGCCTGGGCACACAGTTGCAACCAGAGGGAGCCCACAGTAGTCAGACTCACCACACCCAGCCAAGCTGCTCCGGTGCCCAGAGTGATGATCGTGGGGATGAGCCCGAACTTCCCTGCCTGAGACCGACCTAGGCTGAGCCTCCGGGGCTATGACCATCTCCCCCTCCTACTCCCACCACCCATTACTCTCACCCAACACCTCCTACCTGCCCCGTGACAAGGATGTCAAAGCGGATCCCATAGAGCTTGAGCAGACTCCGGGCCTCCACACCTGAGGGCTTCCACCAGTGAGTGGCTGTCCTGAAGGTAGGAAAGGTCTGGTGGCTTGCTCTGCTGCCACTCCTGGGCTGGGCAGGTCCTCCCAGGCTTCCTTCTTACTCATCCATTGATTGTATAAACCCCCAGCCCCAGATGTCTCCCCCTTGTGGCGTTGCTGAGGACCCAGGGGAAAGGCAACCTGGGACCTACTTAGAAACTCCTTGCCTGCTGAGGGGACAGAAAGATCCCTACATAGACACTAGTACTGAGGGTGGGGACAGGTAAGGAGGCAAGCCCTGGGCTGTGTGAGTCCAAAGGAAACTCACTACCCCTAGGAAGTGAGAAAGGCTTTCCGCAAGGGGTACTTTGAGGCTGGTCTTCTAGGGGTCGGGAAGGAGTGTACTAGACAGAAAGCAGGACAGGTAAGAGCACAGAGGTGGCAGGAAGAAGAATGTGGGCAAGGAGCCAGCCCCTCATAGTTGCAAAGGGCCAGGGAGGTCAAGGAAGCCAGGCCAAGAAAAGCCCAGTGAGCAATGTCAAAGGGGCATCATCTCTAGGCCTGAGGGTTGTGTGTACATATGTGTGACCATGACCAGGTGACAGGAAGTGACAAGGATTCTGGCAGGTTGAGGGAGATCTGTTTAGGAGACTCAAAGACATGACAATAAATGCAATACAAAATCCCTGAGTGCATCTTGGATCGGAAAAGAAAAAGATACAGGACTATTATTGGCACTGTTGGGAAAATGCAAATATTAGATTTATTCTGGCCAATGTTAAATTTACTGAGTGCGACTGTGGTACAGTGGTCACGTGGGTAAGGTCCTCCTTCTCAGGACAGTGTTGAGAGGAAGAATGTCAGGTGTCTGCCACTTACTTTAAAATGCTTCCCTCTGAAATCTAGCTAAATATATCCAGCTCATTCTAGAGAGGGAGAGAGAAAGCAAATGTGGCAAAATGGTACAAAATAAAACCAGAACCAAAAAAGCCCTAGTGAACCCCGATAAAGGGTATATGGCTATGGCTGTTCACAGAACTAGTCTTTGCATTTTTCTATAGGTTTTTGAAAATTCTGAGATAAGACCTAAGGGAAAAGTAAAAAAGAACCCTCCCACCCAAGCCAAAGAGTGTGGTGCTAGAGGCAGGGTGGGGTGGGGGAGGGGCTGGGGGGGGTGAGAAGTCCCAAGGGACAGAAGGGGGATAGGATTAGGAGGGAGGCTGGACAGAGCCTGTGCTGGAGGACCCGGAGCTGAGAACACCCGTCCTGACCCTGGGGACCTCCTCGAACACACAATGGAATGTCCAGAGAGCTGGGCAAGGGTGTGGCCCCAGGACAAGTAGTGGGGGGTGGGAGGGGGGCCTGGCTGAACAGCAGCAGGAGGGCAGGAGGGGCCGCACCTGAAGTTGTAGCTCGTCTCCTGCAGCTGGAAGGAATAGTGAGGCCGGCAGTCGGAGCCCCCAGCATCCAGGTCACAATCCCAGCGGACTTGGACGCCCACAGCACCTCCCTGCACACAGCACATCGCTGCTTCACCAGCAGGCACGCAGGCCCCGGGACCCTCTCCCTGAACTTTCCTGGAACTCTGCCCCCCACGGACTCACCAGCAATGCCAGGTCCTCAAACACCCCTCCAGCTGCAGCCACGAGATCCCCGATGCGGAACACAGGGCAGTAGGGGCTGTAGCGTGAGTCGTAGCGACAGCGCTTGAAATAAGTGGCGTCCCAGGTGTCCAAGGCATTGGACCTGCGGGTGGGGGTGGGGGATGGGACAGAAGGTCAGGTAAGACCAGACAAGGAGGGTCTGGGGCCAGCAGGACATACCTACACTTACTTGGAGAAGTTGAATTTGCTGAAAGTGACAGTGTTCTTGATGAACAAGGTGAAGTTCTCTGCCTGGACCAGTAGGGGCTTCCTGCTGGTAAAGGAGAAGTGAAGGGCAGGCTTCTTGGTTCTGGGGCCTTGCCCTGGAGGTGGGTGGGTGTGGGTGGGTGGAGAGACTTACGCGGGCACAGTGCCACTCTCCACAGGGCACCAGCCCTGGATCTCACAGGTCCTGTGGGTCCCATTGAATTCCACACATTGGCCCGTTTTTATACCTTGAAAATACAAGACAAACTCCGGGCCCTCAAATCGCCACAGGGCCAAGGGATGGGGTGAGGCAAGGGGCCACTGACACAAAGGAGAGATGCAGAGACACCACCAGGCCTGCCCTAAAGAACCACCCAGGGTCCCAGCCCCGCCCCTGGAGCTCCCACCCAGGGGAGCCACTGGAAGACAGGGCCCAGAGTTACCATGGCTGTGCGTCCCAGTCTCCCCTTCCGGACAGTCCTCATCAGCCCAGCAGGTAGCCAGCGGGATGGAGGGGTGCTGAGGTGGGGAAAGCAGAGTTGCCAAGAGCTCAGGGACGGTCTCCCCTCTGTGAACCAGCCTTGCAGTCTGCAGGGACATAGCCCTCCCTGCCTTAGCCACATAGAAATCCCTGAGTTTGGGGGCACAGGGCAAAGCCGGAGGGTAAAAATGAAAAGAGATGGTTGGAGGAGGAGGGTGGCAAGCAGCCCCCCAGCCAGATAGGAGGTGCAGGTGCTGTATTCCAAGGCAGAGCAAGCCTCCTTCCTTCCTGATAGTTCTCTCCTGGCCGGAGGCCCCGATCCTCTGGTCCACCTCCAACGACAGAACAGAGAAGGTGAAGGAACTCTGGGAAGGGCAAATTCATGCCAGGGTGGAGGGGTGGGGCATGGTGAACAAAGGGCAGGGACCTAGTTGGAGGGGCCTGGGTGGGGAAGTGGTAGGACCACACACTTGCTGAGGGACCATAGGCTAGTCTCTCCCCTACTTATTTTTCAGTAAAACAGGGACATCAGTGCCTACACATAGTCACAGTGTTCTGGGCATCAGCCAGAAGGGGGCCTGGCAAAGTTTCTGGGGGTCCTACACTCCCTGAAGCAGAAGGCACACTCTCAGACACAGTCCTGCACCAGGCTGACAATGAACACCACTGTCCAGGTTACCTGGCTCAGGAGAAGTGGGAGGAGCACTGTGCCAGGGTGGCAAGAGGGGTTTGGGGACTTCAAACCAAATGAGACAGTGGGACTGTGGGGGGTTGGGACCATGATACGTGGGCAGAGGCCAGAGTGGGGTCTCCTGTGTCCTGAGTCTGCCCCTCCTCTCCACCCTGGTTGGGCCACCATCTCCTCCAATCGAACCCCACGATAACCACCACAGGGCCCCCTCTCTGCATCATCTGCCTCATTCATTCAGCAGAGACCATCCCTAGTTCCGCCATGCTCCTGTGATCAAGCTCAGCTCCTTCACAGAGTCCAAATGGCCCCTGAGGTCTTGGGCAATCCCCTGGCCACCCCAATCCAAATCTAGTCTCCAACCAGCATCAGCAGCAGGTGACCCTGGAGATGCCTCATCTCACATAGCTTGGGGTCTTTGCTCACATAGCTGCCTCTGCCTGGACGTTCTCAAGATCCCACTTGGGCCTTGAGTCCTGTGGGAAACCCTTCTTGAGGCCCTGGGCCGGCAGACATGCCTCCCTGGGTCTCTGGCTGCAGCCCCCGCCCCCACCACAGGACCTGCCACCTTGGTTGGGCTGCCTGTGCAGGAGCTCCTGAGATACAAGGGAGTGGAGTCTTGCAAGTCCAGCATGGGGCCTGCCCTTACCCCACCGCCCCAGGGGCTCGGCAGTTGTTTGCTAAAGGCTGTGAGTCTCCAAGGAACACAGTGCATGTTTTGGGAAGGACCAGATGACCAGGCCCCCGGAGAGGAGCTGGCAGGATCTTTGGTGAGTCTCCGGAAGCCATGTTGTCAGATCTGATTAATTACTTCCCAGCCTCAGTAGTTTCATGGGAAAAGCTAGAAACTGGGACATGAGGCAAAGAGGAATCACACGGATTCCAGAAAACACAGAATGATGGTTTCAGCAAAATTTCAGGACAGCCTCCAACCTGAACATTAATTAGATGTCTTCTGGGCATCTAGAAGGACACCATGTATGTTTGCTGTGTGTAAACACATCGTTTGTGCACACACTTCACGTCCTTTGTGGACAGAGCCAACCTAGGACACATGACATCCCCAGGAAATGTGGGGGGGCACAACAACCAGGACACAGGGGACAGGTGACCACACAATTATTCTCCAGCCCCACAAGCAATTAAATGTTTAAAAAAAATTTTTTTTTAAGTTTATTTATTTTGAGAGAGAGCAAGCAAGCAGGGGAGGGACAGAAAGAGACAGGGAGAGAGAGAATCCCATGCAGGCTCCTCACTGTCAGCACGGAGCCCAATGCGAGGCTCAGACTTACAAACTGTGAGATCATGACATGGGCTGAAACCAAGAGTCGTCGGACGCTTAACTGACTGAGCCACCCAGGCGTCCCGTGCTAGATGTGATTTTAAAAAGATGTTACCATGGAGATAGGCTTCCAGGGCTATGTCCTGGGTCCCAACTGCTCAAACAAAATCCACAGTTGGAGAATCACACACTTAAAAATGGGTAAGATGGTAAATTTTACATTACATGTATTTAATCACACACACACAAAAGTTTGGGGGGAAAAAGCCATAACTGGAGAGTAGAGCACTGTGCTCTGTGACAGACACTAGATCCATGGGTCATCCTTAGGCATGGGACAAAGGTGAGATTTTAGGTGGAAAACCTGCAATTCTGGATGAGAAATAGACAAAAATAGGGTGAGACACTCTGGTGTGACCATAGTTGTAAAAAATGCCCACCAGAGATCGTACGTGGCCCTGAGGTCAGCATAAGCAGGTGTTTTCATTGTTTGCCCACAAAAATGGAAGCTGCCTTAGGACACAATAATAGAGCCTGTGCCTAGAAGAGAGGAAGAGCTCTATTAGAGCTCACCTGATCCTGTACCCAGTTCCGGGTGTTACACTGACCAACTGGAGGGTGCCCAGAGGTGGGACCAGGAAGGCAAGGGGCCTGGATATCTCACAGTGAGCTACAGCGGAAGGCTCCAGAAGACTACTTGGAGGCCCAGAGACTGAGTAGCCTTGAGCGTGTG
Source organism: Crocuta crocuta (assembly GCF_008692635.1). Taxonomy (NCBI): domain Eukaryota; kingdom Metazoa; phylum Chordata; class Mammalia; order Carnivora; family Hyaenidae; genus Crocuta; species Crocuta crocuta. Next base: position 1,014,396 of record NW_027533081.1, on the reverse strand, counting down.
ACTCTAACTTGTTGAGATCCTGTCTTCTCATCATAAATGGGATCATAGTAATTTCTTTTTTTAATTTTTGTAAATGTTTATTTATTTTTGACACACAGACACACACACACACACACACACACACACACACAGAGTGTGTGTGCATGGAGGAGGGGCAGAGAGAGAAGGGAGACACAGAATCCAAAGCAGGCTCCCAGCTCTGAGCTGTCAGCACAGAGCCTGACTCAGGGCTTGAACTCACGAACCGTGAATCAGTCATGACCTGAGCCAAAGTCAGATACTTAATGGACTGAGCCACCCAAGTGTTCCTGGATCATAGTGATTCTTACCAGGCAGGGTATTTGTGAAGACTAAATGGAATGATTCACGAAAAGGCTTTAGCTCAGTGCCTGGTATACAGTAGCACATACTATGCCCTCAGTTAACCTGGGAAGGCGAGGGAAGGACATGACTGATGACCCAGGTCTGGCAGAGGAACTAGGGACCCACTGGGAAGCTCCTGAGCACTCTTACCTCTGGACACCTGTCCTGAACTTGTTCTGGCGTCACAAGAAAATTGGTCACCAAGAAGAACACATTCTCTCCCTAGAAAGCAAAGGTCAGAGTTGGTCTCTGCTTCTTTCTCCAAAAGGGAGAGGCCAGAGCTGGCAGCTTAACTTGTGGGGAAAGGGGTCCTGGCTCCATCAAGTCATCAACTCTGCTCCAGGAAAGCACCTCCAGGGAGGCCAGTTGAAATAGAGAAGAGAGGCCTGCTGGGTTTCTGGCCTTTTCCAAGCCCACAGCTGCCTCTTTGAGACAAGTGTATTTTTCATGTTTGTACTCATTCCTTCAACCACAATTTTCCAATTGCCTCCTGCTTCTAGGCACTGAAGATCCAGAGCTGAGTTGGACCGGGGGCCTGCACAAGCTAGTGGGGAAGTGGACCCCTCACTGCACATAGAAAGGGGCCAGGGGAGCAGGTGGTGAGCTCTGCCTGGGCAAAAGGTGGCTAAGCACAGGCAGGGTGGCTGGCATCCAAGTACGGTGTGTGTGAGTTTTGCAAGTTTGGGGCAATGCACACCAAGGAAAGAGAGAAGGCAGCAGGTGTGACAGCTGTCAGGATTTGGAGGGACTCGGTGGCCACTACTATGGAAAGGGAGTCCCCCCAGGGTGAAAACAAGGGCTGGCAGGCTCTGATTGATGTCACATAGGAAAGCTCTGGCTGGTGCTGAGTAGAGTGCATCTGGGGGCCCACTAGAAGGTCATGGCCTCATACAGGTATGGTATAGGCAGCAGTGAAAATTGCTAGGAGATGGAATGGTCAGAAGGGAGGGACAGGTCCAGCTTTGGCCCTCATTGGATGAAAAGAGGCCACATTGGGAGAGGGAGATGATTTCTCTTTGGATGTGGTGGGTATGCACCCAGGAGGCAGCTGTGCTAGAGGTACGTGGTCACTGAGGCTACAGTTTTGGCATTGGCAGGATAAAGGTAGCAACTGAGGCTGTAGGCAATCTGGGTGGAGGAAGGAGCCAGAAATGCCTCGTGGGAGGGCCAGAGGAGGAGTGCTCAGGTCAGGGAGGGGAGCATTCAGGAAGCTCAAGGCCCTGGTTTCCCCATGCTTCTCCCGCCCCACCCTCAAGCTCAAGCCTTGAGTTCCTAAACTTTCCACTCTTCTAAGTACAGCCTCTATAAAGGCTGTTCCTCTGGCCTGGCTTCCTGGTCTGTCCCCTTGTCCACCTAGAAGCTTCTTACACATCCCCGAGAGCCCTATCCAGGCACCACTCCTCTGTAAGGCTCTTCCCAAGCCCAGCCTTATGACGGTACCAGCTCCCTGCTCTGGCATCACATGCCTCTCACACACACATTCTCTGCAAGGGTGGTATCAGAGGTGTCATTGCCTCGCAGTCGAACCAAGGCACCTACCTGTGGTGGCTTCACGAAGTCTGCTACATCCCACAGCCGATTACCCATCTCCTTGATCTGGGTCACAGAAACCCCTTTGAGTTTGGTGATGACAGAAATCTGGGGGTCCAGGTCTCGCTCCTGGTAGCCTTTTTTGGCGAGGAGAGCCCACCTTAGGAAGAATTGATGGGCAGTGTGGCACGTCCCTGACCCATGATGAGCAGTGGCAGAGCGGGACCTGCCCTCTCAAGCCTCTCTCCTCATATACCCTGCAGGCTCTCAGCCCAGGACTCGGGGTCCCTACCTCCCCTCCAGCCTCATTTTCCATCCCAAACACCCTGCACAGATCAGAAGTTCCAACCATGGTCAGAGAGCCAGTGCCTTTCATGGCACTCAGGGGCTTGGAGATACCCATCATCTCTTCCTTCACCAGCCAACACAACACCCTCCTCCTGCCCTGGCTGGGCCCATCTCCTCCTTAAAGACTCCCCTGACCCAGCTAAAATTGGTGGTTTCTATTGGGGACCTTAGTGCTACAGCTCTTCCAGGCATCGGGAGCTACTTCCTACGTCACCAGGGGCCTCCTGGGTACAGGTGGGGGCCATCTTGCTCTGTGTGCAGAGCCCAATATGGGCCTGGAAACAAGGAACAGGAAAAGAGGGCAGAGGAACTGGCTTGGTCTCGTATCCATTGGCCTCTAGACAGACAAAGATCCTCCCTTCTGCCCACTTCCTCCCCTGTCCCGACATGCTCCCCTCTGCTACCACCAGCTCAGCCCCTGAAGAGTCAAACCCTCAACCGTCAGCCCAGGACAACCAGTCATTATCCCTCCAGCCATTGTGGTCCAGGAGCCATTCTCTTACCCCACCACGTAGGCCATGACCCCGAGTTGCAGCAACCTCTGCAGGGCGCCCACCCGCCAGTTCCTGGTTATCACATACTTCTCCGTTTTGTAATCCAGAAGCCCCCAGCCTGCCAGGGCCCCTAGAAAGCCCATGCTTCCAGCTCCTGCTGTCTGCTGGGGCGCATGAGTCAGCACAGCAGCTGCAGTCACAGCTGAATAGGAGGTAAAGCAGGCGCCCAAGCCAGCAGGCCAGCAGCTATTAAAGGGACACTTCCACTGGGGACAGGATCCAGCCTCCACCCCTCAGCCCTGGGTTTAGTCCCAACCGCCAGCTGCCCAGAGCCTGCCACCCTCTCCCTCTGCAGGGGCCCAGGTCAAGGTAGAGAGGAACAGCCCCTGCAACCTGCCCCCTGGCCTCACTTCCTTGGGGGAAGGAAGGAGGAAGAGAGGAAAAGTGTCATAGATACTGTGAGAGGGCAGCATGAGGACTGCAGGAGCCCAGAGGAGAGGGTCAAGAAAAGCTTCAGGAAAGTGATCTCGGAGCTGACACTTGCAGATTCTGAAGTTCAACAAGAAAATTTGGGAGAGGAATGTTCCTGGTGGAGGAAACAGCATATGCGACGCTAGAGCATGAGAGAGAACTGGCAGCCACAGAGTGAGAGCGTGACTCTGGCTCCAGAGAGGAGGGGCTTTACAAGGTTCTCCAAGCTCTCTTGTGTCGTGCGCCCGCAGAGCGCAGGGACCAAGGCACGGGCTTTGGAGTCAGCCATGTTCCCCAGTCCTTAGAAGGGGGAGGGGGGAGGGGAGGTGCTGGAACCCTGGTGCACGTTCGCATCAGCCCAGCCTGGGAGCAGGCTAGAGGTCCGCCCAGGCCAGCAACGGTTTCTATAGCAACCAACAACACCTGGGTTGCCCAGACGACGGCTGTCGGGAGAGGAGCGTTTCTATTGGCTGTAGCGGGCGCCTGTTTGCTGCACAACATATCCAATTGGTCGATGCAGCCGGAGGGTCCGCCCACATCCCAGGGCCGCGCTCGAGTTGCTGTGCTGCTCAGTTTCCGCCTCATTGCTGCGACTGAAAAATGGGCATAACCATGAGGGGTCCCTACAAGAGGCCTGAGGAGAATGAAGACCAGGAGGAGGGGGCGGCAGCGGCCGCTGGGCGTCTTGCAGGGGCCCCGGAGGCTGAGAAGCGTTCGGAAGTTGATTCAGACTCCGACCAGGAGACGGAAGGTGCTCCCGGGCAGGGATAGGGGCAGGCCTGTCTCCTCAACTGAGGAGCTTCTCCCGCAGGGTTGGAGAGGGCAGGCTGGGGCCAAACAGGCAGGGACCCCTGTCCAGAAGAGAGCGCACCCCTTCGTGGGACTCCTTTGGGACAGCCTGTGGTCTCTCCAGCCCTGTGTCCTCCCCACAATACTCCTGGCGGCATCAGGAGTTCCATCTTTAGAAAACGGCTCAAGGGGCGCTTGGGTGGTGAGTCAGTTAAGTGTCCCACTCTTGATTTCCGCTCAGGTCCTGATCTCACCGTTTCCTGAGTTCGAGTTCAAGGCCCGCATCAGGCTCTGGGCTAACAGTGCGGAGCTTGCTTGGGATTCTCTCTCTTTCTCTCCCTCTCTCTCTCTACCTCTCCCCGGCTCAAACTGTCTCTGTCTCTCTCAAAGTAAATATGGAAGGAAGGAAAGAAGGAAGGAAGGAAGGAAGGAAGAAAGGAAGGAAGGGAGGAAAGGAAGGAAGGAAAAGAAAACGCTTCCAGGGGCACCTGGCTGGCTCAGTAGGTGGAATAGAGGACTCTTGATCTTGGGATTGTGAATTTGAGTCCCACCTTAGATGTAGAAATTACTTAAAAATAAAATATTTTTTAAAAAGAGGGGTGCCTGACTGGCTCTTGTTGGTTATTAAACTTCAGACTCGATTTCGGCTCAGGTCATGATCTCACAGTTTGTGGGACTGAGTCCCAAGTCAGGCTCTAAGCTGACAGTGTAGAGCCTTCTTGGGAGTCTCTCTTTCTCTCTCCGCCTTTCCCCGACTCTCTCTTTCTCTCTTAAAAATAAATAAATGAACTTTAAAATAAATAAGAAGAAAACACCTCCAAAGTGATGTTAAAATGCGAAAACCCCACCAACAGTGTAAGAAGGGGTGTCCTACCCAGAAATGGGATCAGGGCTGGGCTTTCCCAACCCATAGGAACAACTACGTTAATGAATGTATAAAACAGAATTGTTTCAGTTTCTTCCCCCATAAAATGTTCACAAAACATGTGTTGTGCAATCCAGTGGAAAACACACAGCATGCACTTTGGCGTCAGACAGATGGGGTCCTAATCCTGGCTCTGCCTGGACTAGCTACTACTAGCTGTGTGACTTTAGGGAAAGGATTTGCTTTCTCTGAGCCTCAGTCTCTTCTAGCAGAGGAAGAAATGCTTCTAGAGGGAAGCACAGGCCTGGATGGTGACAGAGGGCAGGGGAGGAGGTGACTGTGTCTAGGGAAGGACTCACATTCATCATCTCCCTGTCTCCTATCAGGCATCCATGGGCCTGGAGAACTGGTCAAGGATACTCTCTACCTGAGGTCTTGCCAAGCCAATAGGGTTGTGCCCGCCTCCTGCTTTCTGCGCCAAGGGAACGCCCCAGAGCTGAACCTGCGGCACCGTGGCCTGGGCCCCCAGGTAACCCTGGGGAGACCCCGGGGTCAGGCTTGGAGGAAAAGGACCTGGGAGGCAGCAGCCATGGGAGTGGCCCCTTCCTGAGCCCATACCACACGCTCCCTAGCTTTGCTGTGTGCCAGGCATGTCCCATCCCCTGTATCTGGGTGATAGGTAGGATCGGGGCTATGACAGAATTCAATGTAAGGGTTGAGGGGCCTGCAGGGAGCCTCTAGCCTGCTGAGCGGGGGCAGTCAGGGAAGGCTCCAGGAAGTGATATCTGGGTGGAGCCTAAAAGGAGAAGCAGGTGTCACCTGGGCATGTGGGAAGAAAAGAGCTTTCCAGTTGGAGGGCACCAGGTAGGCTGAGTCCTGGAAACAAGCTAGGTCGTGGCTAGCTGTGTCTGGGGCCTTCACTCCTGGGAAGGACCAGGCCCCTCAGGTCTCTCTTTGTCCCAGGGTGCCCGGGCTCTGGCTTCTGCACTGAACTCCAATCCCTATGTCAAGCGGCTGGACCTTCGAGACAATGGGCTCTGTGGGCCTGGTGCGGAGGCCCTGGCAGGTGCCCTGAGCAAAAGCAGCAGCATTTGTGGTAGGTGCTGAGCCTGGGGCTGGTGGACAGATTTGAGTCCTCCTTTTCCTGAGGGGTGTGGGCTACCCCCATAGCCAGGCCTTCTCACTTGGGGCCTGTTGGTGTTGCTGGGGCAGGGGCCTTAACACAGGTTGGGGTTGATGGGGGTGGAGTTAGAACCTTTGTGGTGTCCCCAATGCTGGACACTACTCCTCTCCTCGGCCCCCATCCTCGGCTGGCCAGCACCCCCCCCCATATGGTGGCCTCCCATTACCTAAATGTAGGGTGAGAGAGCCAAGGGATGACAGTGTGAGAGGGTGGAGGGCTGGGTGGGAAGGAAGGGGGGCTAGCTAGATGCAAATGCCACCTCTCCCACTGGTGAGCCACCCTCTACCAGGGATGACCCTGGGCAAGCTGCTCAACCTCACTAAGTCTTAGTTTTCAATCTGTGAAATGGCCCCAACAATACCACTTAGCCCTTAGAGTTGTACTGAGTATTAAATGAAACTGCGTATGTGACATGCTTCATGCATGGCCATCTGGGCTCTCATCACCAGTTCCCAGAAATGCATCAGTGAAGACTTCTGTGGGTGTATTATATTGCTGCCAGGCACGAATCATCGACAGGGTGACTGCACCTCCATCACAGGCATCCTGCACAGCACCATGAAGTAGGCAGGTTTTTTTTTTTTTAATTTTTTATTTATTTCTGAGAGAGATAGAGACAGCATGAGCAGGGGAGGGTCAGAGAGAGGGAGACACAGAATCTGAAACAGGCTCCAGGCTCTGAGCTGAGCTGTCAGCACAGAGCCCGACGCAGAGCTCGAACCCACGAACTGTGAGATCATGACCTGAGCTGAAGTCGGACACTTAACTGACTGAGCCACCCAGGCGCCCCGAAGTAGGCAGTTTTAACCCCTCGACAAAGAAGCTTGTGGATGTGTGGGCATCAGAGAAGTTGTCTGGGACCTGGAGGGATACAGCTGAGGAGTCACAGAGTTACCAATGAACCCCAGGACAGTTGAGCTGCAAATCCCCTTCTGCTGCCTCAGAATGGGAGGTTTGGGGGCTAGAGGAAGGTGGAAGAGGGTGGTGCCTGGCTTTGGATCCCACTGATTGAGAAGTGGCACTGACCCCTAGATGTGGACCTGTCAGAGAACCAGCTGGGAGCCGTGGGAGCCCGGGCTGTCTGTGCTGCCCTCATGGTGAACCCAACTATGCAGAAGATACAGCTGGCAGGGAATGGCATGGATGAGCAGGCAGCTCCATACCTTGCTGAATTCCTGCTGGCCCACACAGGCCTGAAATCCCTGGACCTGAGCTATAACCAGCTGAATGACCAAGCAGGTAACGTTTGGCCAGGATCACCATGGGGGCACTTGAGTCCATCTTCCTGGGGCAGGGGTGGGTGAAGGTTGACAGGACCATTCTGAACATTCATACCCTGACTCACATTTCCTGTGTTCCACTTTAACCCCTCTCCCTCTCCTTCCACATAGAACCCTTAATCCATTCCACAGATATTCATGGCCTGCTGCTGCATGTGCTGGGTGCTGATTTAGCCACTAGGGACCCAGTTGTGAACAAAACAAAGTTCCTGGCCTCAAGGAACACATGTTAACAAGATAACTCTCCACAATTATTGGTGCAACAAAATAAACAGGAAATGATTCTAGAGAAGAATGGTGGCCCCTTGCTGTAGACAGGTGGTTGAGGAGGGCTTTGTGAGATGACATTTAAGCTGAAATGTGCAGAGTGGGAAGGAATCAGCAATAGCAAGACCAGAGAGAGAGAGAGAGAGAGAGAGAGAGAGAGAATTTAAAGCAGAGAAACAGTAAACATGCAGGCTTATTTCTCAGACGTATAGACACCAGTGTGACTGGGCTAGTGAGCCAGGAGAGAGGGGCAAGCTGTGAGGTGAAGAGGCAATGGAAAGCTTCAGGCCTACAAATCTTGGCAAAAGGCATGAAGATTTTATTTCAAGTGCTGTGGAAGACATTGATAGGATTTCTTGATCTCACCACTTTCTCTCATGCCCCGGGGCCTTTGCACAGGCTATCACCTTTGACAGGAGCATGCACTTCTGTCTGTCCTCAGCCACTCCAATCAATTACATAAATCACTCAGGTCCCTGGGTTAGGAATACAAATTCCTGGGCCCTGAGCCTGCTGAATCAGAATGTTGGTTGGGGGGAATGCCCATGCATCTATATTTTAATGGGTACGCCAGATTTGTCTGATCAAGAAAGTTTGGGAATCACTCTTCTGTCTCAAGCTGCTGAGAGTGGGAGTGGTACCAGCCTTGGCCTTTGAGAATCAGCCTTAGAATTTAACTGCCAGAGAGCAATTTACCTTCTAAGAAAATTATCCTTTTTTTTTTAAACATTTTTATTTATTTCTAGGAGAGAGAGAGACAGCATGAGCAGGGGAGGGTCAGAGAGAGAGGGAGTCACAGACTGAAACAGGCTCCAGGCTCTGAGCTGGCAGTTAGCACAGAGCCCGACGCGGGGCTCGAACCCACGAACCGCGAGATCATGACCTAAGCGAAAGTCGGACGCTTAACTGACTAAGCCACCCAGGCGCCCCGAAAATTATCCTTTTTTGAGTGAGTGAGAGAGAGAGAGAGACAGACAGACAGACAGAGACAGAGACAGAATCTGAAGCAGCCTCCAGGCTCCGAGCTGTCAGCACAGAGCCCAATGCAGAGCTCAAACCCATGAACTGTTAGATCATGACCTCAGCTGAAGTCAGCTGCTTAACAAATGAAGTCACCCAGGTGCCCCCCTTCTAAGAAAATTGTCATGAGAAGTCTATGAAATTAAAAGAGAAGTTCAGGGGCACCTGGGTGGCTCAGTCAGTTAATCATCTGACTTCGGCTCAGGCCATGATCTTGTGGTTCCTAAGTTCAAGTTCTGTACCAGGCTCTCTGCTGTCATCATGGAGCCCACTTTGGATCCTATGGCTTCCTCTCTCTCTGCCCCTTCCCTGCTACCTCTCCCAAAAATAAATAAACTTTAAAAAAGAGAGAGGGGCACCTGGGTGGCTCAGTCGATTGAGCGCCCAACTTCAGCTTAGGTCATGATCTCACGGTTTGTGGGTTCGAGCCCCGCGTCAGGCTCTGTGCTGACATCAGAGCCTGGAGCCTGTCTTCAGATTCTGTGTCTCCCTCTTTATCTAACCCTCCTCCACTCATGCTGTCTCTCTGTCTCAAAAATAAATAAAACATTTTTAAAAATTAAGAGAGAGAGAGAGAGAAGCTTATTTTAGACTTCCAAAGAACTAAGTACAGATGTCTCTCAGATCTTCACAGTGAAAAGGTAGGCACCAGAGAAGCAGCCAGGATAGAGGGGGCTGGAAGATAAGGTTCTGTGAAGGCTGCACAATTATGGGGTATGGAGGTCTTCATCTTGGAAAAGTACAAACTCAGCAGGATATTTTGTTTCCCTAAGTGGGGACCTGTGGGTGGGACCAACTCCCTTGAGGGGTGAAGAGCTTGGGTCTCAATCTCCCGATCTGACCCATGGCGAGGTAGCACCTGCCTCATAGTTGGCTGCAGAGGCCATGTAGACCAAGTATTGGAATTTCAAGAGGCCAATCATGCATGTTGAAGAATCTCCTCACCCTCTAGTTGTTCAGAAAGAAGGGGCTTCCCTACAAGTGGGGACCATCACTTTCTCTTCCCAGCCCTAGACATGTCTGAAGAAGGAGGAAAGTACCTACCTGTATATGAGAACTTGCAGTGTCAGACCCAGTGCCAGGCATGGAATCCAGAGTTCTATTCTCAGGAAGGCATCACTGGGAGTCCTAGCAGCCTTGCAGGGAGCTCTCCAAGGTGCTAAAACATCTTGTTGCAGTGGGTCCTGGTGGAACAGGCTAGTTTCCTTCCTTCCTTCCTTCCTTCCTTCCTTCCTTCCTTCCTTCCTTCCTTCCCTCTCTCCCTTCTCCTTTTTTTTTTTTTTCATTTTTCAAGACTTTATTTTTGGGGCACCTGAGTGGTTCAGTAGGTGGTGCGTCTGACTCTTGATTTCGGCACAGGTCTTGCTCTTACAGTTGGTGGGATTGAGCCCTGAATCAGGCTCTGAGCTGACAGTGTGGAGCCTGCTTGGGATTCTCTCCTTCCCTCTCTCTCTCTGCCTCTCCCTTGCTCACTCTCTCCCTCTCTCAAAATAAATAAATAAACTTAAACAAGATTTTATATTTAAGTAACTTCTACATCCAGTGTGGGGCTTGAACTCACAACCCATAGATCAAGAGTTGCATACTCTACTGACTGAGCCAGCCAGGCGCCACCCTCCCCCAAGCAGGCTAGTTCTGCTCAATTAGCACATGGGTTTTTCTTCTGTCCATTTCTTCAAACTAGCCTCATTAAACCTGCAAGAGGAGATGAGACCATGGAGGGAGGTCAAATTGATATTCTTCAGGGACTCCTAGGCTGATGGGACAGACTGGCTAGGTAAAGAGACCAGAGCCTGGAAGGCTAGAAGCACAGTGGACATGAGGCCTGAGGCAGCCTAGCCCAGCTGGATAAGCAAGGTTTTCTAATGCCGTGAACCTAGGTTAGAAGGACGAGGAGCTGTTAGCCAGGTGAAGAAGGGGGTCAACAGTTCTATACAGGGGGACAGCCCAGAGGCATGGGAGCAGGTCAGACCCGCTGAATGCTGACAGAGTAGACAGCATGATGGGTGGGTGGAGCTTCTCTCCATTTTACATGCAAAAACCTCTCAAGGTTTCTTACCCTGCAGTGCTCCCTCATTCCTTTCTCTACCACAGGTGCCTCCTCTCCACACAACTGTACCAGCCTTGTCACCTTTTGCCTATAGACTATGGCACAAGCCTTCAAACTGGTGCCCTGGGTTCTAACCTCTGCCCCTGCCCATCCCAGTCCATGCCCTACATCTGCCAATAAGGAGCCTAGCCTTGTCATTTTTTAAAGCCCTCCCTGCCTACTCACCACTAATCAGTTTGTGTCCAAAAGCCTTGGCCCAGCATTGATGGCCTCTCAGCATCTCTCCAGTGTCCATCATCACTACCTTATTTCACTGGCTTCCCCCCACCCACCAGACCTGTGGGCATTTCCTCAAGTGCTCTGTGCTCCCACATGCTTCTACACATTTGCTCTTTCCTGTGTCTGTTCTCCACTGTGCGTGCACACACACGTGGTGAGTCCCTCAGTCTTCAAGGGTATCTCTTTTTTCCTCACTTTCCTGACCCCCCCTCAAAACAGAGTCCCCACCCTGTTCCCACACATCCCCGTTTGCAGTCTCACATCCCATTAATTTGTATTTACATTTGAACAATGTGAATTTGAACTGCGTGGGTCCATTTATACACATTTTTCAAATAAATACAGTACAGTATTGTAAGTGTATTTCCTCCTAGGATTTTCTTTCTTTTTTTTTTTTTACTTTTATTTATTTATTTTTAGAGAGAGAGAGAGAGAGAGCATGTGTGTAAGCAGGAGAGGGGCAGAGACTGGGGAGAGAGAATCCCAAGCAGGTTCCATGCTGTCATCACAGAGCCCAACACTGGTCTTGATCTCGCAAACCACGAGATCGTGACCTGACCAGAAATCAAGACTCAGATGCTCGACCAGCTGAGCCACATAGGCACCCCCCCATAAGTTTCTTAATAATATTTTCTGCATGTGGGGCACCTGGGTAGCTCAGTTGGTTGAGTGTCCGACTTCAGCTCAGGTCATGATCTCACCATTCATGAGTTCAAGCCCCATGTTGAGCTCAGTGCTGACAGCTCAGAGCCTGGAGCCTGCTTCAAATTCTATGTCTCCCTTTCTTTCTGCCCTTCCCCTGCTCGCTCTCTGTCTCTTTCAAAAATAAACACTTGAAATAATAATAATAAATATTTTCTTCAGGTTACTTTATTGTAAGAATATAGCATATAATATATATAACATACAAAATATGTGTTAATCAACACTTTACATTCTCAGTAAAGTCTTTCTTCTTTCTAAGGTCTAATAGCAGTAGGCTGTTAGTAGTTGAGGTTTGTGGGAGTCAAAGTTATACACAGATTATTGACTGCACAGGGGTTTGGCGCCCCTAACCCATGTGTTATTCAAGGGTCAACTGCATCTCCTCCATTAAATGTGAATTCTTTGAGGTCAGGGCGGGCCCATATTGGGTTCAACTTGGTGACCATTGTGCCTGGTGGAGACCCTGGCACACAGCAGTCATCAGTATCACTTTTTGGAGGAAAGAACACAGTGAATAAGACCTGTCTTGGTGTTTCTGAAGGGGAGATGCTCGGACCAGCCCTAGCAGAAAATACAGGACTCACCGAGCTTAATATAAGCTGGAATCACCTTCGAGGACCAGGAGCTGTAGCCTTTGCCAGGGGACTTGAGGTATGAACACCTCTGTCCCCCATCTGCCCTTCCCACCTGTCCTGTGAGGACAGGTCTTCCAGGTGCCAGCTTCTTATCTTTGCAACTCTTCATAAATGAGCCTTGGATCTTTCAAGCAGAGCTTAAAGAATATTTTGTTTGGTGACTTTAATTTTCCCAGCCCCATTTCATGACTCAAATATATCATGCTCACTCTTGTGTCATTTACTGAAGAGTCTGCAGTTGAATGTTGCACGCCTTCTCCAGATATTACAGACAAATGGCTGGTGGGGGGCATCGTGCAGTCTGGTGACACATGCCTGCTATGGGCATATGCAGGTGCTTCCCGGAGGTGACAGCCCTGCATCCTTGGGTCCCAGCATACACTCTTAAACATCCTACCTGCTTCCTTGGATGTTGTGGTTCATAAGCCTTGGGAATGGGTGACTCCTAGCCCCTGCCAGGATGCCCCCAGTGCTGGCTAACTTTGTGGGGTCCTCCTCAGAGAACAGCAGCAGCTGCCTTGCCCCCCCTCCCAGGGGCTGACCTGGGGATCCTGCCCCACAGGGTAATATGTCAGGCTCTGTCTTCCCAGTGCGCCCACAAGCTCCTGCCCTTCTCCCATCACAGACCCCCAACAGCTCTTCACTGGAGCCCCTCTATGATCCTGCTCTGTGCCTCCGAGTACCGGCCCTTGAGCCCCACTCCCCACACCTACCCTCAGTGCTGTGCTTCCAGACATTTGGTTCTCCCCGTCACCATCTTCCAAGCCATAAGACTCTTACCAGGAACCTCTGACCTGCTCTCAATCCATCCTTTTTTGTACCCTGGGCCTCCTGGGCTCTGGCTTTCTCCACTTTACAGGTGGTCTCCTGGCTTCACTCTTTTGCATTCTAGGCAAACATCTTCCTGAGAGTCCTGGACATCTCATACAATGGCTTTGGAGATCCTGGAGCATCTGCAGTGGGTGAGGCACTTAAGACCAACAATGTGTTGGAGGAACTTAACATGAGGTGAGGCACACAGGGTGGCCCTGTGTCACAGTCTCCAGGTCCATAGCCACCTGAGGGACTAGAGACTCTGTGATCCTGCTGCTGTTTACCACCTTAACAACTCCCAAGCCTACCACAGTTTACCCATGATGGGCCGAGCCACAATCCAAGAGCACCCAGCTCCATCCTTCTCACTCAAGTTCAGCATTTGGATTTTTTTTTTAAGTTAAAAAAATTTATTTAAAGGCGCCTGGGTGGCTCAGTCGGTTAAGCGTCTGACTTCAACTCAGGTCATGATCTCATGGTTCGTGGGTTCATGCCCCACGTCAGGCTCTGCTGACAGCTAGCTCAGGGCTTGGAGTTCATCTTTGGATTCTGTGTGTGTCTCTCTCTGACCCTCCTCTGCTCATGCGGTCTCTGTCTCTGTCTCTCTCTCTCAAAAATAAATTAAAAAACATTAAAAATTTTTTATTTAAGTAATCTCTATACCCTACCACCCTACAAGGGGTTCAAACTCATGACCCCAAGATCAACAGCCATGGGCTAATTCAACTGAGCCAGCCAGGTGCACCTCAAGTTCAGCATTTGTACCTTGGAGTTCATAATTCCTGACAGATAGATGGGGGCTGCTAATGAAAACATACATGTAAAAACATCTTCACTTAAAAAGTCTCTCTCTCTCTCTCTCTCTTCCACTGACCCCCTCCTCCACTCATGCTCTCCCTCTCTCTAAAAGAAAAAAGAAAAAGAGGGAGAGTGCCTGGCTGACTCAGTCAATAGAGCATGTGACTCTTGATCTCAGAGTTGTGAGTTTGAGCCCCACATTAGGTATAGAGATTACTTAAAAATAAAACCTGAAAAAAATCTTCAGCAGAGCCTGGTATGCGGTGGGTGCTCACATGCTCTGGTCAGCACATGGCTGCTGGGTGCCTACCATGTATGAGTTGCTCCTCCAGGCCCCCGCAGGGCCCCAGCCTACAGCAGGTAACCAGGGCAGGGCCTGCAAACCACAGGGAAAGAAAGAGGCAGAAGCCCAACAGGTCCTGGAGTGCTGTGGCTGAGCCCTTCCCCAGGGGGCTGCTGGAGTGAGCAGACTGTGTCTGCTGCAATCCTGTCCCTTTCTTCCCCATGGAAGGAGCCAAGGCCAAAGGACAGCACCACAAGACATGCTGAAATTGGAGCCAGCGCCGGGGTCTGAGAAGTCAGAGGGATGTGGGACTGGCTCGGAGATAAAGGGGCCAAGAGAGGTGCTGGGCCAGAGTTTAGGTCCTTCTTGACCAGCAGGAGGAGAAAACGTGGGGAGGGAGCTGGGTGGTTTCCAGAATAGACAGTGTCATGGTGAAAGAATGGAGAGCCAACTAGGGCAGAACATGCAGGAGGACCTGCTGAGCTCTGAGGACCGGGGAGCAGCACCTGGCCTCACTGGGGTGGTGTGGGGTGGGGGGGATGAGGGGGGAGTG
>NW_027533081.1:972071-999411 GCF_008692635.1 Crocuta crocuta | reverse complement strand
GGGGGGGATGAGGGGGGAGTGGGGGAGGGATGCTCCAGGTGTGCTTGCTGAGTGATCTCCCACAACACTGGGAACCTCCGGTGAAGCAGGGTTGTTATCCGGCTTTTACCTACTGACCTGCCCAGGGCCCCTGGGGCATCAGTGGAGGCTGGAACATGAAGCCCAACCAGGTAGATGCACCAGCAACACCAGCTGGGACCCTGGGACCGTCTGGCTCTGCACAGCTGCTCAGAAGGTAGCAAAATGCATGTGTCTTTCTCTTGCAGCAACAACCGTATTTCTGCAGTGGGAGCCTTGAGCCTGGGCCTGGGCCTCCGGGTCAACCAGACACTGAGGATTCTTGTTGTGAGTGCTAGCCTGATGGGGGAAGCCCCAGCATAGACCTGCCTGTATGTGTCCACACAGATCTCTCCTCTGCTGCATCTCCCCACGCTAGTGGCAGTGGGGCATGAAATTTCTAGAGCCCAGATGAAGGAGGGGGCCTCCTGGCTTCCCCCTGTGACCACTTCTTTCCCTTGCCGTTCCCTCACCCGTCTCTGGCCTGACCCCGGCACTTCTTCTGATTTCTCCCTCATCCATCCTTCCCTCCTGCCCCAGCAGTGTCACCCTCACCTCCCAGCTGGCCTTGCTCTTTCTCAGCTCACTGGGTCAACCCAGCTGTACCGTTGGCCATGCTCAGCCCTACCTGAGGCCTTGTGTGACAGCAGGGGGTTCCCTTCTTTCAGGGTTGCCAGTCGGGTAGGAAAAGGGAGGGTGCAATGGAAGGTGGAGACTAAGAGGGCCACTGTGCTCCGAGAATAGTACTGCCAGGTCCAGGGGGGCATCCAGCCCTGCCTGGCTCTCAGCTCCATCAACTGGCAGGAGAGACCCCGTGGGCACCTGGGTGGCTCAGTCGGTTAAGCATCAGACTTCAGCTCAGATCATGATCTCATGGTTCATGAGTTCAAGCCCCACATCAGTCTCTCTGCTGTTAGTACAAAGCCCACTTTAGATCTTCTGTGTCCTCTCTTGGCCTCTCCCCGCTCATGCTCTCTCTCTCAAAAATAAATAAACATTAACAAAAAAGAAGAGCCCCCTGAAGCCCTCCCATCCACTCTCCCCCTGCAGCCCAGACCTCTCTTAAGCTCTGGATCCCCATTTCTAGCCACCTGCTGGACCATCCCCTGGACGTCCCAATGGGCATAAAGCACAACCTGAAGGCATCCCCTCTCTCTCGGTGGGGGGAGGGGCTCTTCACTGAGTCAAAAGCAGGGGCCCAGTGCTCACCCCTCCCTTTGCCTTGCCTTCCATCCTTCATCTTACTTTCTGCAAGGTGCTCAGGCTGTCTGCTCTTCCTTCTCACTTCCCCTCATGTTCTGTTAACCTGTGAGTTTCCCATTTGTGGCCCTTCCTTCTCACCTACCAGGTGATCTTTCTAAACCAGGAACATGCTCCTGTCCCTCCTTGCTTTAAACCTGTCAGTGGCTCCCTCTGGATAAATCCAAGGTTAGTAGTACGTCATTCACAGCATATTGGGCTCTGGGCTCTGCCATAACCCCTCTGCTCATTCTCTCACCCCAAACTTCTCTGAATTCTCTGCACATGGTGCAATTTCTCCCCTTTATTTAGCTCCTCCTGCTCTTCTTGCTGAAATACCCAGGTCTGCCCACCTCACCTGTAAAGCTCAGTGCAGGTGCCTAACCTTCACCTCCCCAGAAGAGCTGATGCACACTCTCACTGCACTTATCACACTGCATTTTCATGATGCTTCTTTTTCCTCTCCTTTCCATGATGGGTGAATTCCTTTAAGGAATTCCTTTAAGGCAGGGCTGTGCCTTGTGTGTCTGTATCTTTGGCACCCAGCCCAGATTTTGGCATATGGTGGGTGCTCAGCCAGTGCATACTCACTTCCTCTCTTCCCTGGCCTCACAGCCTCACCCAGGGTATTCTGTGAGTGGAGACAACTTCTGAGCTGAGACAGTGGGGTTGTCCTGAGCCACTTGTCATCAAAGACGAGGAATCCCTCCCTTTTGACTTGCTCCACCTCCAGCCTCCCTTGGCTCAGTTTTTCTCAATTGTGTGTGTGTTTCTCAGGTGTCCAGGAATCCCATGCGAGGTGAAGGCTGCTTTGGAGTTCTAAAGTCTGTCCGGGATAATCCAGCGTCTGCCCTAGAACTGCTGGATTTCTCTGTAAGAGCTTTTTATAAATCTTGGGGCACCTGGGTGGCTCAGTTGGTTAAATGTCCGACTTTGGCTCAGGCCATGATCTCATGGTTTGTGGGTTCAAGTCCTGTGTTGGACTCTGTGCTGATAGTTAGCTCAGAGCCTGGAGCCTGCTTCAGATTCCGTGTCTCCCTCTGTCTCTGACCCTCCCCTGCTCACGCTCTCTCTCACTCTTTCTCCCAGAAATAAATAAAAAACATTAAAAAAAAAAGAGCTTTTCATAAATCTCATCTGTGATCCTTCCAATAGCCCCATGAGTTATCATTTAGAGGAAGAAAGTAGGAATTACAGAAAGAGGGTGTCCTGCCCAGGTACTTAGTGTGGCTAAGTCTGAGTTCAACCCCAGGCCTGAATGGAGGGCCACAATGCCACTGTGGCTTTATTTCCACTCCTGACTGGGAGGATACCGCTGTGGTCTCACCTCTGAATTCTGCCTGTGTTCTTCATTGGCTGAGAGGGAACTGGCTCAGAGGACACAAAGCTCACTGTTCACTGATGTTTGGATTTGCAGACTCAGTACTTACAAGCGCCCCCACCTCACTCTCTGCCCTATTCTGCCTACAGGTGGATATTGGTGCTGGAAGATTCACTCATGTGACTTTGAGGGAGATTAAGACTCTTTTTCATTCAGTTGTGCTTTTTGGGGGGAGGAGGAGCAAAAGGAGAGAGAGAGAGAAAGAGAGAGAGAGAATCTTAGGCAGGCCCCATGCATGGAGCCTGACACAGGGCTTGGTCCCACGACCTTGGGATCATGGCCTGAGCTGAAATCAAGAGTCAGATGCTCGACAAACTGCATCTCAATTGTTCCTTTTTAATATAGAAAATTCAGGGCACCTGGATGGCTCAGTTGGTCAAGTGTCTGACTCTTGCTTTTGGCTCAGGTCATGGTCTCACGGTTCATGGATCAAGCCCCATGTTGGGCTCTGTACTGAAAAGAGGGAGCCTGCTTGGGATTCTCTCTCTCCCTCTGTCTTCCCCTCCCCTGCGCTCTCTCTCTCTCTCTCTCAAAATAAATAAACTTAAAAATATAGAAAATGATATAAGCAGTTAAACATTAAGGAGAGAATCTCCAAATACAAGTTATTAAAAGTCTAGTCACAAATCACTGCTTATTCTAACCCTGGTTTATTTAAAACAAGATTTGAGTCAAAGCCTTTCCAGAGACGTTTTTACATTTCTAATCCTTCAGGTTTGGGACAATTGATGATGCTTCCTTCTTCTTATTGTTTATTGTTTCCTTATTTCTTCCTTCTGCCTGCCCAGTTTCTACAGCTCCAAAGCCAGAGATTAGCATGCCTTGACCATGTTCCTCCTGCTCTGAGAATTTCTGACAGCACTGGGTTCCATCATTTAAACAAAAGGAATTATATGTGAAACTGTTCTGCAAAAATACATGCTTATTCAATATAATGTATGGTTATTAGCAGAAGCTTTCGGTGTAACAGGAACACCACAGATTTTGGAATCAGGCCTGGGACCAAATCCTGAGTCCATCAACATGGGATCTTTTGAATTGGAAAGCAACACTTGTCTAGATGCAATATTCCATTTTCCTGTCCCTTAACTGTTATTAGTCTAATCTCCCTAGCCTAGATACTCTTCAGTTTTAAAGGAAATACTTCTTTTTTTTTTTTAATATTTTTATTTATTTCTAGGAGAGAGAGAGAGAGAGAGAGAGAGAGAGAGAGAGACAGTGTGAGCAGGGAAGGGTCAGAGAGAGAGGGAGATACAGACTCCGAAATAGGCTCCAGGCTCTGAGCTGGCAGTCAGCACAGAGCCTGACGCGGGGCTTGAACCCACGAACTGCAAGATCATGACCTAAGCGAAAGTCGGACGCTTAACCGACTAAGCCACCCAGGCGCCCCTAAAGGAAATACTAAATCCTTACAGTTCATGTAAAACCCTTCCCAGGGCTCAGCCTTGCCTTTATGTGAAATGGGGCTAAAACCTCCCACCCAGGGTCATTGTGAAGAGGGTATGAGATATCAGAGCTCACAGAAAAGTTAGAGAAAGATGCCACTGGTGCTAGTATTCTTCCCCTCACTCCCCATGCTTTTCATTTGTTATTGAGGAATAACATTTATGCTGAAAAGTGCACACGGATCAGGGTGTGCATTTCCACAAACAGCACATACCTATGCAACCAGACCCTAGATCAAGAAATGGCATAAGCTCCAAGGAGCTCTCCTGGAGCCCCTTCCTTTCTCTATTTTAATAGTTTGGGGACTACTGACATTGTCAACCATAGTAGAGAAGCTGACCTAAGGATTTTCTTAAAGCCTTGTGTGCACAAGTGAAAAACAGTGAAGTTCTCAGAAGGTGATAATGTATTGCCTTGTAATGGGTTTCTTCTCAGGGTATCCAAGTGGACAGAGAGTTTGATGACCTTGCTAGCTCAGTGAAGGTCATTCTTCCAGCACTCCATATAAAGACTGCTGCCCACAGAGTGGAGTACAAAAAGGAGTCGCCACCAGTCTTCACCCCATCCCTACCAGCATCTGTCCCTAAGTGACCGTGGTGTATGACTTCCTCATCTCACATTGGTCAACTTCAACTTCCATGTGGAGAGTTCTTGGCCTCATGATGCTTTATTACCACTTGACTCTGCAGTGGGTTCCCATGTCAGCCAGGTGGTAAGTCCTGTGGAGCCTGTCTTCATGATGACTCAGATACTCGTACCCTCGTCTCCATCCCATGGCCTCTGTTAATGCAGTGCCTGGGCCTTCCTTTGCTCACACTAATTTGTGTAACATGAACTATGTTACTATGTGGCTATGTGCTACACTTTGAGCTGGGTATGGGGTCAAAGATGTCTAAAGTTCCTGCCTTGGTGACTTCAAAATACATGAAAAGATAAGGTGGTGTGAGACTGGCATTCCCAAACTCAACTTGCCGGAGTGCAAACTTACACAACTTTTTTGGAAGGTTTTATGTACGAAGAGCCTTAAATCTGCCTGTACTCTTTGATTCAATGGGCTGACTAATCTGCTTTTCAGAAATAACCAGAGATGCATACAAATATTGATGCCCAGGTTGCCTGAGTGGCTCAGTCAGTTAAGCATCTGACTTTGGCTCAGGTCATGACCTTGCAGTTCGTGAGTTTAAGTTCGTGTGCTGAAAGCTCAGAGCCTGGAGCCTGCTTTGGGTTCTATGTCTCCCTCTCTCTCTGCTCCTCTCCCACTTGTGCTCTCTCTCTTTCTCTCTCAAAAATAAATATTTAAAAAAGTTTCACAAAAAGTTGATGCCCAAATATGTTCACTGAAATGCTGTTTATAATACAAAATTTGGAAATAATCTAAATGCCCAATAACAGGGGATTGGTTAAGATTTGGAACTCTGCAAACATTAAAAGCCAAGTGTTCAAAGAACACTGAACAATTTAACAGTTAATGAAAACGCACATGATTAATGTTCAGAGCAAATCAGGACTGAAAAAAAATCACACGGTTTGTCTGGCAGTTCCTCAAAAGGTTGGACCTGTAGTTTATCATAGACCCAGAAATTCCTGTCATAGAGAAATGAAAACATGTGTTCATAGCAGCTTTATTCATAATATCCACAAAGTACAAATGTCCACCAACTGATGGGTGGATAAATAAAATATGGTATAGGGGTGCGTGGGTGGTGCAGTCAATTGAGTATCTGGCTTTTGATTTCAGCTTATGAAAGGTATGGTTCATGAGCTCACAAACCTTGGGATGGAGCCCTGCATCAGTCTCTGCTGTGTGCTGGTGGAGCAGAGCCTGCTTCGGAGTCTCTCTCTCTCTGCCCCTCCCTTGTTCTTTCTCTCTTTCTCTGAAAATAAATAAAATTAATATTAAAAAATAAAATAAAATATGGTATACCCATACAATGGAATACTATCTGGCCATAAAAAGAAACGAAATTTGGGGTGACAACAGCATTCTAAAATTGCGTGTGGAAGGGGCGCCTGGGTGGCTCAGTTGGTTAAGCGTCCAACTTCGGCTCAGGTCATGATCTCACAGTTCGTGGGTTCGAGCCCTGCATCGGGCTCTGTGCTGACAGCTGGCTCAGAGCCGGGAGCCTGTTTCAGATTCTGTGTCTCCCTCTCTCTCTGACCCTCCCTTGCTCACACTGTCTCTCTCTCCAAAATAAATAAAACATTAAAATAATAATAAAATAAATAAATAAAATGCAAGCCCTAAACCTTTTTTATTTTTTTATTTTTATTTTTTTTCTAAACCTTTTTTAAAAATAATAAAATAAAAGAAAATTGTGTGTGGTAATGGTTGCACAATGTTGTGAATATACCAAATGTAACTAATACTTTACGTGAGTGAATTGTATGGTATGTGAATTATAGCTCGATAAAGCTGTTTACAAGAAACAGGAGTGAAGGGGAGCCTGGGTGGCTCAGTCAGTTAAGCATCCAACTTTGGCTCAGGTCATGATCTCATGGTTTGTGAGTTTGAGCCCCGCCTTGGGCTCTGTGCTGACTGCCAGCTCAGAGCCTGGAGCCTGCTTCAGATTCTATATCTCCCTCTCTCTCTGACCCTCCCCTGTTCACGCTGTATATCTCTCTCAGAAATAAATAAAAACGTTAAAAAAAAACAGGAGTGAAGGATCATGCTACTACAGGAATGTATCATGTATCAGGAGGAATGTGTCATGCTAAAACATGAACAAACCTTGAAAACATAATGCTATGTGAAAGAAGCCATTTACAAAAGACCACATATTATATGACTGTGTTTATATGAAGTGTCCAGAATAGGCAAATCTATCATGACAGAAAGGTGATTAGAAGTTGCCTAGGGCTGGGGTGCCTGTGTGGCTCAGTGGGTCGAGAATCTGACTCTTAATTTCAGCTGATTGTGATCCCAGGGGATTGAGCTTTGTGTCTGGCTCCAGGCTGAGCATGGAGCCTGCTTGGGATTCTCTCGCTCACTCGCTCTGCTCCTGATCTCTTACACACACTCTCTTTCTCTAAAATAAAATTTTAAAAAAGAGGTTGCCTCAGGCTATGGAAATGGGTGGGACTGGAGGTTGGCAGCGGAAGGCCATGGGTTTTTTTTGAGATGATAAAAATGTTCTAAAATGGATTGTGATGGAGCGCCTGGGTGGCTCAGTCGCTTATGCATTCAACTCTTGATTTTGGCTCAGGTCCTGATCTCACGGTTTGTGGGTTTGAGTCTTGCTTCAGGCCCCACACTTACAGTGTGAAGCCTGCTTGAGATTCTCTCTCCACCCCTCCACTGCTCATGCTCTCTCAAAATAAATAAATAAACTTAAATAAGTCACCTACTTTAATTTTTAAAATGGATTGTGGTGATGGTTGCCCAACTCTGTGAATATACTATAAACCACTGGATTGTACACCATTTTAAATGGGTAAATTGTGGGGCGCCTGGCTGGCTTGGTTGGCAGAGCATGTGACTCGACCTCAGGGTTGTGGGTTTGAGCCTTACACTGAGTGTACAGATTACTTAAAAACAAAAACAAAAAAATCTTTAAAAAAATGAGTAAATTGTATGGTATGCGAATCATATCTCAAGAAAGCTGTTACTAAAACAAAAAAAAATTATACTGTTGGATCCAAATTGTGTACAAATCATGTATAAGTGTATATACACAGGGGGAAAAAGACTTTGTTTAGCTATAAGGTGTGGGTGTGGGGATGTTTTTACTTTCTTTATATTATTCTTCATTTCCTACATTTTCTACTCTGAATGTGTGTTACTTTTAAAACCAAAAAAATAAATAGTACTTTAACGTATGATACAGTCTACAATTCAGTTATGTATGTGGGATGATTGGAGCCGTGAGGAAGAAGAAGGGTGCTATAGACTAATTGGGTCCCCCTGCCAAATTCCTATGTTGAAGCCCTAACCCCCAGTGCAACTGTATTTGGAGATAGGAGGTAATTGAGGTTAAATGAGGTCATAAAGGTGGGGTTCTGATCTGCTAGGATTAGTGTCCTTATTTAAAAAATTTTTTGTAATGTTTTTTGTTTATTTCTGAGAGAGAGAGAGAGAGACAGCATGAGCAGGGGAGGGTCAGAGAGAGAGGGAGACAGAATCTGAAACAGGCTCCAGGCTAGCTGTCAGCACAGAGCCCGATGTGGGGCTCGAACCCACGAACCGTGACCTGAGCTGAAGTCGGATGCTTAACCGACTGAGCCACCCAGGTGCCCCAGGATTAGTGTCCTTATAAGAAAAGACACCGAGAGCTTGCTCTCTCCTCCCACTCCTGTAGGAAGACACAGCAAGAAGGGCACCTTCTGCAATCAGGAAGAGAGTCCTCGCTAGAAATCAACCCTTCCAGAACTTGACCTTATACTTCTAGCCTTTAGAACTGTGAGAAAATAAACTTCTGTTACTAACACTACCCAGTCCATGGTGTTCTGTTATGGCAGGCGACCTAAGATAGAAGGACTCACTCTCTCGGAGAGAAGAAACAGGGAGGGTTTCTCCTGGTTTCCCTGGCTCTCCATTGACCTCTTTCCATTCCCCCTCTTCCTGCTGCCAAAGCTGTCTTTCTAAGGGCTGACCTAACATACTACCTAAATGTTCCCAAGGCCTACAGAAAAATTCCAGCTCCTCTACCTGGCGTGTCCCATTGCAGGGGCCGAGTTCTTCGCTCTTCTGTAAGGAGAGGTTAAGGGTCTGCTCCAACACGCTTTAAGGAATCACCAGAAAGGATGTTGCATTCTGGTGATGGGGGGTGGGGGTGGTATGCCAGAATTACTCTTACCCTGCTTTTCTCAGAAATAAATACACACTGCATCCTAAAGAAAGTTAAGTCAATCTGGAAAAAAATCAGGTGACTGTACCAAAGTTCCCTAACTGTGCTCCAAACCAGCTCTTGGGGGGTGGGGGTGGGTGGAGGCTGGGGTATACCTTCCAACTTCCTTATCCCCAGAAACTCAGTTCACATTAAAGAAGTAATCAAATCCTGCCTGGTTCCTGGATGCTGAATGGCAAAGGCCTTTCTGCACCGGAAAAAGGGTGGACAAGAAAGCAGGTGCAGATTTGGCATATGAAGCTGGCATCCAATTTGTTAGTTCAGATGAAAGAATGAATCATTCCCAAGCACAGCTGGACCTTCCAGGGAACGCGTAGGCCCAGGCTCAAGAGATACGAATGCTTACTTATTAAAAGGATCATGACCCCACTGGTTTACTCACAGAGCAAGCAGTTAGTTTAGGCACTTAATAGCAGGTGATCAACACTATCCCAAGCACACAATCACCAGATGTACCTAATGAACTCTCTGACAAATACGTTTTTCAGATTCCAAGTCTCTTGAGCTACAGCACACGTCCATGGACCAGATGAAGCCACTTGAAGTAACAAAGTAACATTTCTGAACATGACTTCACGAGCCTCCAATCAACAGCGCCCACCCTCTCAGGAGACCCCTGCCCCCAAATTTCCCCGTAAAATCCCTCACAAGGAGTTCCGGACTTTGGGCACTGGTTTTACGTTCTCCTGGGTGGTGCCACACCAATGAATAGCCTATCTTCAAGGCAAAAACTTGGTGTAAGTCTTTTATCGGCTTGCAGGGCATGGGGGAACAGCTCTCCTTTGGATAAGTTACAGGTAGATGATAGGCAGGCGTCTGAGAGGCGGTCTCCTTTGCAAAGACCTGAATCTCGAGCAGACAGGTGAGTGGGCCTGGGACCCCAAGCAAGAAGGCGGCACAAGCTTTTCAAGCAGCCTTTCGCACATCAAGGGGTTACATGGGTAAAAATGTGCTACGTCGCACGCAGGGTAAACCGTGACCACGCCCACCTAACTTCTGAGCATGCACCAGAATGCTTCGCTTTTAGCACGCCACAGCCTTCCCGCCAAAGCCATATCCAATCAGAAAGCACCATACTCCGCAAGTCAGCAACATCCAATAAGAAGCAGGATTCCAGGCCTAGGTCTGCCCTGAGGCACTGAGGACCAATGGGCGCCTGGGCAGCGGCGAGCCAATCCTGGACCGTGTGCACAGCGCAGCTGCGGCAGTTGGGCGCGTGGCGTCTGTACCGGCAGTTGAGGTCAAGTAGCGGCGTTGGGCAGCAGCTGAGCTCACCATGGTAAGGCCCCGGGTACCAGCCCACATTGGCGGGACCCTGACCACTCTCGCTCTGAGGAGGCCCAGGCGGGAGGGAGGATGAAGCCCGCCACGGGAGGCCCCTGGGTGTGGCAAGACAGATTCTAGGACTGGGACTCCGTGGAGCGGGCGTGGGGGGGAAGAGGGGGTTGGGGTGTGTCCAGGAAGCCAAAAGCCGCCCGGACGAACAGATGGTCATCCTCTCGCTTGTTCTCTGGGTATGCGAACCCTGAGGGCAGCGGCGATCTACAACGTAGTAGTGCCTCAGCAGGTGCAGATGGCTCGTCGAAAATTGTGCCTTTATACGAGCCAGATTGGCAGCTGGGTGGCCTTGATTTAGTCTCTGAGGACAGCAGTAGTGTTGTGTTCCTGAAGCCTGAAAGGTGGTTCTTAAATGTTGACATCCCTACAGTGTCTATGTATTTTATCTTTTTTAATGTATGTTTATTTTTGAGAGAGAGAGCGTGTGCACATGCCCGTGCAAGTGGGGGAAGGGCAGAGAGAGAGGGAGACCCAGAATCCCAAGCAGGCTCCAGGCTCTGAACTGTCCGCACAGACCCGGGCGTGGGGCCCAAACCCATGAACCGTGAGATTATGACCTGAGCTAAAGTCCCACACTTAACCGAATGAGCCACCCAGGCGCCCCTACAGTATTTATTTTTATAGAGTTTATTATGAGAGAAAGAGCGCAAGTGGGGGAGGGGCAGAGGGGTTGGGAGAGAGAATCCCAAGCAGGCTTTGCACTGTGAGCACCAGCCTAATGCGGAGCTGGAACTCACAAACCATGAGATCATGACCTGAAGGGAAATCAAGAATCATGCTTAACCATCTGAGCCACCCAGGCACCCCATGGTCTTGTCTACAGTGTCACAAATTAGGACTCCAAAAAGCCTTTGTTTATGTGGCTTATCTCCATAGCCATTTGTCATGTGAGAAATTAAAAACAAGAAACTTTAAAAATATTTACTTACTTTAAGGCAACACACATTAACATAAATACCAAATATCCAAGTTGGAATAGCCATAGTTTGTTGGCTCTTTCAAGGAAAATAACATTTCATGAAAAAAGCAGCTAATTCAGTTGGCAACTCAAAGCACACAGTGCTATTTCTTTTTTTTTTTTTTTAACGTTTTATTTATTTCTAGGAGAGAGAGAGAGAGAGACAGCATGAGCAGGGGAGGGTCAGAGAGAGAGGGAGTCACAGACTGAAACAGGCTCCAGGCTCCGAGCTGGCAGTCCGCACAGAGCCCGACGCGGGGCTCGAACCCACGAACCGCGAGATCATGACCCAAGCGAAAGTCGGACGCTTAACCGACTAAGCCACCCAGGCGCCCCGACACAGTGCTATTTCTTAAAACAGCTGTATTTCAGCAGGTTCCCAAGTGCTCTATGGATACTTCCATTTTGTCACAGTACTTGAGGGTGGAGGTTTTATAAAACAATCATTTTTTGCTTCATCATGAATATTCTGAAATTGACCTTTTTTATTTTTCTTTTTTAGTCTTTTTACTGTGAGTGCTTAAGGGTGAAGAATCTAATGAACACTGGTACAGGTTGATGTCACTACCTTGATTTGTGCTAGAGCATTAGCAGTTTTACCCACTTTTTTTTTTTTTTTTAAGTTTTGAGAGAGAACATGAGAGAATCCCAAGCAGGCTCTGCACTGTCGGCACATAGCCCAATGCGGGGCTTAAACTCATAAACGGTAAGATCTTGACCTGAGCTGAAGTTGGACGCTTAACTGACTGAGCCACCCAAACTCCCCAGTTTTACTCACTTTTTGGTTATGCACCATCCATACAAATATGAACCTGATGAGAAGGGCTGATCACCTCAGTAGTCCTACTGTGAAATTGCTTTAATTTCCATGTACCCCGAAGAGGTCTGTGGATCTGTAGTGGCCTGAGAAGGCCAGTGATTACTTTGAGGACTGTCGCTGGGTAGGGGATCAGTAGAAACAATTAACAGGAGGAAGGACAACTTTGTTGTAAAGTAAAGGAATGAGGGGAGCAGAAAGGTCTGCACATTTGCTGTCTGGAAGCTGAAGCTTCTGGGTATGTAGGGAACAAAGTAATCTGCCAAGAATATGAAGAGAGCTGGAGCTTGAAAGAGGATGGAGATGAGGCTGAGTAAAGAAAGGTAAAATTTTAATGATCCATGTGAGGTTGGTGATGAATTTTTAATGGATTTCTGTTGAAAGCTAGAAACGATTTTTCTGACTGCTTTTCATTAGTTTCATTGGATAGTCAGAAGGAAGTGGCCTTGCAGATCAGGTAGCACATCAGCCCCTGTTTTGTAAAATAAGAAACAGATTTTCTCAGGGTACAGAGCTTACTGTGATCATACTCAGGCTGAGTCCATAGAAAACAAAATCAGGCATCCTGTGAAGTAGATAGGCTGCCTGGGTTTAAGTAAGGCAAAATTAATAATACTGCTCTGTACATAGTGTGATTGGGTGGATTGAAAAAACTTCCCGGAGTCTTGATGAGTTTCTTCTCTGAAGGAGTACATTCCTTGTCATTGGAGAAGTTCTTTCTGGAACTAAATACTCCCTTCTGCGATGCATTCTTGGTGTATTGTGGCATTATGTGAATCTCTGTGCCCCTAATTTGAGATTTGGTGCTTGTGGGACTTCAGTGGTGCCTGGGTGGCTCAGTTGGTTAAGCGTCCAACTTCAGCTTAGGTCATGATCTCGCAGTCTGTGGTTTGAGCGCCGCGTCAGGCTCTGTGGTGATAGCTCAGAGCCTGCAACCTGCTTCGGATTCTGTGTCTCCCTCTCTCTCTGCCCCTTCCCTGCTCATGCTCTGTCTCTCTCTCAATAATAAACGTTAACAACTTTTTAAAAAATAAATGCCAAACTTAAAAAAAAAATAGGACTTCAAGTTCTTGGTATTGTATATTAGGATTTAGGGTAGGTGGAACACCTTGAATTTCATTTGATTTCTTCTATATATTTGTAAGGATAACATGTCTAAAATATAATAAGTGATTAATGACTGTACAGTTATGTTTATGGCAGGAAAGATATGATACAGTCAAAATAGGTACTTTGATTCTAAGCAAACCACCAAAGGACAGTGCAGTGTTGCAGCATTTGTGATGTCTGGTAGCCATTAACTTCTAGCCTTGAGGTGAAGGGAGGGAGTGGTTACTAGAAGTTGAGAAGGTAGCTTTATAAAGAACACAGACTGCTAAAAGTTAACACACTCAGGGAGCCCATGGCAGTCTGGCAGGGAGGAAGAACCCTGATCTCCTCATCCTCTAACCTCCCGGTCTCTTGTTGATACCTGTCATGGCTAATGCAAACAGAAGCCAGTTGCAAGGAAGCCCCTTTACTGCAGTCCAGATGGGTCAGCCTCCATGATGAGCACAGCCCTGGATGGAGAAAATAGAGGGTAAATGTAGATGGGCAGATGGAAGACACACATATGGTGGCCAGTGGCACCTGGGCCATGGTGATCTGTGTTCAAGTCTACTTTTCCTTCCCTGAGTCTATTACCTCATACTAATTGCTATATTCTTGAGAGAATAACTGTGGCTAGACATAGTGTGGAGTTTACTATTGACATTACATGTATGGTAGCAAACACTTTTGTGTAGGGGCTAAGTCCAGCACTTAGTAGCTAGGGTGGTTTAGAACACCTCAGTTTTCATAGGAACAGAAGGGTCATATAAGCGTTCTGGGAAAGGTCTGTGAAAGCCGTAGACACTGTGAAATACATATATACATACATATATGTATATGTATATATGTATGTATATATGCCATATAGTNAAACTGGTAAGGGGGCGCCGAGAAGGCTTCCTGTGGACGTTGCCCTGGACGGGAGGGTGTGCGGGGATTGCATCCAGGAGGGCCCTTTGGCAGACGCCCACGCCAGAATCTTGAGTCCCCGCTTCCCTTCGCGTGTGGCTTCAGTGCATCCGTACGTCTGTAACGCCTGCGTGGCTTTGCTTCCGAGTGTCCTGCACGTGTACTGTGGGCGATTTGAACGCGTATCATCTCGCAGAGGAAAAGAAGGGAGCGTGGCGTGTTGGCGGTCGGCGGTGTGGCTTCTGCGGCACTGACTGCCGGTCTCTGGTTTCTCTCAGGCGGATCTGTGCACGGGGCTGCAGGGCTTCCTCATCTTCCACAGTTTCGGGGGCGGCACCGGCTCTGGGTTTGCGTCCCTGCTCATGGAGCGGCTGTCGGTGGACTACGGCAAGAAGTCCAAGCTGGAGTTTGCCATTTACCCGGCCCCCCAGGTGTCCACGGCCGTGGTGGAGCCCTACAACTCCATCCTGACCACCCACACGACCCTGGAGCACTCGGACTGTGCCTTCATGGTGGACAACGAAGCCATCTACGATATCTGTCGGCGCAACCTGGATATCGAGCGGCCCACGTACACCAACCTCAATCGTCTGATCGGGCAGATCGTGTCCTCCATCACAGCCTCCCTGCGATTTGATGGGGCCCTGAACGTGGACTTGACGGAATTCCAGACCAACCTGGTCCCCTACCCCCGCATCCACTTCCCCCTGGCCACCTACGCCCCGGTCATCTCGGCTGAGAAGGCCTACCACGAGCAGCTGTCTGTGGCCGAGATCACCAATGCCTGTTTCGAGCCGGCCAACCAGATGGTCAAGTGTGACCCTCGGCATGGCAAGTACATGGCCTGCTGCATGTTGTACAGGGGGGACGTGGTCCCGAAAGACGTCAACGCAGCTATCGCCACGATCAAGACCAAGCGCACCATCCAGTTTGTGGATTGGTGCCCGACTGGATTTAAGGTAGGACTGGGTGATGTTGAGTGGTGTTACCTGTTGACAGGCAGCCGGCCTCGGTGGGGGATGCCCTGTTCATGGCAGCCAGGCTGCAAGAGATCAAGTTTAGTAAGTAATTTGCTCAATGCCTATCAACTATTTAATATACCCTTATTTCTTACAACCAGCCTATAAAGTTCGGGGGTAGTATTACTGACATGTTACGCTTTAAAGACTGAGCGGGGACAGCTTAAAGGCCTCATGGGCAGCAAGTGATGGGGAGAGAACTCTCAGAGACAGTCTGATTGTAGGTCTGGTCTCCACATTTCTCTACTGGTCCTAATAGTGTATTAGTAGTTACCATTTTCTATTAAAAAGTGTTTTTTAGACTTAATATAACTTCAGACATTTATGTTCATTGCATTTTAGGCAAAACTTTTATTTTTGTAAGCAGAATTTTAAATTTGTTACACAGTGTTGACTGTAGGGGCAGAATAGTTCACTGTTGTTTCTCTGGACCACACTAGCAATGCTGTGTCACATGTAAAATCACACTAACAGGTGGCTCCTTCAACTATGTTTAGTGTCACAATGAAATGGCTGCCATGAAAAAAGCAACTCATATTTGGAAGCCAAATAACAGAATGTCAGGCTCCAGGCTTATTGTGATTATCCAGCTAAATGCCTCGCCAAGCCTGGGTTTGAAAGCTTTGAGTCTTTTTCTTCCTCCCTCCCTCCCTCCCTCCCCCTCCCTTCCCCTTCCTTCCCCTTCCTTCCCCTTCCTTCCCCTTCCTTTTTCGTTTTTAATATATTTTTTTAATGTTTTATTTATTTCTAGGAGAGAGAGAGAGAGAGAGACAGCATGAGCAGGGGAGGGTCAGAGAGAGGGAGTCACAGACTGAAACAGGCTCCAGGCTCTGAGCTGGCAGTCAGCACAGAGCCCGACGCGGGGCTCGAACTCACGAACCACGAGATCACGACCTAAGCGAAAGTCGGATGCTTAACCGACTAAGCCACCCAGGCGCCCCGTCTTTTTCTTTATTTAAAAGTGGATGTTCACCCCTTAGTTTTCTGCACTAGGCAAAGCAGTGGATCCTGCGTTTGTACATCCTAAGGTGTTTCAAGAGTTGTATGTTCCAGGGTCATACCAGGTTGAGGATGATAAGCAACAGACATGTGTCATCTGGTTCCCATTTAGAATGGCTGTAACTTGCCTGTAACTGCATAGAAGTTTTTGAGCCCCACTTTTGTCTGTTGGATACCTTGATACAGATCATCTCGGAGGGCATAAAGTGATGGATTTAAAGTGACTCACAGGAAAGGGTAAACTCTATGACCAATCTGGAAATAGTCACCTTACATGGGAAGTTTGCAGTCTGGAGCCTGTTTCAGATTCTGTATCTCCCTCTCTCTGACTTTCCCCTGCTCATGCTTGCTCTCTCTCAGAAATAAATAAAACATTTTTAAAAAACATTAAAAAAAATAAACCTAACTTTAAAAAAAAAAGTGCTTCAGCTGGGAGGTGCTGTAATTTGTGCCCAAGCTCTCTTTCCTAAGTTTCTGGCTCCTGTGAACCAGTGGGGAGGCCAGTCTGTGAGGAGGCACTGTTCCTAAGGAAGACCATCCAACCCTAGAGGGACTGTGTTGAATTCCCATGCTCTGAGCTCGCTCTTGTCAGTTGGAGTGTGGTTTTGTTATATGTTCCCTAACCAGTTGCTCAGGGAGACACTATATTCAAGGACTCTTTTCTGTGTTTAAATATATTCAGTTTTTTTATTATAAAAATGCATACATGTGGCAAAATATTAAAAGGTAGAGGCTCAAAAGCTAAAGTCCTTTTCCTTTTCTTCAGAGCTTTCTTTGTCTTCCTTCCATGTATGTTCAAGGTATTTTATACTTTTGTTATATGGGTGAGGATGACAGAAGCCAGCAGTATGGATAAAGAATGCATGCTCTTTTCATGTAGGTGACAGACTGGACTCAGTACACATAGCCAAAGAGAACAGGGAGCTGGTAGCACTCCCACTTGGAGGGGCCAGCTGGCCTGGCCTTAGATATGTGGGAGGGCACCCCTTGGTCAAGGTCAAAGCCCTTGGCTCTTCTCTCTCCCCCTCCCAATAATTCTGGAGATTGGCTGGGTGCCTAGCTGCTGCTAACTGCTCCCCATGGCAGTGATAGGTCACTGCCTCAGCACACTCCTAGGCATTTATCCTTCTCCAAAATGATGTTTCCCGAGCTTTCAAAGGCTCTTGCCTGTTTGTTACCCTATAGGGTTTGTGTGTGTGTGTGTGTAAGTTTATTTTGAGAGAGAGAGGGAAAGCACAAGTCAGGGAGGGGCAGAGAGAGAAAGAGTGAGAATCCCAAGCAGGCACCATGCTGTCAACACAGAGCCCAACGTGGGGTTTGAACCCACGAACTGTGAGGTCATGAACTGAGCCACCCAGGCACCCACCTTATAGGTATTTTTAAACATAAATACATATAATCAACTTTGCTTTTCGTTTTGCCAGGCATGTGATATATCTTGAATATGTTTATATGCCAAGACAGATTTCTCATTCTTTCTCATGATCATACAGTTTTTCACTAAATGGGTGTATAATCATTTCACCACGATGGACATTTGTTTCCAGTTTTGCCATTACAAACAGTGCTTTAAAATATAAAACTCCCCTATGACCCACCAGTAGCACTGCTAGGAATTTACCCAAGGGATACAGAAATGCTGAGGCATAGGAGCACATGTACCCCAATGTTCATAGCAGCACTCTCCACAATAGCTAAAACATGGAAAGAGCCTAAGTGTCCATCAACAGATGAATGGATCAAGAAGATGTGGTTTATCTATACCATGGAATACTACATGGCAATGAGAAACAATGAAATCTGGCCATGTGTAGCAACATGGATGGACCTTGAGGCTGTTATGCTGAGCGAAGTAAGTCAGGCAGAGAAAGATAACCATATGTTTTCACTTATAAGTGGAACAGGAGAAACTTAACAGAGGACCATGGGGGAGGAGAAGGGGTAAAAATAGTTGGGGAGAGGGAGGGAGGCAAACCATGATAAACTCTTGAATACTGAGAACAAACTGAGGGTTGATGCGGGTGGGGGAGAGGGAAAGGGGGGTGATGTGCATGGAGGAGGGCACTTGTTGGGATGATCACTGGGTATTCTATGGAAACCAACTTGACAATAAACTATGAAAGAAATAAAATACTTTATAAATGTTTATACATGTAGCTTTCTGCTTTTGTGCAGGTAAATCCAAACATTGAAAGCATATGGTCAGGTATTTTTATTTAAAAATTTTTAATGTTTATTGAGAGAGCATAAGCAGGGGAGGGCCAGGGAGAGAGAGGGAGACACAGGATCTGAGGCAGGCTCCAGGCTCCAAGCTGTCAGAACAGAGCCCAACATGGGGCTCGAACTCATGGACTGTGAGATCATGACCTGAGCCGAAGTCAGAGGCTTAATTGGTTGAGCCACCCAGGCGCCCCACGTGTGGTCAGGTATTAAATGTTGATCGATAACTGCCCAAAGGTACCAATTTCTATAGGGCATCGTTTAGACTGGGTCCACAGCTCCAGTTTTTAAAAACAAGCTACCATTTGAGGCCACAGTATAACTGTCATCTAATTCTCCCTTTTTCTGGCAGGTGGGCATCAACTACCAGCCCCCCACCGTCGTCCCCGGAGGGGACCTGGCCAAGGTGCAGCGGGCCGTGTGCATGCTGAGCAACACCACCGCCATTGCCGAGGCCTGGGCCCGCCTGGACCATAAGTTTGACCTCATGTATGCAAAGCGAGCCTTTGTGCACTGGTATGTGGGGGAAGGCATGGAGGAAGGGGAGTTCTCCGAGGCCCGGGAGGACCTGGCAGCTCTGGAGAAAGATTATGAAGAGGTGGGTGTGGATTCTGTGGAAGCAGAGGCTGAAGAAGGGGAAGAATACTGAATGAGTGCATCTGGCAACCATCCCTTTTTATCACCCCCATTATAACATTACAAGATATGTTTACCTATTAAAGTTTCTGTATTGAAGCATCGTGTCCCTTGTGCTGCACTTTTGACATTTGATATAATTCACAATGTAGATACCTGCCTTTTCCAAGTGGATTTCCAGGGGACAAAACATGTTTCCTCTCAAAAAATTAAGCCTGTCTGTATGTTTAGTTAACACTTTAACCCTAGAAAGAAGGCTTCAAAAGGCATGGCTGAAGGAACTAGGAAGAATGCTTTGGTTACCTTAAATTTAAGCATTTCTTAAATCCTTCACCCATTCTTGATGTTCTTTGGAGAAATGGAATAGTCATTTGGCTTTCTTCTAAATCGTGGAGAGGCCACTTTCCCCCAGTCTTGTAGGAGGGTCCGGAGAGGCAGCCCCGCCCGAGTGCACTCATTGACTGAAGCTCCCATTCCTTGAAGGCTTTTGATTTTACCTCTAACTTAGCCGCGTGCCTGTCAGAAAGGACCGGGCCTTCTGCCCATCACATTTCCCCGAATTGTGATCCGTGGCCACCGCCCACCCATCCCATTATAGGCTCCTCTCACGGAGTAAGCTATGAGCACTGGATTTCCTCAGGTCATATTGATCACGCATCGTGGCCTCTTTTTCTTCTAGTTGCGAGTTTCCTTTCTTGCAGTCTAGCCTTTCCCGGGCGGCCAGCATCGATCCCGGGACCCTGCCGGTTTCCCGCTGCCGCGCCGCCTGGACTCTGCGCCGACGAGCGGGGAGCCGCTCTTTCGGTACCGAGGCGTTAACGGCCAAGAGTTTGCTCTGAAAAGACAAAGAGCCCGGGTGTGCGACAGCGCAGGCGCCCAAGGAGGGTGGGG
The DNA here is from genome assembly GCF_008692635.1 of Crocuta crocuta. Taxonomy (NCBI): domain Eukaryota; kingdom Metazoa; phylum Chordata; class Mammalia; order Carnivora; family Hyaenidae; genus Crocuta; species Crocuta crocuta. Next base: position 979,568 of record NW_027533081.1, on the reverse strand, counting down.
CGACGCAGACCCGGCGGCGACCTTACGCTCCCGCCGCTTCGGGGTCCCGCCCCGACTCGTCCCGCCTCTGGAGCGAGCGCCTTGCGCTTCCGAGTCTATGGTATCAACTTCCACCGCGCGCCGCTCCTCGCGAGACTTTGGCGGCGCAGCAATGGCGAGATCGTGAGTGCCGCTGACGGGAGTCAGGAGAACGGGCTGGGACGGGGCTCGGGCGAGATCGGGCCGGGGGAGACCCGACAGGCCTGGGCCGCCAGGAGCGGATCGGCGGCTGGGGGCGCGAGGCCCCTCCGGGCCTGGACAGCCGCCCACGACCAAGCTCCCGCCTCTTCCCCAGATGCCGCGTCACTGCTCCGCCGCCGGCTGCTGCACAAGGGACACGCGCGAGACGCGCAACCGCGGCATCTCTTTCCACAGGTCAGCGCGCGTGCGTGCTGGCATGCGAAGGTTCACGTGCTCAGGCACTGGTTTTACCCTCTTCGTGGAGCTACAGTTGCGCATGCGCTTTCCTCTGGTTGGCGCGTTGCTTGTATTTGTATAGGAGGGAAAGGGGCGGTGCGGGTGCGACCGAGTCTAAATAGGAGAGGAAGCGTGGGACCTCTACCAGCCTGCGGCTCTCTCTCTGACTCTCACCTGCCAGGTGATACTAAGGAAGTTGCTTTCCGTGAGGCCTCAGTTTCCTCACCTGGGCCTTGGTGGGCGATGTTTACCTGGCAGGGTTGAAGGGCGGTCCGATGGGGGTTTGTGCATGACCAGCCCTTGGCGTCTGGAGAGCTTGAGCAGCTTGAGCCCCGGGCTACAGACACTCTGGTGCTTACTGGTTTGTGGCTCCGCAGACTTCCCAAGAAGGACAACCCGAGGCGAGGCTTGTGGCTGGCCAACTGCCAGCGGCTGGACCCCAGCGGCCAGGGCCTGTGGGACCCGGCTTCCGAGTACATCTACTTCTGCTCCAAGCACTTCGAGGAGAACTGCTTTGAGCTGGTGGGAATCAGGTGAGCCTCTGTGGCAGCAGTCACCGGGGCGGCTTAGAGGCATCAGAGTAGCCGGCCCATCGGGGCAGCCTGTACGGCCACTGGCTGGTTCTGCGTGTGCCTGCCTCTTCCCAGCTTTGCACCTCAGTGACAGTAAGGCCCACCCCCTCAGGATCACTGAGCCAGTGACAGGAGAAACATTAGCTTTTTCAAAGGCCGTTCCGTAGAACCCTAGTCCTCCCAGCAAATCCACAATGAAATTCTTTTCGGCTGGTTGGCCTAGTTCTAGTCTTTTTATGCATCTAATTTGGAAGCGCCCTGCAGAGAAGATTGGTATAATTCTACCTAATGTGGCAGGCCCTAAACTAAGTGTTGGCAACATGCCTCCCCACCTCCCATGGTGCCACGGTGTTAGCACGGGAGAGCCTGATCTGGGGGTGCTGGGAGCATGGTAGCTCTGTGCCCTGCAACCTGCCCTGGGGGCCAGTGCTTATTGTCTACCTCATCCAGGCTGTTTTTCCCCACAGCGGGTATCACAGGCTGAAGGAGGGGGCAGTTCCCACAATATTTGAGTCTTTCTCCAAGTTACGCCGGACAACCAAGACCAAGGGGCACAGTTACCCACCCGGCCCCCCCGACGTCAGCCGGCTCCGGCGATGCAGGAAGCGGTATGTGCCATGGGTGGAGGGTGCCCCACTCCCACCCCAAGCCTCAGCGACTGGGCTTTAGAGTGTGTGCCAGCAGTCTTGCTGGACAAGGTTCTAAACCAGTGAAGTAGACTAGGGCGGGCAGGTGAAGTGGAATCTGGCAAGGCTTTGGCCTGGCTTATTAGCGTCTCTCTCTCTCTCTCCCTCTCCTCTCAGCTGTTCTGAGGGCCGTGGGCCCACAACTCCATTTTCTCCACCGCCACCTGCTGACGTTGCCTGCTTTCCTGTGGAAGAGGCCTCAGCACCTGCTGCTTTGCCTGCCTCCCCCACTGGGAGGCTGGAGGCTGGCCTCAGCAGCCCCTTCTCAGACCTCTTGGGGCCCCTGGGTGCCCAGGCGGATGAAGCAGGCTGCAGTGCCCAGCCCTCGCCGGAGCCCGAGCGGCAGCCATCCCCCCTTGAGCCACGGCCCGTCTCCCCCTCAGCCTACATGCTTCGCCTCCCGCCCCCAGCCGGAGCCTATATCCAGAATGAGCACAGCTACCAGGTGGGCAGTGCCCTGCTCTGGAAACGGCGGGCTGAGGCCGCACTCGATGCCCTGGACAAGGCCCAACGGCAGCTGCAGGCTTGCAAGCGGCGAGAGCAGCGGCTGCGGCTGCGGCTGAGCAAGCTGCAGCAGGAGCGGGCACGGGAGAAGCGGGCACAGGCAGATGCCCGCCAGACTCTGAAGGAGCACGTGCAGGACTTTGCCATGCAGCTGAGCAACAGCATGGCTTAAGCAAGGGGCTGCTGGCCCCTGGGCTGACTTGAGAGGCTGCCTCTTAGGGCTTCAACCTCTTCCTCCCTTGGAATCCACCTGGAGAGGGACCTGATCTGAGCTGTGTCCACCAGACCTGCCAGATGCCATAATAAAGTGGATTCTAGGAGTCCCTGCTATCTGGCTCAGCTAGGGGCTGGGGCCCGTCCCCTAGAGTCCAGGCTCTCAGCGGTGGAGAGCAGAAAATCCAGCTCTTGCCCACCCCACCTCATGCAACTCCAGGCCCCACAGAGTTTCCTGACAGGCTGGTATGAGTAGAGGCCAGGAGCAGCGCCAGGCACCCTCTCCTTAGTACCTCAAACAGCCCAGACTTAAGTAGTCTGGTCCCTTTGAAAACATTCATGAAACCCAGGCCAGGATCCCATTTCTTTACAAGGACACCTGCATGGCTTTTGTCCATTAGTCTAGCCTGCCCAGCAGTCAGTAGGGTACAGCACCTGAATCCCAGCCTGCAGACTGGCCGCTCACACTGGGCCTGGCTCATCTGTAAGCTGGACAAAGATGGCAATTTCTGACCTAGTGCTACTACGATTGGCAAGTAGTAAGGGCCTAGCAAGGGACACTTCTAGTCCCCAGAGGCCTGAGAAGAGATGGGGAAAACTTGGAGGCAGGCATGAGGACAGCAATCGTGGCCTCTGCTGAAGTCCCCATTTTTCTTCAAGTTGACTGGAAAGTAGGCTTCCCTGAATCTGTGCTTGTGGCAAACAGGTCAGTGTGCAGGATGATTTTAACTGCACACACGACCTCCCTGCTGGTCCCGGATCCAATAGCCGCAAGAGCATAGCCAGGTTTTCTCTAGTCCTGGGAAGTGCCACACAATGCTGTGAGACTGGCTTTCTAGGGTCCTTGGTGTGTAACTTCATTTATTCATACCAGGTCTAGAAAAAGTCAAATGACCAGTTACAAGGGTCCACTGTAAAGCACGGTTTGCAGTTGTTCTCCAAGGTTTCCAGGGTCACCAAGGCTCGTCTTGTGCCAGGCCATTTCCTAGCCTGCTGGCAGCCTTACAGCTGCCCCTGGAACCGGGGCTCCCTGTCCATCTGTACACGGCACTGGGGCTCTCCAGCAAGGGCCAAGGAATGGCAAGTGCCATGTCTGCATGGGGGCACAACTGGAGGGAGGAAACATGAGGGACTGTTTTCCCCTTAAGTGGCTTCCTGGCAACCAGGGCAGAAGTGCCCATTATATTAGGGTGGGCTCACACAGGGCCTTCTGTTGGGCGGGAGAGGATGTGGTGCCCAATCCCAGCCCGGGCAGGGCCCTCCAGTGCAGTGCAGGAGCGGGACAGCCTTGGGACTCCAGGATTTCTGCCACAGCCCCTCTCCCCTCCCCACCCCGCATCACTGGGTAACCCTACATGGGGCTGAGAGTTGCTGACATGGATAGAGGACTGGACAGGACTGGCCCGTCTCAAGCACTTGGGTCACATGGTCCATCTTCAGCTCAGGGAGGCTGAAGGCCTGAGTCCACCAGTGGGGACTGTGCCCATCAGGTCCAATAGGTAGCACTACTATAGTCTTAATGGCATGTCTATGACACAGAATAAATACTTGGGGACAGACAGAGACCTGGGGGGCACCTTCACGGACTTCTCCCTGGTGCAGTTGGGGACCCCCAATGTGTGCACAGTGGGATAGGATCCTGCAGCCCCTCTGGAAGCCAAGGCCCAGTCCCACATCAGGGCCCTTCACACCCCAAAATACATCCTGAATCGTATTTCATCTGCCCATTACTGTGGTCCACCCACAAGCTCTGGGTGACAGTAGGGGCCCTTATAGCAACCCTAGTGAAGATGAGGGGCTACTATGTAGCCCCATATCTGAGGGGTCTCAGGGCAGTAGGATCCAGTGGCCAGACCCACAGCCATACACAGTCCCTACTGGATGGGCAGCCCCAAACCAGCTCCGTGGTGGACTCTCCCCACTGCTGGGCCCTGCTTCCCACCCACACCAAGTGAGGAGAGGGGGCCAGCCAGGGAGCTTGTTTAACCATCCACTCCCTGTGGGATCTGTGTCCTTGGCAGTAAAATGGGGCATTCAGAGCCCCCTATGTCCACTTTCCCTCCAGAGGCTCTGGACACCCTGCCCCATGGCTGATGGGTCCAGCCACTCCGCCTGAGGCCTGAGTGTGGCCAGTGTAGTCTGCAGCGGGCAAGGCAGGAGCAGGCATGGTTATTCTTGAGCGGGCCAGCATCGCGCAGGCCCTTATATGTCAGCGCCCAGCTCTGCACACTGTTTGTCGGAGATGTGGGAGGCCAGGGAGTCTATGATGTCGAGAAGCAGCTGTTGGCTCAGCGAACGCAGTGTGGGCAGCTTGGATACCTGCAGGAGGCAACCAAAAGACCCAAACTGGATGGAACCGGATTCACATAAGGGCCAGAGTCTTCTGGGAGCTCAGCCAAGCTAGGGCACAGGCTGACTCCAAAAGGCCAGTTGTTGGGTACTCTGCTTGGCTAACTCCAGGGACCACTGCTGCAGGAGATGAGCAGATTCCACGCACCCCACCCCACACTGGGCCAAGGCGAATGCAAAGAAAGTGGGTCCTAAAGATGGGTGGGTGCTGAATGCTGGGCTGGGAGGGCCCTGACCTTGGTGAACTGGTGCACGATGATGTGCAGGCAATGGCGCTTCATGTCCAGTGCTTGTGTCTTGTCGGCCGCTTCCAGGATCTGGAATGGCAGGTTCCTTGAGGTGCTGCTCCATCTCTCACCCACCCGCCCAGATTCAGGGAGGCCCGCAGGCACCCGGTGAGCTACCTGCAGTACATTCTGTACCGTCACGTTCATCTCCAGGTTCTGCTTGCAGTACGCCTGCAGCCGGTTGTTGTAGAAACCATAATAGTAGGGAGCCGCAAACAGGTAGCTGGGGGCTGGTTAAGGAGCTGCCAGCCAAAGGAGCTCGTCCTCCCGCCCCTGTGCATCTCCCCTGGGAAGGGGGCAGCTGGAGCCCCGCGCACCCCAGGGGCAGAGGAAGCCTGAGACTGTGGCTGCCTCCTCCTACGTGCTCAGAACAGGGAAACTCACCCCCCATACAAGGGACCAGCATAGGGCTCCAATCCAGGCAGGACACTGACTTGCTCTCTACACGGACTCTGAAGTACTTAGGGGGCCAAAGGCCCTATTCAAGATCCAAAGAAAACCTGGAAATCCTCTCCCAGGAAAATGCCCATATGCACATTTGCAGAACTAACTGTGGCCTCACAGAGCCCTGAAAGGCATCTTGAACCCACGTGCAGGCCCCCATGAAGTGATGTGACTAGGAACCACTCCATGGTGACCGCGGCAATCTACGCACCTGTAACCCAGGACCACTTTCTGCGGGCAGTTGTGAGGGTCAAGAACCCACCCATCCCACCCGGCCGCACACCTCTCTGTGTCTGCTGGCCAACTGCTTCAGGGAACCCTAGGAGAGCACTAGGTACCAGGAAATCCTCAGGAAATTGCTTGGCCAGAACCAACCCACGGGGCTCCAAAGGTGCCTAAGTTGGGGACTCGGACCTCCAGAGGTGACCTGGGAGTGCCCACGGCAGGGAGGATGCAGAGAGTCCTCGGGTGGCATGTTGACCTCGCCGTAGTAGATGTAGCGCAGCATGGACTCAAAGGCCTGCCTGCTGGGCACCATCTCCCCGATGGAGATGTTCACCTGCCCGTCTTCAGGCATGAAGGACCGGAACATGGCCTCAAAGTAGCTGTAGACAGGGGCATTAGGGTCCTGGCTCTCGGCAAACAGAGGCTGTGCCCAGGACTGCCCTGCCCTGCAGCCATACCCCCACCCACCTGGAGCGGGCGGCCAGGATGGCCTTGTGGGCCGGTCTTGGGTGCCCATCCAGCAACAGAGTGATGTCACAGAACTCCGCGCCTGCCCCCTCCAGGTATGCCTTCATGTCCTGGATCAGAGACGTGCCTGGTGGGGAGGGCAGGGGATGGTGTAGAGGGACCCCGAGCAGATGCCTCCTGCCCCTCTGCAGACTCACCGGTTTCAGGCCTCAGGGCCCCACGCGCTGCTTCCTGTATATCTGCCCATGCTGCTGCCCTGAACAAACCTCTCCCGGGCCGCAAGCCCCGCTCTGGCCCTTGGGGCACTAACACGTCCTGTTACCTTCTCCCCTCAGCCCCAAACATGGCCCTCAGGCCTGCCCGACCCACAGAGTCTGATCTCCTCAACTCAGTCCAGTGAGCCTTCCTCCCTACCCTTATGCTTGAGCCTCCTCTGGGTCTGGCAAGCACTGTGTCACCTAGGGCCAATGGCCAGATGCAGCACAGACCCCAGGGAGAGTGAGGGGACAAAGGAGACTGTGATGTCCCTCCCCAGGCTAGGAGGGCACAGGGAGCTACCAGGAATGTTTGAAGTCTTTGGACTGAGCTTACCTCTCACTAGGCCCCAAAGGGTGGGCGCGCCTAGAAAAAAAGCTTGTGACTAGTCAATGACCCTGAGCACACTGCCCCCAACGGAAGCTCTCAGACCTGATGTCTGTCAGGGCAGGTGCCCTCACTAGAGAGGGACCCGTGCCCACCTCCGGAAACAGGCTCCGGAGATTCTCTGCCCTCAGGCGCACAGCTGTGTTAGGATACCCCATGGGTCAGGGGCTCTTCCTTCCAACGAGCCTGACCTGCCTCCCTGTCTGCCCATGCAGGAGCCCCAGGAGCACTCTGGGCACCCCCTGCACCCACACCCCACCCGGAGGGCCTGGCAGGTACTTCCATGGCTCCCAAGTCTCCACCCAAGGTGAACACCATCCCTGTCTGCTGCCCTCGGGGATGGGGACTGGATCCCTACCAATGTCCACAGGCTGCTCTGAGGGGGCGCGGGGAGGCGGCTGCTGCTTCCGCCGCACGATCTCCACGATCAGTGGGGAAGAGAGGCGTTCGAACTCCTTCATCATGATCACCTGATTGAAGTGGGACTCCTTCACCACGAAGTTCAGGCAGTGCTCCTGGGACACACAAGCCGGAGCAGGCAAGCAGGGTCAGGCCTTGGCCGATGGGGCAGCAGCCTAGGCAGGAGGACTTGGGCTGGGGCAGGGGACAGGGGGCTTGTGGCGGGGGCGGGCAGCCCGGGTGGGGGTTGGG
>NW_027533081.1:940158-964734 GCF_008692635.1 Crocuta crocuta | reverse complement strand
GGGGGTGGGCAGCCCGGGGGTGGGGTTGGCAGCAGGGGACGGGGGCCTGTGGGAGGCAGGGTGCGCCATGCACACGGGCCCGCACCTTCAGCTGGCTCAGCTGCAGCCTGGCGGCGCTCTCGCACNAGGTTGGTGGCAGGGCGGTGGGGGTGGGCAGCCCGGGGGTGGGGTTGGCAGCAGGGGACGGGGGCCTGTGGGAGGCAGGGTGCGCCATGCACACGGGCCCGCACCTTCAGCTGGCTCAGCTGCAGCCTGGCGGCGCTCTCGCACACGACCAGCACGTTCTGCAGGTCTACAGAGGCCTCGATATACTGTCGGCACAGCTGCTCCAGGCGGCACAGCTGGAAGCTCAGTGCCAACTTGTATACGTCCATGATGAGCAGCACGTCCTCCACGTGGCCTGCACCCAAGAGCTCCCTCAGAGACATGGGGAGAGGGAGAAGGTGTGGGGCAGGGTAGAGGGGAGGCCAGGGTCCAGGGTCCTGGGTCCAGGTCATCAGGTAGCATCTCCACCACACCAGTGGTCGTGAGTGGTGGTGGCCGCCGGGCCCCAGGCTGCCCGCCTGTCCACCCTGTTCCCACCCCCAGCGCACCTTTCCGAGGGTACTTGATCTTGTCCGTGTAGAGGAACTGCATGAGCACTTCAAAGGGCCGGGCCTCGGCCTCGCGGATGGCCACGTGCAGCAGGGGCGGCCGGGCCCCACCCACAGCTGCACCAGGGGCCTCCCTGGAAGCTGGGGCTGCCTCCTCCTCCAGCTTCTGCAGGGAGAGAAAGGGGAGCTCAGGGGCACCCCACGGATGCCACAGTCCTGGCAGAAGAGACTGGACAGCACCTCACCTGGGCCAGCCGTTCCCGCGCCTGCACAATCTTCCTGCGCAGCCAGCGGCTCCGAGCGGTGACAATGGCCACGTGGCCCTGCACACACTCCTCCTTCTGTAGCAAGAATGACACCTTGGTGGGGAGCAAAGGACCCCCATCCTGGCAGGGACAGAGGCCCAGACAGCCAGGGTGAGGGCTCTAGGACTCCAGGCACAAGGGGGAGGCCAGCCGTGCCTCAGGGCACAGCCTCCTTTCTGCAGCACAGGGGGTAGACTGGGCACAGGGAGGGCACCCACCTCGCCCAACACAAACTCCACGTCACAGAACTGGCGGCTCTCCCACAGCCTCCCGTAGTCCTCATGCAGCGTGCACTTGGGGTAACAAGAGAACTGCGGGAAGAGACCCAGTGTTACCCAGGGACGCCACCACTGGCCCAGGCTCTGCTCCCTCTAGGCCACACATGCCCCGCCCAGCTCACCCAGCTCCCTCCACTGGCCTGAGACTGCTCCCCCAGCCTCCACTGGCCCCACTGAGAGCCCCCAATGCTGCCCTGCCCACCGCACTCTGCACGGAGGCTCCCCAGACTGCCCTCGGCCTAGAGTTCCCCACCCTGTCTCCCAGACTCCTCAGGAGGAAGGCTGCCATGCCACCAGTGCCCTGGCTCTGGTGCCCTTGGACAAGCCCCACCCCTACCCCCTGGGCCTCAGTTTCCATCCTCTGGGACCCATCCCCCCTGGCTGGCTCCCCTGCAGTCGGTCCACGAGCCCCACCTGGAACCTGTACATCTCCCCACTGCGGATGTTGTTGTCCACGGTGCCCCCGAAGATGTACATGGCATCTGAGATCACAGCAGCTGCGTGGAAGAGCCTTCCGCTTGGCAGCTGGGTGGAGGTGGGGGGTGGGGGGAAGATAAGTAACCCTAACAAGTACTTCCCTGAGCCTCATCTCCCTATCTGTGAGAGAGGCTGACCACACGACTGGCATCGGGGAGGGGGGGGGTGATGGAGAGGAGCGAGGGCGCCAACCCTCACCTCTGAGGCCGGCGGGGCGGGCTGCTTGGCTGTGGTGGTGCCAAAGTCCAGGCCAAACACATCTCGGGACTTCTTGAAGCCACCCCGCTCCTCAGAGGCCAGGCCAGGCGCCTCCTCAGAAGCAGATGCTCGCTCTGGCACCTCAGCCCCGCCAACCTGGAGGGGAGAGACATGCAGGCGTGGGACCAGTCGGCCAGGGCCAGGCAAGGCACCAGAGACCAGCCTCCTGCTGACCCTGTTCAAGAGTGAGAGCGCTGTAGGGACAGATTTGGGAGGGGGAAGAGCCACAGGATGAGGGCGCTCACAGCATGGCTGAGAGGGCGAGCCAGCAGCAGTCAGGGCGGGCATCCTGGGAGAGCGTCCTCAGCACCATGCAGATATGAGGGGAACTGAAATGTTAAAAGCCTGCAGGCTGCAAGATGGAGAACAGGGGCCCAGGGCCTAGGGTCCGGCCAAGGCATGTGTCCAAGGCTGAGGGCCTCAGTCATCTTGGCTTTGCTCCTGCTGGCCATCTAGAGCCCTGGGAGCCGTCTGAGGCTTCGAGGAGCGGCTGGGTGGTGGGAAGAGGCGAATCAGGATTCCCATCCCTCAGGCCACGAGCCCTGGGCACCTCTGGCCGCCTGTGCCTGGCAGCACTCACCTCACTGTCCGAGCTGGGCTGGACAACCTCCCAGGTTTGGAAGTCCACATCATAGCAGTGCAGCTCATTGGGCAGCGTGTTGTCTGCCGCGCCCCCAAACACGTAGAGGTGGCGGTCAAAGGCCACCATAGTGTGCCCATAGCGCCGCTGTGGGGGTGGTGGGGAGCCACGGAGTAGGTGCTCGGTGGGGATGCGTGTCCACCTAAGGGCACATGACAGGACACTAGTGCCGGAGCGGGAGCTCCTGCTCCTCCAGAGCCTCCACCTGGGTTCTGAGGCCTCCCCATGGCAGGCGCCAGCTGGGAAGTGCCCTGCAGCCCCTGGGGAGACCATCCAGGTCAAGGGAGGGCTTGCAGTGCATGCCCTTATCCCCTTTGGCTCTGGCACCAGCTCTGCCTAGGTCTACTCAGCACACCGTGGGGTCCTGCCCGAGTCCTTCTCTGTCCCCCAGCCATAAAGCAGGCAGCAGTGGCAGGCAGGAGGAGTGGCCTCTGTATGCGAGGCAATCCCACTCTCTGGGGAATGGGGACATGTCCACAACTCCATCATGTAAGATGATCCCTACAGCCACGTCCTCACTCCTGGAAGCCACCAGGACCCCACCTCCCAATGCTGCTCCCACATTCCCTACCCTCCCAGGACTCCCCAACAGCTTCCAGCACATCCTCTTTGGAATCCAAACAGATCCTGGCCAGGCAGGGCCATGCCACCTGGCTCCATGCTGACCCCTTCACCTGACACATGCTTGGCTCGACAGGTGCCCCTGCTGTGGGGAGGCTGTCCAGCAGGCAGGAGAACTGCCTTGGCAAAGCCCTTCTCCAGGTGGCAGGGGTCCTGAATGCCCATCTGGGGATGGGGTGGGGCAGAGGTGCTCTGTAAGGACCCCAGGGCTAAGGGCCCCACACCAGCAGCCCTCTGTGCCCCCATGGGGGATGGCACCTGTGTGATGCCCACACCATAGGATCTGCCCACCTATGCACAGCATAAAGGCTGGGGTGTGTCTGTTCTCACCTCTGTGTGTGCGGGAGCAAAGGGCACAGGCATGATGCTGGGCAGGTGGCTGGCTGGGAGCAGGCCAGCCCAAGGGAGGAGAGGGAGGCAGCACCACACTGACTCCACCCCGTGGGACTCCTCTGCCGCCAGCAGCCCCCAGGGTCTCCTAACACCCGCCCTGGGCTGCTGCTGGTGGCCACACCTCCCCTGGTTTTCTTCCAACCCCCATCTGCTCTGGCCCAAGCTGCAGCTCTGCCCCCCATCTCTGGCCTGGGTCCCCCACCGCACAGCCCTCTGCCATCCCCAATGCACCTTCCTCAGCCCCCGCACCCCTGAGCAGCCTTCAGGCCCTGCGTCTCCTCCAATACCTGCACCTCCTTGAGCACCCTTCCCAGATGAGCCATCTGTCCACCGGTCCAGAGCCTGCATGTCTGCCCTTCAATCTCTCCCCACACCTGAGCCTACCTGGCCTCTGCTTCCACTGCCTCTCACCTCTCCGAGTCTGTTCCTGCTGCTGTGGGCACTGAGGCCAGGAGGGAGAGGCAGGCTGGGCAGTGTGGCTCTCCTCTCAGGCCCAGCCACCCTCACGAGAGCCACAAAAGAGTTGCGTGGGTATCAGCTGGATTCCCTCTGCCTCTGATGCTTTGACCTTCCTCCTTCCAACCTGACACTGCTGGCCTCCAGGGCCACTCCATGTCCCCCCCCCCACGCCCACCCCGAGCCTCCCTGACCTGCAGGAGAAGCTCCCTGTTCCCTCCCCTCCATTCACCCCCAGAGCCAAAGCCCGGTCTGCGCCATCTCCAGGGCTCAGTCCCCTTCTGAGCTGGTCACCAGCCAAGGATGGCACAGGCTGGAAGCTCTCAGGGCCTGAGCACCCCTCCAGTGTTCTGCCATTGTTATGAGATCTATACCAGCCACATTTATTACTGGTGGTACTGATCAGGCATTTGCGGGGCAGGAGCCGTCCTTCACACAGGACAGAGAGAAAGGCCAGCCAAGCCCCATCTTGCTGAGCTGCAGCCACACCCCGAGGGGCCTGCTTGCACAGTCTGTATGAAGGCATCTGCGCCTCCTTGCTCTGGAAGGGTAGCTTGCCCTGCTGTGTCCGGATCTCATGGAGAGAGCCCCAGACACAGATGTGGGTGCCACCACCAGAACACTCACGTCTTGTCCTTGAATTCAAACTGGAAGAGGTTGTTGGTAATCTTGGCTCCGCTCTGCCCTGAGAACACAAACATCTTGTCCCGGCACACGGCCACCGGGAAGTTGCAGCAAGATGGTGGGATCTCACCGCTCTGCGCCACCTGGGGAAGGGAAGGCAGCTCATCCTGAGCCCTCATGGGACTGGGTTCACAGGGTCAAGACTTACACTGCTGAACTGGGAGTACTTTCACTCTTCTTTGAATGAGGGTTCATAGATTAAGTTCTGTAGAACAGCTTAACGGCCCACCTCATCCACCTAAACGGGCCCAGTTTTGAACACTTGGGGCTAAAACTCATCACCACAGGGGAAAGAGATCCCAGGGGAAAGAATGGAACAGAGAGACAGACTGCCCAGAAACAGCAGCGAGCCGGACACCAGACAGCATGCTGAACTCGCCAGTGTTCAGATAAGGGTGGAGTCTACGCAAGCAGCACTGGGACACACTGCCATCTGAAGCACAGAGGATTCAGTCACTAGTTAAGTGCTGCTGGAATTGGGCAGGAAGTCGGCAGGGAGGGTGAGGCTGAGGACAGGCTAGGATTTGGCAAAGGGAAAAAAGCAGCCCCTCCCCCGCCCCACCTATGCCCTCCCCCATTGTCCCTCTTCTCCCTGCCTGCCCCATCTCCCCAGTCCCCCAAACCCCTCACCTCCTCCCAGCATGTGAGCTCCCGGTCCTGGAGGCCAATGGTCCACATGTCGTTCAACCTGCATTAGGACAGAGGGGTCAGATCTCCACAGCTGGGGCTGCGCGCAGAGTGGGCCTGGCTGGGAGGGATGGCTCCAGGGAGGAGGGACACAACACGCAGGACTCTGATCAGGGGGCCTATGGAGTAGCCATGAGGTGGGAGCTTCAGGATTGGGGGGAAGGAGGGCTGCACTGAATCCCTGCTGTGTACCCCCCCCCCCAAGCCCAGACAGGAACATGTGGCCTTAGGCACGTCTAGCCAGCGTGGCAGGGTCAGTCCCACTTGGCAGACCCTCAGGGCTCAGAGAGGACTTCAGAGAAGCAACACATGCAAAAACCACCACTAACACTGCATCTCTTAGTTTTTTTCTTTTCCTCAAAATATTTTTTTTTTTTTTTTAGTGATCTCTACACCCAACCTGGCGCTCAAACTCGACCCCGAGATAGAGAGTCACACGCTCTTCTGACTGAGCCAGGCAGGCACCCCACCTCTTGGAATTTCTATGATGCTGAAGTCTTGGGGAATGAGCACATGCTACTTTTGTAATCAGAAAAATACAGCAAAGGCAATTTTCTGAAATAAGGAGCAAGATGCCTGGTACGCAGGCAAGAAGCAGTGGAGACCAGCCCATCCTCAGACAGCAGCACAAAAATGGGCCAGACTTGCCACTTCCTCAGACACCCCCAGGAGGGGCCTCAGGGGTGCCAGGCCTCCTGACCTCTGTGGGGTTGGGCAGGAGCTCCGCTCAGTTGCCCCTCACCTCCATTCCACCCATCTACTTCCCCTCACTCCATTTTGTTTTCAGTTTATCTATTTTGAAAGAGTGAGGACGTGCCCCTGCACGCGTGTGTGCACGTGCGCGAACGTGCCACACGAGTGGGGGAGGAGCAGAAAGAAAGGGAGAGGGGCAACCCAAGTAGACTTGATCTACTGACAGTGAGATCATGACCTGGGCCGAAGTCAAGTCAGATGCTTAACCGACTGAGTCACCCAGGCACCTCCCCTCCCCCGCTTCTGTCCACAACACTACCCTCTTTAGAAACCCCCAGCCTGAGGGGCGCCTGGGTGGCTCAGTCAGTTAAGCATCCAACTTCGGCTCAGGTCATGATCTCACAGTTCGTGGGTTCGAGCCCCGTGTCGGGTTCTGTGCTGGCGGCTAGCTCAGAGCCTGGAGCCTGTTTCAGATTCTGTGTCTCCCTCTCTCTCTGACCCTCCCCTGCTCACGCTGTCTCTCTCTGTCTCTCTGTCTCANCTTCTGTCCACAACACTACCCTCTTTAGAAACCCCCAGCCTGAGGGGCGCCTGGGTGGCTCAGTCAGTTAAGCATCCAACTTCGGCTCAGGTCATGATCTCACAGTTCGTGGGTTCGAGCCCCGTGTCGGGTTCTGTGCTGGCGGCTAGCTCAGAGCCTGGAGCCTGTTTCAGATTCTGTGTCTCCCTCTCTCTCTGACCCTCCCCTGCTCACGCTGTCTCTCTCTGTCTCTCTGTCTCAGAAATAAATAAAACATTAAAAAATTAAAAAAAAAAAAAAAAGAAACCCCCAGCCTGAGCCCTCCCATGCCACGATTCCCATGCCATGAAGGCCCGCTCTGGGCCTCGGTACACTTACAGGGCTGCTCAGGGGCTGGGTGCACGGGCTTGGCATCACCTACCTGGCATTGCCATCATAGCCAGCAAAGATCCACAGTTTGTCACTGTACACTGTGGCGCCATGGGCGGACCTAGCGACTGGCAACCTGTAGTGTGAAAAGGGGGTGAGGAGCAAGGCAGCCCAGCAGACCTGAGCCTCGTGGCCCCTTGAGGCCAGCCGGGACACCAAGGCCACTGTGCCTACATTTGCTGACACCGGGGCTCCGGGATGCCAGCTGGGTGTCATGAGGCTGAGCTCATGAGGCAGGGCAGTGGGATAAGGAACTCAGATAACGGCAGGGTAAAGCCCTCTCCCAGCCACCACCAAAATATCAAAGGAGGATGCTTGCAAAACAGGAGAGAAGCGCCCATCAGCGGAACATCAGGGTCCCTTCTGCTCTCTGACAGGAGAGAATCTAAGATCAGGGCAGAAGCCTCAGACAGGCACAGCTGGGAATGAGCCGAATTCAGGACTCTGTGAGCCTCAGGCTCTTCTTCTATACAGGAACCGTATCCCAGGCCGGCTGCCACCAGGGACCCAATCCGGTAGCCATCTGGTCAACCCTGAAAGGTTTCAGCAAAGTCTCTCACCGTCCTTCAATTTTCCACTCGGTCCACTGGCCAGTCGCAAACTTATATTCAAAGAGGTCGTTTTTATTCTTCAAGTTAGAATTGGAATAAATGTCCCCAGTGTAGCCCCCTGGGAAAGAGAGGGAGAAACTGTCACACCCAAAGGCAAACCCCAGAAGGTGAGGGCAGAATCTGGCCTCATTTAAGATGTATTCTGGGACTCCCTCCATAAACTTTGGGGAGCACCTACTGTGTGTCTGACTCTGTGCTTGGCTCCGGGGACACAGAAATGAACAGAACCCTATTCCCTGCCCTCTGGTGGAGTGACAGAGGAGGGAAGAGAGCCACCTTCCAGCCCAGTCACAGAGGCAGACAATTCTAAACCTGGGAAATTGGGACAGTTAAGGAAAGGGGCCCACAGAGAGGACCCCGGCCCAGTGCAGGAACTCAGGACTCAGGCAGAGAAGACAAGGCGTGGACAGAGAGAGGTTGGCCATGCACAGCAGGAGAGCCCCGGGCCTGGGGGCAGGGCAAGGGCGCTGCGAGCCCGGAAGAGGGCACAGTGCCCAGGAGAGCCCCAGGCCTGGGGGCAGGGCAAGGGCGCTGCGAGCCTGGAAGAGGGCACAGTGCCCAGGAGAGGAGAGGCAGCTCACCAAATACAAACATGCTGCTCCCGTAGACAACGGCCGAGTGGTGGTAGCGGGGGGCTGGTGGGGTGCCCGTGGTGAAGGCCCTAGTGGGGGGGACACAGGGGCAGTGGGTGTCAGCAGGGGTCAGCCGTGCAGCCCACGCCACACAGGGCGGCCCCTGCCACCTCCATGATTCCTTTTATTTCTGTGTTTTGTAGCTAATACCTATGTTGCTATATACAAACAGTTAATAAAAGTTGCCAAAAAGGAAAAAAACACAAAACAAGCACTAAGACTTACATATAATCCCTTTGCCAGAAACCACGATCTATACCTTGAAGCCCCCCCCACCTTTCCTATGCAGATTTATGCCTCTGAGTAATTTTTAAAAATGGAATCACGTGGTAGACAGGTTGCAGTATCTGGTTTTCCAGTTAAACAGTAGAACGTGACGAGATCTTCCCGCTACTCTCCCATCAGCTAGACCTGTGTTTTCACAGCTGCTCTGTGTTCACAGAGGCAGTCCGCGCATTTTATTTATTGAACTAAAACCGCATTTATACTGCTTCCCTGGGGCTGCTCCTTTTTCAGAGTTTTATGCTTAAGCAATGATTAGTAAAGGACTACAACGTCTTTAGGGTGATTTTGAAAATTAATCTGTAACCATCAGCTACGTTCTAAAACCAAGTGTGAGAGGAACAATAACACATTTCTCTGGCACTCCCAGCGCTACCCAGGTCTCCTGAGCAGTGATGCCACCGCGGTTTGCCAGGCTGGGCAGGTATGGGACATCCTCCTCCATCAAATAGGGGTGGTGAGCCCCCACCTCCCCAGGCGACTGCTAGGGACTGAGGGCGACACACTGAGCTCCTGCAGAGTGGGGCACCCAGGGGGCTCCAAAGGTCTGTGCTCCTGCACGAGCAGACGGCAGAGCTCAGGAGAGCGCCCAGTATCTCCTAACCCTGGGATCCCTCTTCCCCCTCAGCCGTGACTGCCCCCTGGGTAGGGCTGGACCGGAGGAGACGGGCACAAATATGCAGTGCTCAGAGAAGGCAGGTGTCTTGCCCAAGGCTACACAGGTGGGAGGGCCACCCGTAGCAGGAAGCCAGAACCCTCATATTGGCCACTACTCATGTGGGGTGTCCGGGCAGAAGATGGGCCCCACAGTGACAGTCCTAAAAAGACCCAGCAGCCACCTCCCACCCATGTCGCTTCCCATGTCAGCCACTGGCCAGGGAAATAGGCCCAGGGATGGTAGGACTCTCTGGAGGCAGAATTTGAGGACCAGCAGCCAGACCAAACAGATCCCCTCACCTAACAGGATTCAGAATAACAAATCCGAGTTGTGGACTGGAAAAGAAACAGGAAAACCAACCTGACAATAAACTATTTGTAAAAATAAATAAATAAATAAATAAATAAATAAAATATATGGTATTAAAATTTAAAAAAATAAAGAATACTTTAAAACCTGAAAAAAAAAAAAAGAAAGAAAGAAAAGAAACCCAGGAGAGGGAGGGAAAGACTAAGGGCCACTGCCGTCTCCTTGCAGCTTCTCCCCGAATCAGGGCCCAGCACAGTGCTATGGACCTCTTGGGGAAAGAGGGGGACCTGGGGCCCAGAGGCCACCCACCTGCACCAGGAGCAATCCTTCACGTCAAACCGCAGGAGATCGTTGAGCATGGTCTTCCTAAAAGACAGCCAGAGAGAGGTGGGGTCGGTCCTGGTCTGCTCTCCAGGACCCAGGAGATGGAGCCGAGGGAGGACCCTCGGACCACCTGCGGCCCGAGGGTGGGGGTGGGGACTGCTGTGGGGACTCAACCAGGGCCAGGCAACCAGCTGACTCCCGAGGGACCAGAGCTCCCAAGGGACCAGAGTGACCACAGAGGAAGCTCCCCAGCTGGTGTGGGTACCAAGGCCGCCATGTACGTGGGACCTGCCTGCCTGGGGTCGGGTCCCAAGTAGGAACCCAGCCACCCAGGAGCCATCCCAGCCACCACTCCTCCCACTCCCACATCTCAGCACCCCCTTCTCAGAGGCTGTGCCACCACAATACAGAGCTTCCCAGGGGAGGCCCCTTTCCTCCTCTCTGATTTTCCTTCCAGCTCTTTATTGCAAAGCCAATGTAACTACATTAAAGATACCATAAAATGGAAAACAAATCCACTGGCCACCCACCAAGACCTGCATGTTACTGGCCAGCCCTTGTCAGGAAGAAGGGAGTTAACTAACAGGAGCCCAGCACCCAGGCCTGTACAGGGGCGCCCCCTGCACCCTTCCCTCAGTCTGCACCAGGGGGCTGCACACTCCACCTGCGTCTGCAGATGAGGAAGCAGCCTGGGAGATAAAGGGCCTGCCTGCCTGAGGCCATGCAGCCAGGAAGCCTGGAGCTGGGAAGCAGGCACGTGACTGTAATTTCTCCCCTCTCCCATCAGCCCCTCCCCTCCACCGTCCACCCCTCTCAGATGCTGCAGGAGGCCTCCTTCCTGCCTGCCTTCCTTTCTTAATTGTTTCAATGTTTATTCATTTTTGAGAGACAGAGAGTGGGGGAGGAGGAGAGAGAGAGGGGGAGACACAGAATCCGAAGCAGGCTCCAGGCTCTGAGCTGTCAGCACAGAACCCAATGCATGGCTCAAACTCACAAACTGTGAGATCATGACCTGAGCTGAAATTGGCATGCTTAACCAACTGAGCCACCCCGGTGCCCCTCTTTGCTTCTCTTTTAAATGTTTATTTTTATTTTTGAGAGAGAGAGAGAGAGCGCAAGCAGAGCAAGCAGGAGAGGGGGAAGGGCTGAGAGAGAGGGGGACAGAGGATCCAAAGTGGGCTCTGTGCTGACAGCAGAGAGCCGGATGAGGGGCTCGAACTCACAAACCATGAGACCATGACCTGAGCTGAAGTTGTTTAAGGGACTGAGCCATCCAGGCACCCCATCTTTCTTTGTACTCAATCTTTACAAAATTGCAACCAGAGTGAGACAAATCCATATCCTGTTTCTTAATGCTACATCGTAGCAAAAATATTTCTGCTCATTGCTACACAGTTGCCATGCCAACACTACCTGCTACAGAATACTCCTGGGGGTGTTCCCACCCACTGCCCACCAGGCCTTTTCTGGCTTGGGGGAGTCTCATAAAGCCCGCAGTGAACATCTGTGAGCCTTTTCCTATTTTATC
Organism: Crocuta crocuta; assembly: GCF_008692635.1. NCBI lineage: Eukaryota > Metazoa > Chordata > Mammalia > Carnivora > Hyaenidae > Crocuta > Crocuta crocuta. The sequence continues at coordinate 953,356 of NW_027533081.1, read as the reverse complement.
CCTTCAGGTGACACACATTTACTGAATTCTCTGGGTGCTGGGTTCAGGTCTCTCCCCAGTGGAGGAGACAGGTAACAAACATCTTTGTGCTCTGAGATAACTCTGAGGTAATCTATGTGGTCTCTGCTCTTACCATGGAACCAGTAAGAGGCGCAGAAGGGGACAGGAGGGCCACAGTGCAGTTGGCCCAGATGGTCGGGAAGGCCTCGCTCACAGTATGTTCGGAAGAGAGGCAGAAAGGGTGGGAAGGAAGGAACAGCCAGTACAAGGGCCTGAGCAGGATAACTGGTTCAATCAGAGCACAGCAAGGCAGTGGTATAGCCCAGTGCAAAGGAACAGAGGAGCAGGGCGGGCACAAGTGTATGGAGCCTCTACGACTGCCAGGAGGCTTGGGCTTTTACTCAGAAAGGGGAGCCATCCCAGGATTATGTGCTGAGGAGGCACACCCTGAGACTTGCATTTCAAATGGATCCCTCTGGCTGCTCGTGGGGAAAGAGGCTGCGGGGGAGACAGGCTAGAAGCCAGGGCCTCACCCAGGGAGACCTTTCTGCCTAGTCTGCAGGTCCTCATGGGATCCTCTGTACCCTCCAGCTCCAGGTCAGCCCCCGCAGGGAGTCTGAAGGACCAAGGCTGCAGAATCAATCAGAGGCCAGTCCTTCTGGGCTTCAGACCAAGTCCTGTGGTTGAGAGGCAGGGACAGACCCATGGGCAGAATCGGTCATATGCAAACACTGCACTCTCAGTACAGCAAAACTTGTCCTGAGCCCTTCACAGGTTTGTGCTCGCTGACCCTCAGAAGCAAGGTATACAGCCACCCCATATACAGAGAAGAGGAGACCAAGTTAGTGGTTTTAAGAAATCTGTCTGAGCTTGGGGCGCCTGGGTGGCTTAGTCGGTTAAGCGTCTGACTTTCGCTTAGGTCATGATCTCGCGGTTTGTGGGTTCGAGCCCCACGTCAGGCTCTGTGCTGACTGCCAGCTCAGAGCCTGGAGCCTGTTTCAGAGTCTGTATCTCCCTCTCTCTCTGACCCTCCCCTGTTCACACTGTCTCTCTCTCTCTCTCTCCTAGAAATAAATAAAAATATTAAAAAAAAANGAAATCTGTCTGAGCTCAAAGCCACGAAGTTCTAACTTGAACTGAGCCTGGTCTATCCGGGAGTCCAAGCTTCAGCCCCACATCTAGAAGTCTCCCAAGCCTCCCAGGATGCCCCCTGGTGGGCATCCCTGGCCTTTCCTGACCACATAAATGAATGAATGGAGGAGGAAAGCCCTGCCCAAACTCCAGGCCTGGAACCACTCTGTACTCCCCCACCTCTGGGCCATTGCTTAGGCTGATCCCTCTGACTGGAACCCTCTTCCTCTTTTCTCTGACTCACTCCTACTTATCTGTTGGGTCATCAACCCCTCCAGGAAGGCTTCTCTGCCTAGATCAGAGTCCCCTTTCCTCTCCAAGCATGAACTGCTCTGCCCACACCCAGTACTTAAAATGGCCCAGCTAAAAATCACTCTTTTCCTCTGGGAATGGGTCTTAGGGAAACACCAGCAGAAGAAAGCAGCTGCACAAACCAAAGGGTTACCTCAGCCATTATCTTTCCCCAAAGGAGACCAGCCACAACTTAACTGGGAACAGCTCATAGGCTGGAGGTGTGTCCACCAACAAAACATCAGGTCATTGTCAGGAAAGTTGCTTCCCAGGAATTTATGGCAGGTGGGAAAACCTTTCCAAGAAGTGGAAAATATGTGAAATAAATAAAACTGTGTCCTCCAAACATTGCCATGTGAGCATGCAGATAAGCCCCAGAAAGAAGTGCGGTGAAGGAAAAGTGCCTGGTAAGGGCGACAGCCAGGGCGGATGTGTTTCTTTCAAGGCTGTGTCCACCCAGAACAAGAGGAATATTTCTGTGTCCCAAGCATATGCGACCCACCGAATGCTGTGCTGAGGGCCTTGAGGGCAGAGAACCTCAAAGATGGAGAAACTGGGACGGAATGCTTAGCTAACCGGCCGGAACCACCATGTTTCTCCCTCCCTGGTCCAAACACCCTCATGTTCATACCCACTCACCCATTGTCTCCACCAAATACATAGATAGCATCTTTATAGGCCACCACTGTGTGCTTGCTGCGCCTGGAAAGAAAGAATAGGTGGGCGGCAGTGAGTCCAGGACCCTCCTGGGGGCACCCAAGGAGACTAAGCACCCAGGCTGGCGCAGAAATTGCGTAAGACCTCTCAACTGCCAAGATTGACAGAGATCCCTAAATTCCACACAACCCCAGGACCCTGACATTGCCCTGGGAGTCTCTGGACTCCCCATCCCACTGCAGAGCTCCCAGAAACCCAGCTCCAGACCCACAAACACAACTTAACTCCAGTACCCTGCCCCAGGCCACGCTGCTCCGGGACTCCCTCAGGACCCCCTCTCCTACCCTGGACATCATCCTGGAGACACCACCACTTCCCCCCCAGCCCCCATCACCAGATCCTGCTCCTGGACACCACGCCCCGGCCTCGGTCCCTGGACCCCGCCCGAGACCTCCTCACACACCCGCCTTTCCCAAGATCCCTGAAACCCGCCGTACCGGGCCCCCACGAACTCGTCGCAGGGCGGGAGGCGCCGCCAACGATGCACTGTCTCGAAGGGCCCGAAGTTCAGTGTCAGGTATTCAACACTGTCCGAGCAGCTGTGGTCAAAGTCCACGCTCGGGGCTACCTTGGACCGCGCGCTGCCTGCCAGGGCCCCAGCCCCGATCGGGCCTCCAGAACCTCCCGGGCCAGCCATCCCCGTCCACGCCGGATGGGACACTGGATCCGCGAGACGTGAGGCCACCGCCCCTAGCCGCCCCGAGGGACTACGTTTCCCGGCGAGCCCTGTGGCAACCGCGCCACACTTCCGGCCGGCGCCGCACTCTCGGCTGCGCGCACTTCCCGGCGAGCTTAGCGTTCCTCCTGACGCAGCGGCCAGTGTAGCCTCCAGGAACCGACCCTGCGGAGAGCCTGTAACCCCCTAGGAATCATTTCCGCCATCAACCGCGCATCCGGTTCCCCCTTCCAGCGAAGGTGGTGTCTAGTACCCAGCCTGCTCTGTACTGCACTGCCCCAGAGTGGGCCCGACCCACGCCGTCAGAAGATGGCCACACTTCCCGGCATGCCCTGTTTGCGCGGGTCTCGGCCTTGATCGTCCGCCGCTGCCCGGATCCTGGGTGGAAGGTTCCGGCGTCACAGCGGCCTAGGAGGGAGCCCGACTATCTCTTTCCGGCTTGCTCTCCATTTCTGGTCCCCGCGTCTCGCCCTCGGCATTCCCCTTGGCTTGGAGACAGAGTGGCACAGAGGCTCTAGATGCTCGTTCCTGCTTACTAGCAGAGCCTAATTTTCTTTACCTGCGAAATGGGGGTTCCTGGAGTTCTGGCTGCCATGAAAAGCATGGGTTGTCTCAGTACCCCGCCCCTACAGCCCTGCTTAGGCACATACCCCCAAACTGTGCGAGCTGCTTCTGACCCCTGAAGAAGCACGTCCCATCTCAAACCTTTGGCACGTGCTGTCCCTTCTACCTGGAGTGCCATTCTTTCGAAATCCAGATCCAAGACACTGGCTAGAGAAGCTTTTCCTAACCTTAGGGGCAGAATCAGTTGCTACCTCCTCTGAGTGCTCATAGGCCAAACTTGCTTGGTGTGTTTGTGCCTTCTCCCTCAGGAGTGTCTGTCCAATTACAATGGAAGTCACACAGGTCTGCAAATGTGTGCGTTTTAATTTTAAGATAGTATCTAATATGTTGCAGGGTCCTGTTGGGAACCAGTCTCAAGGAAGGGAGAAGAGGACAGGCCTGTCCTGCCTCCATTGCCAGCCATCAGTGGCAGCTGAGGCCTTGGGGGGGTAAGCATCTCCCGGAGGCAGCAGAGGCCTCTCTGGAGGTGAGCCAGGCAACCGAAGGCAAGCACTGGGAAGGCTCAGGTTCTGCCCTGGGGGATCCTGGGAAATTGGAGATTGGCACCTGCCCCCAAGGCTTGGCCTCTGTCCCTGGTGCCCCAGCGTGCCTGCCCAAGTCTGCTGCATGCGAGCTCAGGATCCTTTCCCTGTGAGCCAAGACATGTCGCCGGTCCTGCAGGAATGAGGGGAGGAGGAGTCAGGGTAGAAGACAGAGGGCTCCCCACTTGGCACCATGAACAGCTGACCCCTGAGGACAGCAGGGGTCCTGCTCTGTGCCAGGCCCTGGTGCCCAGCAGGAATGGGTACTTAGGCAGAGAGGGTCTTCATGGGGTACAGGCTCTGGGCTGAGGTGGGAAAGGCTCAGAATGGTCAACAGGAAGGACAGAGGACCACGTACTTGCTGTGTAGCACAAACAGCCTTTTCGAAGGCAAGAGAGAGAGAGAGACAGAGAGAAGGCCAGGAAGAGAGCATGTCATTCATCATGTCCCCTCTTGGTTCTCCATTTTTTCCAGCCTGAGGCCTACCCATGTCCCATGACCTCCAGGGTTTCCCCAGTCCCTGCAGGGAGGGGGCCTCTCTGCAGGCAGTTCAAGCCCACAGGGTGACTCCCATTGGCATCATCCTGGGGTGAGGGGAATGGCTGACATCCAGTGTCCCCCAGACACCAAACAACCACCCAACATCTCTATGCAGGGTGTCCCCAGAGGTATCACTATGTGCCTTTACTCCCTAGCTTCTGCCAGTCTCAGTACAACCATGTCCAGTTGGGTGTCCCATGCCAGGTAACTGCCTAAGCAATGGCTTTGACCAAAGACTTTGACCCCTACCCACAGCACTGGTTCTGCCCTGGGACAACAGCCTTTTGCCCTTCTTTCTCCCAAGAGCCCATTCGCAAACCACAACCCTTGTCCCAACCACCGCATAGTCCTGATGCCGCGTAGACTGATGTGGACCAAGAACAGGGGGAGGGCTCTGTAGGGCTATGGGGGTGGCTGGCTACCAAGGACCAGTCCCTTGGGGAACCTCCCTCCCCACCCCCGTATCTCTGAAGCCCACACTCACTCCACCTCCCGCTTTCGGATGGCACGGCCTGAGGCTAGCACCTCAGCCACCTTGGACACGATGGGATCGTAATTCATGCTGGCCACAGCAATCACCTCATCGCCTCTGCAGGGACAGAGTAACTGAGCTTGAGCTCTGCCCAGCAGTGGCCTCTCTTCTTAGAGACCCTGATGTACTCCTCTTCAACTGGGGCCCAGGGAGCGATCTCACCCAGGACAACAGAAATATCCGGAGCACCTAGCCCTTCCTGCTTTGCTTGGCCCAGGATGGGCTTTGGGATCCTGCCAGAAGCCCACTGAGGCTCCAGACTTCCTCCTCAGTGGCGTTCAGGGATGAGCTCCAGTCCTGAGATCACCACTCTCTACCTGTGTGATTTTCCTCAGCGTTAAAGGGGGAGTCAACACCCACCTCAAATTGCTGGCCTGAAGATAAAATGTCTGTCTCAGTGCATGGCTGCTGGAGTTATTACTGCCCCACCTCCTCACTTTCCCTTGGCGGGTCTCCTGCCTTAGCTGCCTCCCTTAGCCACTCGGTCCATCTTTCAGGTAAGTTCCCTCCTCTGGAGCAGAGCTCCTCTGGGATGAGTTCCCCTTCCCGATTGAGCTCCCGCTGCTTCGCCGCCCCGTTCCACCCCGTTGCTCTCACTTGGTGTAAAAAGCCACGAACTTGAGCTCTTCCAGATCTCCCTGGATGATGACGTCGTCGAAGCCTTCTCCGTACCCTGTGGGCCGAACAGGAGGGGATGGGGCTCCCCCGGGTCAGCGTCTTACGGTCTCCTAAATTCCCAATGAATCCCCCACCAGGCCTCGCTCCCTTTGTCCTTTGAGGTGGTCCTTTTAGGCCGCCCCCAACCAGTTTTTGCTCTTCTTACAGCTGTCGCGACCCCGCCCCTAGGATGCTTATAGCCCCGCCCTAACGTCCAAGCTCCACCTCTGCGCTTCGCAAACACGTTAACCACACCCCTAAACGCTCTTGGCCCCGCCCCTGTCCGGGCCCCTCTGTTACCCGCGTAGCGCAGGCTCTTGCCAAACATGGCTGTCCACAGGTAGGGTACGGTGCTGATCTCCGCCTCCTGCGCCAGCATGTTCTGGGCCGCCACACGCCCTGCAAGACCCAGGGTCGTGAGAGCCCCGACCCTATCCCCGGCCACCCCTACACTGCCTGCCGGGGCTCTCTGGGGACCTCTGACGTGTGGAGCTACTCCTCCTTGCCTTCCTAGAGCTGAAGAGATGCGTCATTGCTCAGCCCATTGTCCGCCCTCGATTGAAGAGGAGACACCTAGTTCAAAGCCAGTCACTTAGATTGCTTCTCCAGAGAATTTGAATGAAGTGGCCCACATCTAGAAAGTCTGCTTCCTGGCGTTGTTGGGCTGCCCCCCATTTCAGGTGTGCACAGAGACAACTAATCAGACACATCAGGTCTTAAGAATGGGGCACAAGTGCCCAGGGAAGTAGAGATGACAGCCACACCCAGGGCCCCAGAAAATTGTGTGGGTGGCTTCCCAGTTCATATTCCGAAGCCCCACTGAATCCTGTAGTTGTAGGTTTATGAGAGACCCCTAGACCCTCCCAGTTAAACCCTAATTATACTTGGCTGATGAGTGGCCTTTGGTTCCTTAAAACCAGCACCAACTTTAGACCATGAACCTGAACAGAAATTGGTACCAGGAGTGGGATTCCAGGCAGCAGATGCTCAGATAATGTGAAGTGAGAGAGGAGAGGTGAGTGCAGGGAGTCTGGTGGTCCTCCCCACAAGGCAGCTAACTTGCTCTTACGTACATCTTAGGGACTCAACCCAGGTGTTCACAGTAAACCAGGCTTCAGGGGCATGGTGACAATCAAGTGGGGGGAGGGGGGCTATTCCTCAGAGAGCACAACAGTTGCCCGCTGAGCCTGTTTCTAGGCCCAGATGGCTGCACCCCAGGGGCCTGCATGAAACAACTGTGTTCACAGAGCCAGCTGAATGGCCCAGGGGAGACAGAAGCACTGAGTGGGAAGGTGTCCTGTGTCTTACTAAATCCCTTTCTCTCTCCCTGGGTGACTGCACAGGTTGGTGAGGATGAAAGGCAAGGAGGGGCTGGTGGAAAGATGGGGTGGGACACTGTGGCTAGTTGGGTGGGATGTCTTGAGGGCACTGGAGGGGCGTCTGTGGATGGGCCACAGGGCTGGCTCTGTCAGCTGGCTTTTTTTTTTTTAAGTCAGCTTCATACCCAGTGAGGAGCCTAATGTGGTGCTTGAACTCACAATCCTGAGAGCAAGACCTGAGCTGAAATCAAGAGTCAGATGCTTAACTGACTGAGCCACCCAGGCGCCCTGTCAGCTGGCCTGATCACCCGGAGGAGTCTCCCAGACAGGGCACCACAAAGCCTTGAACGTCTAACCCAGAGACCAGGACCCAAGGCCAGCAACTGAGGGGTGGGCCTGGGGGAAGCTGAGACCCTGGGACAGACTCCCACTCCCCCATCCTGCCGCAGGGCTGGCCATACCCTGGGCATGAGCCATCTGCCAGTGTGGGATATTCACTTTCCGATTGTTTCTCCAGGCCAGGGGGAAAGTGACAGCATCGCCAGCTGCAAACACGCCTGGGATGTTGGTCTGCATCATCTGTGGGGAGAGGGCCCAGGGCTCTGTGGGTGGGACAGCAGCCTTGACTTGGACCTGCCGCTACTCCCAGCCTAAGCACCCTGCCCACCCCGCCCAGCCCCACCTTGTTGACAGGGATGAAGCCTCGGGAATCCAGATTGATGCTGCTCTGCCTCAGGAAGCCTGTGGCAGGCACCGCGCCTGACAAGACAGGGGCCACCATGTCCATTCCCTGGTCCCTCCCTTCTCCCCCCTCATCGTCCTCCATGACCCATACCCTTCACTCACCACAGTTCAGCCCCAGACCATTCATCCAGTGGGCTGCCCATCCTGCAGCCTTCGTGCGTCCTGTCCCCTCTGCCTGGACCCCCAAAGACCCCCATGCCTCCCATCTGGCCTCATGTATCACCTCCTCTGAGAGACTCCATGAAGCCCCTGGTGGGGTCGGCATGCCATACCTCCCCAGCCCCTAGGCTGCCACCTCCCGGCTCTGTCCTTCCCCAAACTGGCACCTCAACTGGAGCAGGGACCAGTTCGGGGCTTGTTTGTGTCCTGCAGCCCACATGGGGTGGGCTGTGGAGTCGAGGATTTGTGGGCAGCAGTCCCTGGGAGCATCGTCCATGCCAAGCCCTGGCTAAACGTGGACCACCCATTCCCTGATGGCCCTGTAAAATGGGTTGGAATACCCATTTTACAGATGTGAAAACCAAGGCTCAGGGAGGGGAAGAGACTGGCCCAAGGCCATTCTGGAGCATGTGCAGGTGCTCATCTGCACCTGCCTGCCCACCCACTCACCAATGCCCACAACACAGACGTCAGCCCGCACGACCTTGCTGCTCTTCAGCACGACCTCCTTCAGCTGCGGGGAGGGGGCGGGTTAGCAGGTAGGCCCAGCTCCTGGGAACAGGGGAGAAGGGGCAGGAAAAGGGGCCCACCTTTCCCTCCTGGGCCCGCAGCTCAGACACCTCTGTCTGCATGTAGAACTTGACCCGGTTGTTCTCAAACATCTGTCAGGGCAGGTGGGCAAGAAGGTCACAGATGAGAGAGTGGCCAAGGACTGGGCTGGGTGCCTGGAGTTCTGAGGGCCCAGATGCCAGGTGCCAGGGTGGGCTTACCTTCATGAGGGCACGACCGACACGTTCCCCCAGAAATCTCCTGAAGGGCGTCTCCTCCAGTTCCACGACGGACACTGAGTGGGCCTTTTCCGTCAGATAGGCGGCCACCTCCATCCCTAAGGGGTGGTGGGCAGTAAGCTGGCACTCCGCACCCTGGGACCAGCCACGACAGCCTGACCACTGTCCCCATCAGCCCCAGCCGCTCACCCAGGAAGCCAGCTCCCACGACCACCGCATTGCGGCCCCGGGCCAGCCTCACCACGCGATTGGCATCTTCAGGCGTCCGGATGGTGAACACATTCTCCACCTCTTTGCCTTTGCAGCTCAGCGTCTTAGGGCTGAGACGTGGCCAGCATCAGTGAGGGGCTCCCGGCACCCAAGCCCTCCCATACTGGCTGTTGCCCTGCCAAGTGCCAACAGGGGACAAGGGGGAGACACCCTCCCACCTGCTCCCTGGTGCGAGCAGCAGCTTGCTGTACTCCAGCTTGAAGCCATCCTTGAACACGACCTTCTTGTTTCTCACGTCCACTGTAACCACCTGCAACCCCCACCGGGCAGAGTGTGGGTCTGGCCGTGGACTTGGGCCTGGCTGCCCCTTCGAGCTCCTGCCAGACCCTCTGGACAGGAGCTTCCACAGGGGCTGTTCCTGCCACCTGGATGGTCCCCTTTCCCTCACCTGGCTTCTCCTTACTCTTCAAGCTTCCGACATCACCTTCCTCTCAGAGCCATCCTTAGGTTCTCCCGCCCCAGCCCTGAACAGATTTCTGCATGTGCCCACAGTCCTGCCTGGAAGACTATCCAGCACCCCCGGGTGCCTGGACAGCAGGGCCAAGAGGGCAGAACCCCCTCCCCAACACACACACACACCTCCAGGGGCTCACATGGCCTCACACCATTTGTAGTTCTCACTAAGCCTTCCCCAGGGCTGGTTCTTTGTCTCGGCCCCATACCTGGGCCTCGGTGAGCACCTCGATGCCGTAGGCTCGGAAGAACTCCTTGGGCCTCAGGGCCAGCTGCTCAGGCTGTGCATCCAGGGACTGCAGGAGACAGCTAACTTGAGATAAGGCCAGGTAGCCAGTGTTCCGTTTTGCAACCGAGGCCCCAAGACCTAGGGAGGGTAGGGCTGGGCCCGGGTCACAAAGGGGCTGCAGAATGGAATTCACCGCGGACAGGCCCGGCCTGAGCAGAGAGGCAGCTGGCCAGACCCCCAAGGAGTGACAAGCAAGGTGCTGAGAGGGGCTGACAGTGCCCAGAGAGCTAAGGGTCTGGGCCCCCATTTGCCCCTCCTCCCACCTTGCTGAGCTTAGGCCGGTCATAGGGGAGGTGCCGGTCTAGCGTGCACAAGACGATCCTGTCTGAGAACCCCTCCTGCCGCAGTGTCTCCGCACACACCAAGCCAGCTGCACCTGAGGGGACGATGCTGTGGGTCAGGGACCACCCCTCCCCCACCTCGCCCTGCCCCTCATAACCTCGCCACCAACCTGCGCCTACAATGAGCACGTTGGTGCTGCTGCTGTGGCCAGCACTTGGAGAGATACACTTAGCCATCACCTTGGTTCTTCGCTGTAGCTGCAAGGCCTGGGGGTGGCCGGAGAGCAGGAGGCAGCTGGGAGCTGGAGTCATGGAATGGCATCCTCCCTATGCCATCATCCCAGCAGGCCAGGTCCTGCTGCTGCAGTCCAGCCTCATCCCCACTGCACAGCTTTCCACTCTGTTCCCCAACCACAGGGCCTTTGCACATGCTGGCCCCTGGGTCAAAATGCCCTCCTCACTTCTCCTTTTTACCTGAGCCCAAGCCACGCCCTCACCTGCTTACTGGCTCGGACGTACACCTTCTCCTTCTCAATCTTCACCTGCAAGGGCTGTGTTGCTCAGGACCAGGTTTTGGGGTGCTCCATCCCCTGCCCTGCACCCCCAGGCTCCCACCCTACTGCCCGCCTGGCCCCACCTGGAATTTGTGCAGACTGTCCAGGCCAGGGAAATCCTCCAGGTCACCAGTGCTGATGTTGAAGCAGGCACCATGCCAGGGGCAGCGCACCCGGCCGCGGGACAGCACACCTAGGGGAAGCAGTGCTGGGCTGGGGCCACAGGCAGTGGCTCCCCCCTCACCAGCTGCTGCCCCCCCACCCCACACACCTCAGGAGATCCCACTAATAGATGAGACCCATGCAGTCCAGGGAAGAGCCAAGTCAGCCTGTGAGGGTGCAGCGGCCAAGCACCCTTCAGGGAGGTCCCGCCCCACCTCCCGTGCGTACTGGGACGACTCACCTTTCACCAGGGGTGCACCGTAGTGTGGACACTTGTGGCCCAGAGCGTGGAACTCCCCGTTGTCCTTCACCAGCAACACCTTCCCCCAGCCCAGCTCTACTTCCCGCATCCTGGGAAGGGGATGCACTCAGACATGAGGCCAGACACCAGGCACCACCTCTGCTGGGCACCCCTTCCCAGAGTCCAGCTTTCTGGGAAGCCGGCCCAGGCCACACTGGTGGTGGCTAGTGCAGGTGCTGGTCAAGGGCACATTCCGGGCCTCCCAGCCCACCCCATCCATGGCCTGCACCATGCCTTCCCATCTCGGGCCCTCCGACTACTCCCCGCCCACCAGGACCAGCACCCACTGGCCGTTCTCAAGGTCCTTGACATGGCAGACGGCGGCCTCCACGCAGTCCTGAGCACCGGGGTACGGATGAGGGGCAGGCAGGCGCTCCTCAGCGTGGAAGTGGCGGGCTGTGCCATTGCCCTGGTAGGCCCGGGGGCTGCCCTTCCCGCTGGCTGACAGTTCCTCCTTGCCCCGCTCCTTCTCAGGCAGCACCACCTCGATCTTGAGCTCCACTGTAGGGCAGGCAGGGCAGCACTGAGTCTCCGGCCCTGCCCACCTCCTTGTGCAACCACCCCACAGGCCCTGGGCAGGCTGGCCCCTTTGAGTCTGAGTTCCCTCCTGTGCCTCGACCTCCCCAGAAAGCCATCTGCAACATCAGCAAAGAGCCTTAAAATAGGCAAGAAGCAAGGGCACCTGGGTGGCTCAGCTGGTTAATTATCGACTCTTAATGTTGGCTCAGGTCATGTTCTCACTGTTCATGAGTTCGAGCTCACACTCACAGTGCATGAGTGTGGCGCTTGCGTGGGGTTCTGTCTCTTTCTCCCTCTCGCTCTGCCCCTCCCCTGCTCACGAGCAAGCTCTCTCTCTCTCTCTCTCTCTCTCAAAATAAATAAATAAGCTTGAAATTTTTTTTCATTGGAAAAAAAACAGGAAAGAAGCAGAACAGAGGCAGCAGGAGGTGGGCTGGGTTGGCTTGATTTCATTACTGCATGTTTTCTTTCTCAGTAATAAATTAGTGAGGGGCGTACAAATGGAGCTCCTTTGGCCCTGAAATTGCCTTTTCTCCAAGAAATCTATGTGGGGGAAAGAACGCTGGTGGCCTGAATCCAGCTCTGACTCCAACTGCACAGCCCCTGATGGGGAAGGACATCCCTGAAAGATCAGGGGCACGTGTAGGGTCTGACTCCACGGAGAACAGAGCGTTCAAACCTGGGTGTGGTTCACTTCCGGGCCAGGGAATCTGGGTGATGGGAAACCAAGGCTTTGTTGTTCTGTTTGCAATGTTCCCATAGGTTTGAGATTTTTTTTTAGTTAAAAAAAAGTGTACACAATGTATTTTCAAGTTCTTAAAATAGCTATGCTCACCAATTTAAGAATCCATCATTCGCCAAGCACTGGTTTTTCAATGCCTTCATGTGCAGGGATCTGGGGCCTTGGGGGTGAACTGTACCCAAAGGGATGGGGGCACAGGGACTGTGCAGAGGGGGTGCGGGGCCCACCTTGAAGTTTCTATGGGTAAGATGCTTCCCCAGAGTGCCCATGGGGCCTACTCTAGCAGGCAGTTAGCCCCGAGATTGTCACTTTCTTCTGTATACTTCTCTGCATTTTCTAAATTCCCTACAATGTGCCTGGGGTATTTTTCTAATTAGAAGGGAACAATAAACAGAATTTTTAGCAGCGATAATCCCAGCCTCCTGGGCTGAAGCTAAGCCCCTGGCACAGCATGGGCCCAATGAGGAAGCAGGCGCCTCTCCCAGAGCCTCCAGCCCTCTCCCCTTTTCACCTCTTCTCCCCTCCACCCCAGACCTGACATCTAGAAACAAAGAACAGAGTCACACCTCTGGGCCTTTGCCTAGGCAGTTCCTTGGCCTGGGCTGCCATTCTTCCCTGCTCTGGCTCCCTTGTGCCCATCCACTTGAACCGCTCAGGGGATGCCTCCTCTGGCTGCCCACTCCCTGGGTGTCCCTCATCTCTGGCACAGCTAATCTCCCACTGGCCTGGCTTGAAGCCCAGGAAGGTTGAACCCCTCCCCCTTATCCTCAAGTCCCAGCCCCTAGCCTGGCCCAGGCGCGGTAGGGGACACAGGGGCAAAGGTCCCTCCATGATTCCAGCTGGGCAGGAAGGGAGCACACCACCATGCTGAATCTGTTGTAGCAGGTGGGAGAAGGGGGAGGGGGCGGGGGCGGGGGAAGGGGGTGGA
>NW_027533081.1:934872-939917 GCF_008692635.1 Crocuta crocuta | reverse complement strand
GGGTGTAGGCTCTTTGCCTCCATTTCCATACTTTATGTAATGGTGTTAGAATGTTTTGAGAAGAATTAAAAAGGAAAATATTCCCGGACTCAGCTGACACCAGCTATGTGAACTGTAGAGAGGGAGCTCACAGGAACAGCCTGGCAGGGGCCCAGATGACAACCAAGCCAGGCTGTTTTCATCCTCCACCTCTTTCTAGAAGGCTCCAAGGAGCTCACTGATGCAGTGTAACGGGAAGCCATTAAGTCAGGAGCAGTAGTGTAAAGGTGGATGGAGAGGGGGTCCCTGCTCACCCATAGAGCTAGATCATTGATTCCTAGCCTCATGACTCCCAGGTGCCCATGTGACCATGGGCTCCTACCTTAGCCCCTTTGGACCTCAGATGCCTTCATTATAAAACAGAGAGAACAGTGCCTACCTGTAATAAGCAAAGCTGAGGGACTGAATATATGTAACCCAGAGTAGAAGCTCAACAGATAAAGCTGGGTAGTCGCATCTTATTGGTTAGCTCTGAGCTTCCTGACAGCCATGGGGAAAAGGGAAAGCGGTGAGGTAGCACTTGTGGCCTAACAAAAGGCAAGTGACCAGATGCCAAGAGAGCTGTATTTCCTCCTAGTTCTGAGTTTAGTATGGGTCTGGCCTGGAATACTTTATATCAGGAACACAGAGCCAATGGTACACGAGGAGTACAGAATGAATTCAGGAATGTGTGCTGATGTGCTCCAAGCCAGAGTCAAGCAAGATAGAAGGTGAAGAATTTGCACAAAGACCTTCGGCTTGCTTTGGTCTCCCTGTAGCTCCTGCTGACCCCAGCTGAACTTTCATGGCCCAAATGCTTTCACTCCCACACCCTGAAATTCCCTGAGCCTCACCCATGACCTGCCCAGTGTGTGTCTGGAGCCTAAAATCCTGCCCTTCTGCTGTAGCTCCACAGGGGAGCCCTGGAAGCAGGAAGCCTAGCTCCCAAAAGAGGGGATAATAACATTTTGCTGATGCCTCCTGTGTGCCAGGCTCTGTGCTAAGCACAACAGTCTGCTGGAGGGGGTGGGGATGGTGGGCAAAATTGTTAGCCCCACTTACACATGAGAACACAGCAGCTCAGAGAGGTGAACTCACCTGCCCAAGGCCACACAGCCAGGAAGGGGCAGGGCTGAATTTTAGGCTCAAGAGTGTAAGTTGTTACCACTGTCTCTAAGGGTGGTGCAAATGGCCAGCTCCTGAACTGGGAGCTTGGGGTCAGGGGCCTCAGGCAGGCTGGCCTGCCTCCTGCAGGCGGCATCCTCTGCTCTTGGCTTCCTGCCAGCCCAGTGGTCCAACAGGAGCCGGATTTAGGACCAGCTAGCATTTCCCTGCCCACTTCGGACAGAGGAAGGCTGAGGTGAAGACAGTGGACATCTTTTGCCCAAGTCATATATGTAAGCAGGAACGGTGGTAGCATCGGGCTCAGGGCTGGGTATCCACGGCATAGGCATAGGGGGAGGGGGAGCTGGCTCCCGAGGCAGGTGAAGGGGGTGTACCTCGGCCAGCCGGGGCATCAAAGGTCTCCTCTTGCCCCCACGTTCTCCGTCAGACCCACGAAAGGAGAATAGGCTCATGTGTTCTAAGGTAATGAAGCCGATGGGTATCAGGTAAGGGGAGCTGGGGCGAGCTGGCTGGGGCAGGCTGGCCTGGGTGGCAGGTGGGCGGGGGCACTGATGGGGGCACTGACTAGGGCACTAGAGAGGCCAGGGACATGCCTCCACTCTTTTGCCTTCCTGAGTGTTGTGAAGAGAGAAGAGGGAAAATGGGGGCTGGAGAGAGAGCCCAACAGACAGGGGTCTCCATGGAGAGCAGATCGGGGCCTCCCTTAGCATCTGGGAGGCCCCCACCTGGGGCTGGAATCTCTTGGGCCAGGCAGGGCAGGATTTCCTGCACAAATCGGGAAATTCGACCCAAGGTCACACAGGACATCAGAAGAGGGCAAGAGGGCTATTACCTGTGCACTCCACCCTCCTGGCAACTTTGAGAGGTCGGGCTCATTTTGTAGAGAGGGAAACTGAGGCCCTGAGAGGTAACTTGCAGGCCCTGGGTCACACAGTGCCTGAGGGCGTCCTCAGAGTCCCTCTTCCCCAGCCCCAGGGGACCCTGCCCTTTTCCCCTGCCCCAGGGCAGGAGGAACCCTAACCTCTACTTTCTGAGAAAGCTTCAGCTGCTTTTCCCACCAGAAGCACCCACAGCCCCAAATAAAGAGGGGGACCCATTGGAGGGGAGCCAAGAGAATGGCTCCAAGCCCCCACCCCCTCCAGCCTGCGGGAAATTAACATTCGGAGCCGGCAGCCGCCTAGCCTGACCTACTTCGGAGGCAGAAGGGGAGGGGGAGGAGGAAGGAGGTGGCTCCAGGAGGGAGGGAGGAGGGACGGAGGAGGGACGGAGGAGGGAGAGGGAAGCGAAGGGGGAGGAAAGGGGGAGGGGGGAAGAATGAGGCAAGAAGAGAGGAGGTACCTGGCTTGGGCTTGGAGAAACACCCACCCATGGTGAGTGGCCCACAGATGAGTGGGGGGCAGGTGCACAGATGGCGGTGGGAGTCCTAGGCTGCTCCCGGTGGGGCTGGACCCCCCATGGCCCTTAAAGATGCTGGAGCTGCCATCCCAGCAGGAGCTGCCTCCAGGACCTGCAGGGGAGACAAAGGCATCTGTAGGGACCAGGGCTTTGATGGGGAATGTGAGTAGATACAGAGATAGAGACAGACTAGGGGAGGGGCTTCTGGAGAACAGGCACACTTGAGCCCAGAACCATGTAGGGGACCTTGGGGGCACGTCCCCTTTGAGGCTTCACTCTCCCCTCCCATCTTTGCCTGTGGGCTGTGCCTACTTCCAGGGGAGCCCCTCTGCTCTAACCTCAACCACTCTTTTAGGTCCAGCCGCCTTGTCCAGTAAATCCTGATTTCTGTAACCCACTCAAAATCCAGCAGCCAAGGGAGGCCACAATGCCTGGGGTCAAACCTCAGGGCACCTTGGGCAGATCAGAGCCCTCCTGGTCCTGAAGTTTCTCTCCCAGGCCCTGGCCCCCACCCTGGCCGGCAGCCCCTGGATACCCACCTCCTCCAGGGGCAGCCAGAGCTTCTTCCTCCAGGCCCAGAGGTGGACCGAGGCTTCTGGGCCATGGAAGGCAGGGTGGGGGCAAGGGTCCAAGAGGCAGCCCAGCCTCCACCCCTCCTCCTAGTGTGAGTTAGGCCAGGAGAGGCTGGGTGGGGGGGTTTTTGCTGCTTGGGCTGGGCCAGGCTACTGGTCCCCAGGGAAACCCAGCTCCATGGAGAATAGAAGTGGGCGTCCAGCCCAGGCCTGATGGGGTTGGGGGAAAGGGAGTCCAGGCACACAGCCCAGGCCCAGCAGTTGTGAGCTCCCACCCTGTGCACCTCCCCCCTTCACCAATGCCCTCCAGGCCTGTGGTGCTGAGATCACATCCAATAGCAGATGAGGAAACTGAGGGGCCAAGGGCTTGCCAAGGTGAAGCAGCAGGCAGGGCCCTCCGGCATAGCCTACCACTAACCTTGGTTAGTTTCAAGATGGGAGGGGGACCCAGGAACCCTCGTATCCCCCTGCAAGCCACACAGCTGGGGGGAGAGGTCATGGGTCAGCAGAGATCCCTGCAGCCAGATCCTCGAGGCCAGAGGGTGGGCCTTCTGGAAGATTCAGCTTGCAGACTGGACTTTGGAAGGCCCGGGACAAAGCTGCCCTGTTTACAAATGATCTTTCCCCCAGTCCATCCCACTGTCATCCCCTCTGTTTTTCTTGGAAGTTCTTCCTGAAGTCTAACTCGAGGTGGGGCTGGACCTATTTGGTCTTGCCCAGATCTCTGCAAGGGCTTTGAGTGGGTGCCTGAGAGCAAGGGGGCCAAGACAACAGGAGGAAAAGTTGGGAAGGACCGTCTACGGCCTAGCATCTGACCTAACCTGCACTAGAGGGATCCATTACAGTTCCGGAGGCGGCAGTACTCAAAGGCCACCTGGGCATACTCATGCTCTTTACCTCCCTCATCACCAAAACAGGTCTGTAAGATTTGGGTACCATCTGCCCCACCTGTCCCCTCTCTGGGCACAAGGCGGGGGGGCCCTCCCCAGACCCTGGCTTCTCCTCTGGCTCAGCCATACCTCCCTCCCTCCTGCCTGGCCTAGGCTTCATCTGCTGGGCCAAAGATGTCAGAAAAGGTGGAACTTTCACTTGCCGCCAGTTACCTGTCTAGGCTGTTCCTCCCTTTCCAGGTGCCCAGGTGTCTCAGATCCTCCAGGGCCTTGGGCCTGGAAAGAGATTTGCCAGGGATTGAAACTTCCTCAGGCCTATCTTTGCAGGCTGGCTTGGAACCCTGCTGCCTCAAAGGGAAAGGCTCTTACTGTGGAGCAGCAGGAGGGACCCCCCAAGATTTTATGGAGTGCTGTCCCTTGCCCACAAACTACTCAATGCTGAAAGTTGTAATAGTGCCCAAGTGCTAACTATCCACCAGGAGCCTGTGTCCTGGTTCACAGGGACACCATACCCCCCTAAGCCAGTGCAGGCTAGACAGAAGCGGGAGTGGGGGGGTTGCTGTCCAGTTGGGGCCCTCAGTGGCTTCTAGCGTTCCTTAGGATGGCATTCAAGTTTGAGGGTTATTTGCCCTCACCTGCTCCCCTCCGGGCTTAGGCGCAAACCTCCCGTGCACTCTCTCTGCCTTTGCACGTGCAGTTCCCTCTATCTGAGATGATCTTTCCTGCAGCTTCCCGCTGGTCCAGGCGCCCTCACCAAACCGGACGGCCCAGAAAGGGGGACGGGTACACTGCAGGGCCCCGTGGCAAGCGAGTAAGGGCCAGGCGGGGGAGGAGAGAAGGAAGAGAGGCGCTCCAGTCTCCACCAAGTCTCTTTCTCTCCGGCTGCCGACCTCAGCCCCCAACGCCCCGGCCCCGGGTCCGCGACCTAAGAGCGCGCGCGCGCTAGACCCGGGCGCGGGGACTGTGGGGCAGGGACTCTGCAGCCAAGCCGGGATGGTGGGGTCGGGGGCCTAGGGCCTGGGGTCCCCGGGGCGGGCGCTCACCT
>NW_027533081.1:922635-934644 GCF_008692635.1 Crocuta crocuta | reverse complement strand
CAGCCGGGGAAGCCCGCGGCGCCCTGCACCGCCCCGCCGGGTCCCTGCTGGTAGACGGGGGTCCGTTCCAGGTCAGGGGTCAGGCCGGTGACTTCGGAGTCGCGCGGGGTATGGAAAGGCATTTGGGGGCCCTTCTGGCCGTGGACGCCGCTGGCGGGGTCTGGATTCCCGGGGATCTGCTGGACCCTATTGGGGCGCCTAGCTGGGCAGCGCACCGGATTTGATTCTTGTTCCTTTTCTTTCTTTCCTAAGTCTTCTAATCGTGGGGGGCGGAGTGACGTGGGGAGTGGGAGTTGAATCACCCGGAGTAAGCTCCCCAAGAAGGAAAATCCAAATCACTCCCCACTACCCCATAGGTAATCTGACTCCCTTTGGGGGCTCAGTCTCCTTGGTCTGCCTTCTCCCTCCACACAATATGGCCTATTTTAAATAATACTTTATTACATTTTCCTTTTCCCATCTGTCATTATTTCAGGAGAACTTCCTGGGTTCCTGTAAATCATAATGCACCCTGATGTTGTGTCCCGTCTTCCAGGAAGCCTCCCTGACCAGCCTCCCAGACTCAGACTTGATCAGGCCCTGATATCCTGGCTCCTGGTTACCTCCTGTTTCACTGTCCTGACTGTCCTGACCTTTGCACTTGTGTTTAGGTAGAGCTTGTACCTCCTGCAAACTGGGACTCAGTGACTTTGTGGGAAATGAAAGAATGACACTTTCTGAGGAAAGGATGCCACATCTGTCCATTAAACACATCAGGGCCCACCAACTCTGTGTCCTATTGGTGCTCCTTTAGTGACTCGTGTTGGGTTCTCTTTTTTGCCACCTCTCCCCTTTTTGGGCCTTGCTTTCCTGTAAGGATGACAAAAACAGCAGCACTAACAGTCACCTGTGCCCGGCAGATACAGCCTTCAGAGAAGGTCCTTTATTAATGCCCTACCCCGCCCAGGGAGACAAGCAACACTCCCCCTCATTTTACAGATGGGGAAATTCAGAAGGCTAAGTCTCACCCAGGGGCAGGACCAGGGCCTGCATGGGTCACACTTACGCAGGTAGGTGTGGGGCCGAGGCCTGAGGGAGAACTGTGGCAGGGCAAGACCATAACATCTGGCCTGGAAAGTACCCAGTGTGATGTTAGCAAAGCGGGAAATGGAACCCCAGATTGAGATGTAGTAATCCCAAAGGCAGGGAGGGGTTGCCAAGGTTTGAGAAGCAGGTGTATGTGTGTGTGTGTGTGTGTGTGTGTGGTTGGGGGGGAGGGGGAGTGATCTCTGCCTAAGCCTGTCTCTGTTCTCCTTCTATCTATCCCCTCCTGTCAGTTTCTCCTGTTCCCCACGCCTCTCAGTCTAGGGCCTGGAAGCCAGGGTGTGCAGCATGATCCTTTGGAACCGAAGATAGAGGGGATGCTGCACATTGGGATTGACACTGGCGCCCTCTGGAGGCCAGTCTGAGGGGCAGCAGGGCCTACCTGAGCTTTGGGGTTCTGAGGGCAGCTGGCCGCCAGTACCATAGAGGCCTCTTCCCTGCCAGACTTTGGTGGATTTCCAGATAGAGAAAGCTCAGTTTATGTGACTCCCAGGAAATATTGGGGGCTGATAAAGCACAGCCAACGCTTGAGCTGAGGCCAGCTGTGCCCACAGCTACAGGGTGATTCATTCATATAGAAACAGAATTTGGGAGATCCCTAGTTTGGGGAGCCTGAGCCAAACCCCACATCCCAGGCTCATTCCTGACTCGCTCTGGCTACTGCAGCCCAGCCTTTCCCCCGCCCTGGTCGGTCTACACTGTATGAACACTGTTCTGGGCTCTCTGACTGTGGAGGCCAGCTCCAGCTCCTACTGACTTCTTCAGCCCCATCATGGACCTCCTTAAGCTGCTGGCTTGCTGTCAGGACTGTCCTGTTCCCAGGTTATGGGGTAACCAGTCCTAATTTTAGTCCTCCTGAAGGGAGGGAAAGGTAGGAAAGGTTTTACTAGGAGGTGGCAAGGACTGAGGACAGACAGGCCCTTAGGAGTTCAACAGAGAGGAGATGGGCATCCAGGCAGAAGGAATGTCCGGGAAAAGGCAAGGAGGTAAGATGGCAAATTCTGGGGAATTCAGGATGTACCAGTCCAGTCTGGCTTGAGTGCTGAGTTCTGGGCAGGAGCATAGCATGGAGATATGTTACAGGGCCAAAGAGCAGCTGGGTTTTCATCACATGTGTCTTTGGTAAAAACAAAAACAAAAACACAACAAAAAACAAAACACGCCAACTAGTAGGACTGGCACTGGATTTGAATGGGGCAGAGGGACCAGAAAGTCAGGAGACACCTGGGGTGAGGACTGGGCCACAGTCAGCTTGAGGGCTGGAAGGTGGGCCATGCCCTCATGGCACTTACTTAGACCTGAGGATTTTCTATCATGAGCAGATTGGCAACAGCTTCCACACCCTCAATGACAAATGTGCTGGTTTAAGCTACCTCAGCCACATGGAGGAATATTGTTCAGCCATAAAAGGGGCCTTCCAAGAGTGCTTGGAAAAATGTAAATATTTTCTTTCACACAGCTGGTGAAAGTGTAAGTTAAGGCAATCCCTACGGAGGGCATTTGGCAACACCTCTCAAAACTGCAAATACCCAGAGCCTTTGATCCAGTAATCCCACTTGGAGTAGCTCATTTTAATGCATCGGGCCACCTTGGAAAGGACATACATGTCCATCAATAGTGGATTGTTGAATGAATGACAGTACATCCGTATCATGTGGTACTATACAGCGGTGAAAAAGAACAAAGACTCACAACAATCTTTAAAACAGATTGGGGAAATAAAGCAAGGTACAGAACAGTAAGTACTCTATGTAGAGAAAATATTTAGAAAGCATGTTTACAGAGGTATATTTGCATGTACATTATAGACAAATTCTGGAAATATATAATTATATTAATATATTATCAAATATAAAAACTAGAAACAGGGAGATCCTGGGGAGTGGAATGGAGAGTGGAAAGGATGTGTCTCTTCAGATACCTGTCTTTTGATTTTTTTTTAATGTTTATATATATTTGAGAGACAGACAGACAGTGAGCGGGAGAGGAGCAGAGAGAGAGAGGGAACGCAGAATCCAAAGCAGGCTCCAGACTCTGAGCTGTCAGCACAGAGCCTGACGCGGAGCTGGAACCCAGGAAGGGTGAGATCATGACCTGAGCCGAAGTCGGATGCTTAACCACCCAGGCACCTTTAGATAACCTGTCTTTTGAATGCTGCATCCTATGGATGTTTTTCCTCCAACCCTGAATCCAGGGTCGAATTCCCCAAACTCCTCGGAGCTGTTTTTGGGGAGGGAGCTCAGGTGGGCTTCAAACCACTGGGGTTTGGGTCCTTTTCCACTGGTCACTGGGTCTGGAGCAGCCCCTGCCCAGGTCTGTCTTCCTCTTGGTGCCCGCCCTCAACGCAGTTACTGGACAGACCACTCACTCCCTCTTTCCAGGAGCTGGCTGGTGGGCAGCTCCAGACGCCCACTCAGAGGACATCCCCGTCCCCCGCCCCCAGTCAAGCCGCTCCCTCAGATTCAGCCTGTACCGCACTTTCCGCGGGGGGCTCTTGGGCGGGTGGGTGTGGGTTGCCCTCACAGCGCGCCGCCTTAGTCTCGACTCCAGCCCCTCCTCCGCCTGTGCCCGCCCCCATTTCAGAGAAGGCAAAACTGAACGCACTGGCCCTTGCCCCTCCGGAGCCTCCAGGTTCCCTTGGGGGCTCAGAACCCAGGAGCCCTGCGAGGGCAAATTCGTTGGCCCCGGGGAGCCGTCCGGAAAAGCGTAGTGCCGACGGCCACCGGGCCCTTCTTCGGTCTCCCCGCCTGGCCCTCGACCCTGCCACCAGGAAGCCCGGGCCAGTCAGACTCAGCCCGCGATCTCTGCAGCCGCCGGGGACCTCACACCGGAGCCACGCGCTCTGGACAACGTCCGGGAAGGCGCAAACCCTTTCTGGGACTTGAGGGCGGGGAGGGAGCCTCCAGAGGCCCCTGTGCACCGTGTCCTCTACCCTCACCCCACGCGGGGTTCTCCTCTCCATCCTTCCCGGTGTGATTGTCCGCCTGCTTCCGACCTGCCCCCGGGGACCGACGGCTGCGGCTAGGGGTGGGGAGTGGCGGGGCCGGGTGGAAGGGATCTGGAGGACGCGGTGGTGGTAGTCCCCAGAACCGGTCTGAAAAGCGGAGTACCGGAGTCTCGGTGACGCACCCGCGCCGGGGTACGTGCTGCAGCTGGGCTTGGAGCCCAGGACGCCGGAGCCCAAGGTGAGTGTGGGCTGCGTCTGCGCAGTTGCGAAAACCTGCAGTCAGAGTGCCCGTAGACTCCAAGAGCAGGGTCAGATCTCGTGAGAGGGCTGAGGAAGAGGGCCCATGCCGAGGCAAAGAGGAGCTTCGCGGAACAGGGGCCACGGAGGAGCCCAGCAATGTCAGTTTTTGCTGTGGAGTGAGGTTTCAAGATCCGGGCACCGGCCTCTGCTAAGGCTACCTGACTTAGCAGAGGAGGGTGGAGGGGCAGCCACCCTCACCTGGCCCCATTTCCAAGGGTTTCCCTGCCACAGAGGAACCCAGCCCAGTATTACTGATCAAAATACACCTTTTCAAACCAAGTATTCTTCAAAGGTGTCTCTAGGGCACTGTTTCTTCCAGAATGGTTTAACAGTTTTTGTATTCCCATTCAAGGCAAACTTTTCTTTCAAATTCTGCAGTATCTTGAAAGTAGGATCTAGGGAGTACATTTTAGCAGCATAAATATGGACTGGTATCACTTCCTGCAACTCATTTCTGGAGGTTTTACTACAAGGAAATATGGACCTCTCAATACATACATAAATATGTGTGGGAACAGGGCTCTGGCTGAGGCGATGTCAGGAAACACAGTTTCATTCCCACCCACCTCCAGCTGTCTACCTGAAGGTCCTTGGAGTTCATCAGGAAGGCCATATACAGACAGAAACAGAAGAGTATGAAAAGTTAAGCAGGTATCATGCCCTAACTTGGGATGAGGCTACTTGTTTTTTGGGACTTACTTCCCCTTGAAACCATTCAACCCTGCCTGGGTAGCTTGTGCTGAACAAATACTTAACAGACGCCTTCAGATACAGGTGCCTAGAAGGGAAAACATCCAAATGTTCTTTGGTAGGATAAAGTATGGCAACTATTGCCTCATCTTCAGAAGGCAAAGACAGAGTACCAGCCCCCTTACAGCACCTACTGTGCTCACAACACTGGGAACCAGAGCTTATCTTTTGTAGGGGGCTCAACGTTGGGGGAAGGGCCAAGGCAAGACCTATTTTGTTGTAAGCAATAGCAGGGCTGGGTTGCGAGAAGCACCAGTTGTTTCTGTGTTTCACAGGCGTTCATCAGGTGCTAAACTGCTCAGGAGATTAATATGGGCTGAGAGCCTCCAGGCAGCACTGAGGAGACACCGAAACACCAAAGCCGCCGCTGCCACCACCAGCTGATGCAAGTTTTATTGAGACAATGTACAAACAGGCCATGGAAACAAGGGTTCTGATGCCGGGACCAGTAACGTAAAATGAATACAAAAATAAAAAGGCACTAATCTGTTAAGAAAAGACACTCAATGTTCTAAGAATATAAGTCATTTAATACTGTTAATTTTATAGCACAAAATAAAACAAGCTATGATCCCCAAAAATAATTTTAAAAGCTTACACAGAAAATATTATTGCCTGAAGTTTATGATCTTTAAGTTACAGGTCAAAAGTTTTGTGTTGTTGTTGTCATTTTAAAACACACAGTGAAGACCGTCTAGAAGCAAGGCCACTGTTCCTCCTGCAGAGACAACGACCCTGTCTCAGGGAACTGTCCTTCTACTCCTTCAGAATATACAACCAGCTCAGTTACCACACTGAGATCAGTTAACCAGGGACTTAGGTCTCTGGTCCCAGAGGGTGGAATTTGAGGCAGAGCTCAGTGGTGTCCACAGAAAGCATTAGTCTTAGGTACTGTGTTAAAACAATCAAAAAGTCACTCATTTTAAGAGGTTAATGAACATAATATTAAAGGATTAAATTATAAACACCTGGCAAAAAAACATATCATCCCTTTTCAAAAATAAAATGGTCATATTCCTCTGAGCAAACATTACAAGAGCAGTGGCCGTCTGCCTCGGCCTGTCTTGTCTGTAAACAGCTGTAAAAGATAGTTAGCATGGAGCCAGGGATCCTTGAGCTCCAAGGAGGGAGCAGCTGTCTTTCCCCCCTTTCAGTTTTCCAACATGAGCACAGAAGGTGTCCTGTCTAGGTGACCAAAGTTGTCAAATGGCAGCTAGTCAACGTGTGCTCCTCTTTAACGGTGCCATCAGGTGGTACCACGCCATGAAGAAATGACAAGAACAACTCCTGTGTGGGAGGGCCTTCTCAGGATAAACAAGTTTTGAATCAAACTGTCAATGCCCTTCAGTTCGTAATTTGTTCAGTTCCCGAGTGAGTTAATTTAACATCCAAATATTGTCTTAGGTGACACACAGTAGAGCAGAGCAAGGAGCAATAGTGAACAATCTTAAAAGGAGACCAACCAAGGAGGGACGCAGCTCCTCTGGAAGATTCGCTTCGCTTTCTGGAACAGGAAGTCTTTCGCAACCACTGGGGAACCCAGGCATGAAGCTGAGGCAAGGATGCGGTCTTCTGTATATTTAGTGTGATGAAGAGAATTTCCCTGCCTGATGAGAAAACTACTAAGGTCCTAAGTCAAAAAGGTACTACTTTTGGCACGTATCTTGAGAGTTCAGAACTCAAGGCTCACCATATTTCGGGCTCCCAATCTCTTGGGCAACCCTGGAGACTCATACGTGGGCTGAAGTGACAAGCAGACTTATTATGAAGCCAAAGTAGGTTTGTGGGGTGTTCTGATTCTGAAGTGCTCCACATGAGGTGGGTCTTGCTAGCGGCCAGCAGACATGGCTGAAAGGAAAACTTGCTTTCCAAAATGGCCATATACTTCTTATGCTCTGAACCAACAATAGTTGGCAAAGGCACCAAAAGGTGCCAAGCCCCTCAGCTAAATTTGGCTAAAAAAAGCCTTAAGGTTTGTGCCCTCTTTGAACAAGGCACACATAATGCTGACAACCCCCTTAGAACTGGGTCACTGGTTGCAAGGCAAGTACCACGTCCAGGCAGAGAGCGGGAACGCTGCCACACACGTGCCACTTTCTGTGGGAGCTAGGCTGGGCCTGAACTCAGAGTTAAGAGGCAACAACGAAGGACAGGCACCTTTAGAGCAGGAGGTGGCCGTAGTTCTCACTGATTAGGGAAAGAAGATTGCCTTTTTGCTAGGAAGACCACAGAAGGGTAGCCAGTGATTTTTTCCCAACTAATCATTAACTTTAGCACAGGAACACTTTCAAGATTCTTCAATATGACAGTTACCCACCTAACGGATTACGGATTTAAAGAGACTGAAAAAATGGTTGTTTTGCTGGTTCTGTCACCAGAATATATCGATCTAGCCCTCCAAACCTAAGACCCTTGAGATATAGGGCCATGGCTACAGCAGATGCTCAACAAATGATGTAGTTACTCATTAGGTGACTGCTACACTTCTAGGTCTTCTGTATTCATTGAGCTGAGGCCTGTCTTCACCAGTTTCCAGAAGGGAGAGCAGACTGAGCGGCACGAAGGTTCCAGAATCCTAATCTGCTATGCGCACCAGTCGAGGGATCAGCCACACATCTGTACCAAGCAGGCTTGTATGAACAGCCCTTTTTTTAGCTAACAAGGAAACATGAACATCAAATTGCTAAATGGTTAATAGTTTTCCCTAGTCACTAAAATCTTAGATATCAAATGCATTAACCAATTTCCAGAGCTTGCATTTTCTTTGCCTGAGAGCATCAGGGACATACAGACTGGGGAATCAGTATTAGCAGCACCATCTTTCTCTGGCAGCCTTGTGAGCTTGGGCTGTGGCAGCAGATGAGTGAGCCTCAGTGAGTAGAATTTAAGATTCATTAATTATTTCAATGATTCTATGAACAACTTCACTTTTTAAAGAAACTTAGTTCCTATACCTTAAAGGGGTGTATTCACTGAAACACTGGACAGAAAATTGGCAAAGTGTGCCCCCACATGGCTCATGTCACTGTCAAACACGGTAAGCAAAGGTTTCCCTAAATCACCCTTTACTCTGATGCTTCTGGGGACAATGTAATCCTAGAGGCCATGCACACAAGCTTGGCATACTACGACTGATTTTTTTGTGGGTTGTTTGTAATATGGCAAAACAAGGTACAACTGGCAACCAAGACAATAATGGCCTCTGCTTCAGTTGTTTTTTTCCTTTAATTACAGCAGCTTCAGTTTGGAAGCTCAGAGGCATGGGTCATTCCTTACAATACCACAAAGATCCAACCCTCTAGTTAAAAAACCTGTTCAGAACACACAAGTCTAATTAAGTCTTCCAAAACCAAACCAAAAGTAAAAAAGGAGAGCCAGACTTGGGGAGTTAAGGACAGAATTCCCTCTTCTTTAAGGTTCACTTGCTCTATTCTTCAGGAAAAACATAATGGTGACTGAGCCACCACTGCTTTGTGGAACAGCAATGTGCAATGTCTCGTCATGGCCTCAAGCTCCATCTGTGAACATGACAGAATCAGTCACAAGTACAAACAGGGCAGTGATGAGAAGACAGACCCTTTTCTCGTCAACTTCTCTCCACTTGTGTGCTTCCACCAGTATTTCCAGTTTATGATCCAAAAGAACTCTAAAATTGGCTACTCTTTGACAACACGACTATGATACAAATGCCGAGGCAGCCACTGTGTGCATTCCAAATGGGTATGAGAGACCGCCACTCTGCAGAAAGCTGGACATCGGCAATGCAGTGTAACTTGCCTATGAGAGAGAATGCTTTCCCACTTCAAAGAAGACTATGACAGGCAGAACAATGAAGCAGCAGGAAACAGGCAACGGCAATCACTCGTTTTCATCAGGGTTTTGAGGGTCAATGATTTTGACATGTGTAAAGGGGAAAAGCCCTTTGCGCCCATTCACTTCGCCTTCCCACTGGCCATTTATATTCATTCTTGTGACTTTCACAATGTCACCAACCTGTAAGGATGAAGAAAGAAGACAAAGTCAGCATCTTCTCTGCAAACTAAAGAAAAAGAAAATATATTTATTTATTTTTGAATATTTATTTTTTTGAGAGAGAGCAAGCGTGAGCAAGGGAGGGACAGAGAGAGGGAGTAGAGAATCCCAAGCAAGCTCTCTACCATCAGCACAGAGCTGGCTCGATCCTGTGAACTAATGAGATCATGACCTGAGCCAAAATCAAGAGGTGGACCCTCAACCGACTGAGCCACCCAGGCACCCCAAAAGAAGTTTACTTTCTTTTAAATTGGGGGGAAAAAAAAATATATATATATATATTTAACGTTTTACTTATTTCTGAGAGAGAGAGAGAGAGACAGCGTGAGCAGGGAAGGGTCAGAGAAAGAGGGAGATACAGAATCCGAAACAGGCTCCAGGCTCTGAGCTGGCTGTCAGCGCAGAGCCCAATATGGGGCTTGAACCCACCAACCATAAAATCACGACTTGAGCCATGATACTTAACCAGCTGAGCCACCCAGGTGTCCCTTTAAGGCCTATTTTAAACTTCAGGGTGGTATCTACTGTCAGAGGACAGGCACCAGTTAGGGGCAGCTCTACTCATCAAGGGGAACTCAGCAATTTTGTTTTCGAAGTGGTTTTCAAATTGTTCTGGAGACCCACAAAGCTCTAGGGAGGTGTTTTAAGGGCCCAACAAATGTCTGACTGGGATTTCAACTTTTTAAAACCGTATTTTATACAGTTATAAAAGAAAAAAGTACACTGAAATGTGCCACTGCTAATTAACCTGTGCTGCCCTGCTAGCTGCTTTTCATGCAAACCTTCCTTGGAATGAAGCTTCTTTTGCCTTGTGTCTGACTGAGGACTCCCCCAAATGGCAAGGTAAAGGCTATAAGATATACATCACTATTTGTAACAAAACACATTCAGAAACTGGATGCTAAGGTGGATGAGACTGCATTGGTCATTCATGTTATTTCCAATTTTTTCCTGACCATTGTAATAGTCAACTGTCCCAATTGCCTTTTTGGCTAATTCTTATAAATCTCAACTTAAAAACAAAATATTTATACTTACAAAAATTTTAAATCTGATATATTGTGGGGTTCCGTGCAATATTTCTTTGGAAAAAAAGGGTCTTCTGCTAAAGCTACTGGTCCAGCAAGCTGACTGCTGGCCTGGAAATGATCAAAGATCCCAGAGATGGCAAAGCAGCTTTAGCAGTCCACATGCACACAGATCTGGGTCATTAAGGCTGCCTCCAAAGCCCTGGAGCTCAGAGGCTCTGGGTGGAGCCACATCTGCCTCTCTTGGGTTACTAGGTAGGTCACTACCTTCTGAGGAAAAGGAGGGATGTTTTCTGAAGCAAACCCAGAGAAGGAAAGTAGTCTTTGAAATGGTCACTTGAATTAGTTTATAAGATGACTAGGTGCCAGTGTGTCTCAATCAGTTCAGCATCTGACTCTTGATTTCAGCTCAGGTCATGATCCCAGGGTCATGGGACTGAGCTCCACATTGGTCTCCATGCTGAGTGTGGAGCCTGCTTGAGATTCTCTCTCTCCCTCTGCCCCTCTCTCCCTCTTATGCTCTCTCAACAAAAAAGACTAGGACTCAAATAGAAACACCAAAATCTAGTAATATTGTTGTTTAAACGTAAACTGTCTATAAAATGAAACAAGAAACAACAAAAAACATAAGGTGCCTAAGACTAGGAAAACCTCAATCAACAGAGACCCAAACCCAACTCCAACACATACTTATTTAGCCCATGGCCCAAATACAAGATCAGCCATTTCTAACAGCACCAAGAAATAACTCCCTTTATAGGGGAGCTTGGAGACATGTTGCTTAGGTGACTGAATGCCTCTATATATGCCACCGGGAAGCAGACAACATTTTGTCAATGTCTTCCAAGTTTCTAAACTTTGGGATTTTGTCTTGATGTGACCACACATCAATAAGAAAAACGTTCATGCTGCTTACAGCTGGAGGAAAGGCCCAAACAGGATGGAGAAGGAAACATACCCCTGTGAAGTATGACATGGGCCTAGGTTTCCAACTCAATGGACTCTAGGAATCAGGGACTTGCCCATGTGGTCTCATTTTCACAGAGGTTTTTACCTGCAGAGCTTTTTATAGAAATGTTATTACCCTTGATACCCAATGTACATGAAACTCTTGTAAGGCGGGCTGGGATTATAAAAGATCTACAGAGGGTGGACCTCCCCAAGGTCACAGGCTGGTTCACCATGAAGCAGGGGTAAAAGCCAATCAATATCCAGTCCTGGCCATCTTGCACAGAGCAAAAGCAGCATGGCCCACCTATGGCCAGCACCACTCAACCTCCCCCTCTCAAGCTCTTCTCACAAAGACACCCATTCCTTTTAATGCTGTAGCCTCACAATCTCTTCCTGTGAACGCAGACTGGCTGCCCTGAGTTTTCTACCTCCTCATCCTCTGTTTTTTGCTTTTACTTTTTACTTGTAATTCCTTAAACCTACTGAGAAATAATGCAGTCACTACATTTATGGGAAGAACAGCATTATTACCAAATGAAGCCTCTTGCCTTATGGAAACCAGCTTATTCTGAGTACTGGACAAAATGAAAATGAAAAAAAGAACTTTATCCCATGAGGCTCCCTGATTAGAACACAGTATAAAATCAGTAAAAGAAAAAAAAAAATTGCCCTAAGTTCCCTGTCTAAATTCTGACTCAAAACCCTTTATTTAGGAAAACCACTAATTCAACTCAATGGTAGGATGGCTTATAAAGAGTTAATCTAGTAATTAAGAATTAGATTTTTTAAATTTTATTCATTTTTTTCAAGTATGCTCTAGGCCCAATGCAGAGTTTGAACTCACAACCAGAGACCAAGAGCTGGATGTTCCACCCAACTGAGCCATCAAAGGTGTCCAAGAATTAGATTTTATATGAC
>NW_027533081.1:906930-922615 GCF_008692635.1 Crocuta crocuta | reverse complement strand
AAAACCAAAAAAAAAAAAAAAAAAAAAAAAAATTACTTCAGTATTCAGTAGTAGATATGATTAGGAGAAAAATGGTGTAAAAAGCCAACTGTGTGTATTTATAGATTATTATACTTATTTTCAAATTCATGTCACAAGCTCAAGAGAAACAATTCAGTTGGTTGAACAATTAAAATGTGAAGATAACAACTGAGAATTCTATTTTTGAGATTTGCATTAAAAATTAAGTTGTAGGGGTGTCTGGGTAGTTCAGTCAGTTAAGCGCCCAACTTCAGCTCAGGTCATGATATCATAGTTTGTCAGCTGGAGTCCCACATTGAGCTCTCTGCGTTCACAATGCAGAGCCTGCTTCAGATCCTCTCCCCGCTATCCACCCCCGCCCGCTTGCATGCCTGTGCTCTCTCAAAAAAACAAACAAACCACACATTGAAGAAACATTTTTTTTCAATTAAGTTGTAAGTGGGGGTGTGTATGTGTGCCTGGCTGGCTCAGTTGGTAGAAAACATGTGACTCTTGATCTCAGGGTCATGAATTCAAGCCGCTCATTGGGTGTGGAGTCTAAAAAATTAAGTTGTAAAATAGTGGAAAAAAGTTACAATTGAAAAGACAGGTTTTCTTTGGCTTTGCCTTAAAAGGAAATAACAATCTCAGGGAGAGTAAATTGATTTAATAATAAAAATTAAGTTTTAAAATATTTGAGATATACTAAAGACTTCTGAAATATAGACTGCTTTACAATTAGTGCTTGGAGTCCAAAATTACTTTCTCCAAGTCATAATATTTTAATTTATGGATTACAGAAAAAGAAAAAAAAATTTAATGTTTATTTTGAAAGAGAGAGAGTGTGTGAGCGGGGGAGAGGGGTAGAGGGGTAAAGGGAGAGACAGAGAGAATTCCAAGAGGCTACATGCAGTAGAGAGTCCAATGTGGGGCTTGATCCCATGAACCGTGAGATCACAACCTGAGCAGAAATCAAGAGTAAGACACTTAACCAACTGAGCCCTCTAGGCACTGAGAAATGTCATTTTTATTCACAGCTGGGAAAATCATACAAATGTTTTTGATAATTATGAAAAATTTCATATTCTATGAAGTGAACAAGGATTTAGTTTTATAATTTGTATACTCTTCTGTCATACAGAAGTCATGAAAAGGGAAAACCTTAATTATGATTATTTCTAATAATGAAAATCTTCAGATCTGTGTTTAAGGGAAGTTCTAATGTGAATGACAACCCTGAGTTATAGTAGAGACTTTACAGAAATCACTTAGCTGGAAGCTGAAGTTGATGGAAATCGGGAAAAATGGTATATGTTAAATCTTATCATCTTATTCTGTTAAAAAAAATTATAATGTTTGGGGTGCCTGGGTGGCCAGTTGGTTAAGCGTCTGACTTCGGCGCAGGTCATGATCTCACGGTTTGTGGGTTCGAGCCCCGTGTTGGGCTCTGTGCTGACAGCTCAGAGCCTGGAGCCTACTTCAGATTCTGTGTCTCCCTCTTTCTGACCCTCCCCTGCTCACACTGTCTCTCTCTCTCAAATAAATAAAAACATTTTTAAAAACGACTTAAAAAATTAATGTTTAAGCACAAATGTACAATAATGAAAGTGAACATACAGATTAAAATCGGGTCTAGGTAAGCAGAGAGAATCCTTCTGAAGGTAGGAGCTACTAGGATGCTACAAATCTAGACCCCTACAGACATACCACATTCCCCAATTTCCTCAAACTTGTACTGCACCTGCTCTAGACCCCTTGCCCTCTTTGAGCCTTTCAATACAGGAACCTCTGTCTCATGTTTGGAGCACAAGGAGGCCAACAAATGAGGAGCTTCACTGTCTGGCCTTTATCTCCAACATGCAACATTCTTCCCTTATCTCCTTTTCATCTAAGAAAACAGATTTATTTTCAAATAAATAAAATAGGAAAAAGAAATGAAAACTCATGGATAGAAAACTACTGACATTTTTAAAAAACAATTTTTATAATGTTTATTTTTGAGAGAGACAGAGATAGAGTATAAGCAAGGGAGGGGCAGAAAGGAGACACAGAATCTAAAGCAGGCTCCTGGCTTCCAGCTGTTAGCACAGAGTCTGATGTGGGGCTCAAATCCATGAACGAGATCATGATCCGAGCTGCAGTTGGATACTTAACTGACTGAGCCACTCAGGTGCCCCAGATGTCATTCTAAATAAACTGCTAGTTATTGTTAATAACCACAAACAAAAAAATATAATTAGTGTATTAAAATAAATATACAGAAAGGCAAGGACAAGTAAGAGGATGTGTGGGTATATACCCGTGGAGAGGATTTGGTGAAGAAAGGGAGGGGGACCAGGTGAAGAAACACCCAGGTGGACTCTGCTGTACAAAAGGATGATAGCCTTAGGGCACCTGGGCAGTCTGTAAGTAGGCTGGCACTCAGAGCCAGATCCGACTTTGCCAAGATGTTAAAAGAAAAAAAGGCTAAGGCAAGAATGAACTGAAACTGGAAAGAAACAAAGCTACAGTTTAGGGCTGATGGGTGTTGGCAGATGTTGGGCCCTGACTGAAGTTTTTGTTTGCTCCACTCATTTGATGTCCTACAAAAAATACTTTGGAATTTTGTCATTTTATCTACGTCCTCTCTATCTTCAATTGCACTCCAGATACTCAAAAAGCTTACATTTTGCCTCAAGTTTGTAATCTTAGACGCCTTAGCTGATGTTTGATAAATGTGAACGAAAACAAGGTCTCACTTTCCTGGAAAACCTGGCCTGGGGCATCTCTCTCCCACATTTTGGGTGAGCCCATCCCTCCAACTAAGGTCCCCTCCCTGATTCCCCCAGCCTCTCACTACCTGGCTCTACCTGTGTAGCCATCCTGCCCTGATCCGGCTTGTCATCTCATATCACCCCAACCCAATCAGCCCAACTCCCAGTCACTCTGCTCTTCTACAGCCAGCCCCTACCTACAACACTGGCTACTGCTCCCACTATTTTACTAAGGAACACCTGATGGTCAATAGAACAAGTCCAGGTGCTACCTCTGATGCTCTAAGGCACCTGAAGTGGGAGACTTCACCCACCCTTCTCATTTCCTGCTACTTAGTCCTCCTTTTCTGTGGTATTCTATAAAATAACCCCCCTGTCAGGTGGGTACTTCCTATCTGGCATTTGTGGAAAGGCTCTGTCAGGTCAGGTACCTTGTTCTCTAGGTTTACATCAAACTTGCCCAAGGAGGCTTCCACGGTCACCTCCTCACTCCCAACACACACCACATGGCACTCTCTGAAGCAGGAAACTTGCTTTGCTCATTTTGCACTCCAAATCACAGGTCTTTTATAAACTACTTTCTGGACAAGTCTGCAGAATCAAGGTTAAAGAGAGAAGGGAAAACCATAGGCTGATATCCCCCACCTGCTGGGGATAGATGGCCAAGCAGAGGAGCAAGGTGCTGGAGGATAGAAGTAACAGGCACAAGAGCCTAAGGACAGTAGAAGACAGACCTTTAAAAAAAATATAAAGAGAAGTGGGTCAATGCTCTGCCTTTTAAACCCCCAAGACCTTTTCTCTGCACAAGAGCAACATCCGTACCCCAGTCTTCAAGGCTCTGCTTCATCTGGCTCCTGACTCTTCCCATCTCTGACCTCGTTTCATGGCTTTCCGCTCCTCCCTGGCCCCAACCACACTGGCTTCCTTTCGGTTTCTTAAACTTGCCAAGTTCTTTCCCAGATATGGACTATAGGACAGATGAAAGGACATGATGTAAATGGAATTTTACAACTGCACATCTTAAGATGCTATTGCCCAGAACTGCCAAGCTGGTCCTAAGAAACCTTGGACTTCTGCTCTTCTTTCACAGTTTGAGGACATGTAAGCAACCCGGATCAAAATCAAATCCCAAGGACAACCAAGACCCCTCATAATCACCTTATAAAGCTGCACATGCACACAACGAGAGCAGGAAGGCTCTTTAGGCAGTAGCCACTATAGATGGAGCATTTATTCCGCTCAGAGCACTGGGCTAGGTTCTATATTGTGTATTCAAGATACGGAAGATACAACTTGAGTATCAGACCTACCTAAAACTAAAGTCTAATATCAACAATAACAGGATGTAAGCAATATCTTGTATGCTTAAAACAGGTATAAAGTAGCACTGTGGTGCCTTATGCTATGTACTTGGGAGTAGGGCAGAACTAGACTGATGCCCTGCATTTGCCACTTCCAGTGTCTATGTGTCTGTGGTAAAATGCTCAAGCTGTCCAAGTCTCAGTTTCCTTCTGACTTTGACAGGTTCTTACAATAATTAGAGGAAATACTATAGAGGACTTGTTAACCAGGACACCAAGCTAAGTAAATGGTAGGGGTTATCAGAGTGGGGATTCCACTCTGATAGAATAGAATCCCACCCCCACACTTAGGCCCATGCTCCCGGCTGGAAGCACTCTGGGAAGAACTGGAATCACTATGGAGAAGAAATGTATTAAAGTGGCTTTTCAACCTTGTTAGTAAGAAGGGTCCTCTCAAAACTGATGATGGGATGGGAAAGATGCCATATCAGAATGAGAAAAGATGAGGGGCAGGCCTGAAAAGAGAGAGTGTCTAATAAGTTACTGTGATGGATACCAAGCAGCTTAGAAGACAATGGGAAGGAGGTGAGTCAAGTACTCAAAACTGCCAAGAACATTCAAACCTCATGCCTTCTAATTAACTTGTGATTTTGATAGTCTTTACAGGATACTTTCCATACCATTCTACATCATCAATTTAATAAGGTTTACTGAAGATCTATTGTAGCTCAGTTCCCATCCTCAAAGAACCTCTGTCTTCACCGTGGTATAGAGAATAAATAATCTACTGTCCAGATATGGTAGATG
Source organism: Crocuta crocuta (assembly GCF_008692635.1). Classification (NCBI taxonomy): domain Eukaryota; kingdom Metazoa; phylum Chordata; class Mammalia; order Carnivora; family Hyaenidae; genus Crocuta; species Crocuta crocuta. Next base: position 917,754 of record NW_027533081.1, on the reverse strand, counting down.
CTCAATATTTGTTAGAGAATAAACACTATAAAAAACAGCAAGTGGTGGTGGGGGTGCCTGGTTCAGTCAGTTGACTGTCTGACCCTTGATTTCAGCTCAGGTCATAATCTCATGGTTATGGGATTGAGCCCTATGTTGGGTTCCACCCGGAGTGTGGACTATGCCTAAGATTCATTTTCTCTCTCTTTCCACCCCTGCCCCCCCACTCTCTCTCTCTCTCTCTCACACACACACAAACTCTCTCTCTCTCACTCACTCAAAAAATAATTTAAAAAAAGAGAAAGGAGAAGAATAAAAAGCAACAAGTGGAAGAAAAACTGTACTGAGTCTATGCTGCGGAGCACAGGAGGATCTATTGTTTTGACCCAGGGAACCTTGACCAATAGAGAGAAATCAAGGTTCAGGCTAGGAAGGGAGAATGGCTGAGGGACATCTGATGGCTACTTGACCATTAATGACTCATTTTGGCCTCACAGGAGCTCTCACATGTCAAAACACAGCATGTCATTTCTCATGCTGGTTCTAGCGCAGTCCAAGGCCCTTCTTCACATGGGGAACAAGCCCCAGAATGCCAATACAGAAAAGATGCCTTGGCTATGTTATGCTGCCTGCTGCCCACAATTACAGGCCTGGCTGTGGACCAGCTTCTTCATGGCTCCACTGAAGAGTGTTTGGGCTCAGATCCTAAAATGCCATCTTGCTGCTGCACTCATCACTCCTGATTCTGGTACAACACTCTTCCTTTGGCTTCACAGTAGAAAGACGGAACCCAAAGAACCACTCACTTCAGAGAGCAGATCAATCTTGGTGGATGTCAACTCAGTTCAAGGAGAACTCTACTTGAAGATGTGGCTAGCCCTATCAAGAGATCAAGAAGAGACACATACCCTATGTACCAACCTTACTAAATGTCACCTATGACAATCCTAATAATTATTAGAATTGCCACACACCGGAAAGACACTAATCAGCCCCATTCTTTGTGTCTGATGAGGACCAAGCAAAAAAGCAGGAGGACATTTCCTGGTGCTTGGAATAGTTTCCTTTAGTTCTACTTGTCCAGAGCATGAACAGAAGGGCTCTGGAAATAACTCTAATGTCTGACTTCTGGCACCTGATTCCCAGAGTAGTCAAAGCGCTGGAGGGCCCAAACACTGGCCACCACAGCAGCTTTCTGCTTCCCCAGTCAAGTCTCCTGTCTTCATACGGTTATTTTCAGACTGTACTCTCAGGTTACAAAAAAGTAAGATCAGAAGCACAATGGGTTACAATGGAATCAGAAGTTCTAACTTGGGTGACACGAATGTGTCTCAGATATCAAAGAACATTCTGAAAGTATATGTGGAATTGTATGTAAGTGCATTAATGCACGCACACTGTTTTCCTGGAGAAAGCTTTCATCAGATTCTAAAAGGGGTCCATAACCCAAGAAAGGTATAAAACACAACAAAAATCCACACCCTACAACCACCAGGCAGCTTTAATCTTACTATCTGTGGCTCTCATTTATTTACTTGTTCAACAAATAGTGAGTACTACTGTGCCAGGGATACCACAGAGAACAAAGCATGCAACAGGCCTGCCCTCATGGAGCTGCCTGGGGTCTTCACCTGTTTTAAGAGCTGTCTTTGTGTTCTCTGTGCACCAGTACCTGAATCAAAGCTATGAGACCAGAGCTAGAGAGGCTTCTAAGGGCTACAACCCTCCTTGTCCATGTGCCCTGAGTAGCTGTCAAGTAGTCACATGTACTCTCTCCTATAACTGATGCTATTTATTGGTTTGTAATACTGAAGACTTATTTTCCTCTTTGAATTTCCCATTATCCTTCAGGGCAGCATCTTGACATACTTAACACTTCTTATGCAAACATAGGGATTTTATTTTAAGATGGGCCAGGGGTTAAAAGGTATCACAGGCCAGTATGCTGTGATGCATGAGAATGTGGGCTATGGAGAGGAAGAAGTAAAACTATCTCCTTCTGCAGATGACAAGGTCCTATATATAGAAAATTCCAAAGATTCCACAAGAAAGCTATTAGAGTTAATAAAATTCAGCAAAGTTGCAGAGTACAAGATCAACACACAAATATCACTTGTGTTTCTATAAATCAGTAATGAACAATTAAGAATGCAATTTCATTTAGGGATGCCTAGCTGGCTCAGTTGGTAGAACATGCGAGTCTTGGTCTCGGGGTTGTGTTTGAGCCCCATATTGGGTGTAAATATTACTTAAAAACAAAAAGCAAAAAAAACTTAAAAAAAATGCAATTCCATATACACTGGCATTTTTTTTTTTTTAAAGGTTTCTTTTTGAGAGTGAGAGAGCTCTCAGAAATCATGAGATCACAAACTGAGCTGAAGTAGGATGCTCAACTAACTGACTGAGCCACCCAGGCGCTCCAGTGGCATCTTTAAAATGTTTAATTTATTTTTGAGAGAGAGAGAATGAGTGGGAGGAGGGGGGGAGAAGAGGGAGAGAGAGAACCCCAAATAAGTTCTGTGCTGTCAGTGTGCAGCCTGACGTGGGGCTCGATCCACAGAACCATGAAATCATGAACTGAGATGAAATGAAAGTCAGACGCTTAACCGACTGAACCACTCAGGCACCTCCATAGTGCCATCTAAAACAACAAAATACCTGGGAATAAACTTAACCAAAGTGAAACACTTATACACTGAACACTATAAAATGTTGCTGAAAAACATTAAAGACTTATGTAAATGGCAAAACATCGTGTGTTCATGGAAAAGAAGTCTTGGTATTATCAAGATGTCAACGCTACCTAGGGATCTACAAATTCAACATAATTCCTATCAAAATTCTAACATTTTTGCAGAAATGGAAAAGCTGATCTTCAAAATCACATGGAATTGCAAGATACCTCGAATAGCTAAAACAATCTTGAAACAGAAGAACAAAGTTGTAAGACTCATACTTACTGACTTCAAAACTACTCCACAAAGCTACTCCACAGTAATCAAAACAGTGTGGTATTGGCATACAGATAGACAGACCAATGGAAAGAACTGAATTCAGAAATAAACACATACATTTTTGGTCAAATGATTTTTGACAAGAGTGTCAAGTTCATTCAAGCGAGGAAAGAACAAATCTCTTCAACAAATGGTGCTAGTACAGTTGGATTTCCGTATGCAAAAGGAAGAATTTGGACCCCTACATCAAAGCATATACACAAATTAACAAAATGGATAAACAACTTACATATACGAAGTCTAACCATAAAACTCTTAGAAGAAAACACTGGGGCAAATCTTTATGACCTTGAATTTGAATTTGGTAAAGCATTCTTAGATATGACATCAGAAGCATGAATAAGCAAAAGAAAAACTAGGTAAGCTGGATTTCTGTGTGGCTTAGTCGGTTAAGCATCTGACTTTGGCTCAGGTCATGACAGGTCATGATCTTATGGCTCAGGAGTTTGAATCCCGCACTGGGTTCTCTGCAATTAGTGCAGAGGCTGCTTCAGATCTTCTGTCACCCTCTCTCTCTCTGCCCACCCCGCCCCCACTTGTGCACAGTCTCAAAAAAAAAAAAACAAAAAACCCATAAAAAAAATAATGTGCATCAAAGCACACTATCAAGAAAGTGAAAAGAAAACCTACAGAAAGGGAAAAAAAATTTAGAAATCATACATCTGATCAGAGTTGAACATCCAGAACATATAAAGAACTCCTAATGCTCAACAACAAAAACTAAACAACCCAATTAAAGCATGAGTAAAGGAATTGAGCATTTTCCTAAAGAAGATATAATGAATGTCCAAGAAATATACAACATGTTCAACATCATTAGTAATTATGGAAATACAAATACAAAAACTTAAAAACTGGAAAGTAACAAGCATTGGTGGGGATGTAGAAAACCTTATGCACTGCTGGTGGACTGTAAAATGGTACATCCACTATACAAAACAGTCTGGCAGATCTTCAAGAAGTTCCACATAGAATTATGACCCAGCAACTCTACTGTTAGCTATACATCCAAAAGAACTGAAAACAGGGACATCTGGGTGTCTCAGCTGGTAAAGTGTCCCAACTTCGGTTCTTACAATTTGTGAGTTCAAGGCCCTAATGTAGCTCTGTGTTGACAACTCAGAGCCTAGAGCCTGCTTTGGATTCTCTGTCTCCTCTCTCTGCCTCTCCCCTGGCTTGTGCGGTCTCTCAAAAATAAATAAATGTTAAAAAAATAATAGTAATAAAGAATAACTAAAAGGTGGAGATAACTCTGATGTCCGTCAACTAAAGAATGTATAAAAAAGATGTGGTATACCAATACGATGGAATATCATTTGGCCATAAAAAGCATGAAGATCCATGCTACCAGCTCCCATACGGATTAATGTTAAAACATTATGCTAAGTTGACAGAAGCCAGACTCAAAAAATAAATATTGTAGGTTTGCATTTACATGAGGTGTCTAGAATAGGAAATTTAAGAAATTCAGGGGCACCTGGGTGGGTCAGTTAAATGGCCGACTCCGACTCAGGTCATGATCTGTGGTTCGTGAGTTGGAGCCTCGCGCTGGGCTCTGTGCTGACAGCTTGGAGCCTGGAGCCTGCTTCAGATTCTGTGTCTCCCTCTCTCTCTACCCCTTCCCTGCTCTTTCTCTGTCTTTCAAAAATAAATAAATATTTTGAAAAATTATAATAGGAAATTCATACATTCCGAAGGGTAGATTGGTGTTCACTAGGGTCTCAGGAGAGGGGAGTTTCTGCTTAATGGTTGCAGAGTTGCACAACATTATGAATGTAACACAACTGAACTGTACACTTAAATTGTTATACATATTCTACAATTAAAATAAGAAACATCAAGACTACTGAGTTGTACAGTTTAAATGGGTAAACTGTATAGTATGTGAATTATATCTCAATAAACCTATTTAAAAATAAGACTGTGGGCTGTGTCCTAGCTCTGCCACACACCACTTGTGAAACTGGCAACAAATGACACCAGCCTCAAGTCCTAAATATGTAAAATGGGACTGGTGTCAATGATCCCATAAGGCAGCCACAATGACTATCTAAAATATTCTGTGAAGCCCCTAGCTGATGATTCTTCTTATTCAATACCTATTACTACATAAAGAAAACTAAGGTCAGCATAATGACTAGGCTGGGACAGGCCTTGTCTGAACCATACCAGGGCCTCAATTTCATGGTATTCTCACCTAATTTACACATTAAGGAAGAGGAATAAAAACCTTTTAAAATAATCTTCTCTAATTCACAACCCAATGAGATCTCGATAGGTTAGAAGAAGAAAAAAAATGTTATTAAAAATACAAGGACTTTCAAGGCTCCTGGGTTGTGAATCCTACTTAAACAAAACAAAACAAACCAAGAACTTTCTAAAATTCTAAGGGACTTAATTTTTTTTTTATTTTATTTTTAATATTTTTAATTATTTAAATATAATTGTCCACCAGCAGTGCACAAGGTTTTCTATATCCTCACCAATGCTTGTTACTTTCCAGTTTTTAATATATTTACTTAATTTTAAATATTTATTTTTATTTTGAGAGAGAGAACACACACATGCACAAGTAGGGGGAAGGGGCAGAGGAAAGAGCCTGACTTGGGGCTTGACCATGAGATCATGACCTGAGCTGAAATTAAGAGTTGGATGCTTGGGGTGCCTGGGTGGCTCAGTCGAGTGCCGGACTTTGGCTCAGGTCATGATCTCACATTTCGTAGGTTCAAGCCCCTGTGTTGGGCTCGATGCTGACAGCTTGGAGCCTGGAGCCAGCTTTGGATTCTGTGTTTCCCACTCTCTCTGCCCCTCCCCTGCTCATGCTCTAAGAATAAACAAATATTATAAACAAATAAATAAATAAATAAAGAGTTGGATGCTTAACTGACTGAGTCACCAAGGTGTCCCTAAAGATTCCTATTTTTGGTACAGTACTGTGATTAAGGAAAAATAAAAAAAAACAACAACACTTTTCGTACAGAAGAAGTAAACTAAATCAAATTCCTACAACTAGATGCATAACCAACAAACATCAATGACAGAAGGACGAAGAGCCCATCAGTCCTGATGAAAAGCTCTGAGATTTTTAAGATGAATGTGAGCTCATGGGCATTTGACAAACCTTGGTGAGAAGGCGAATCACTGCTGGAATGTGACAGGAGGTAAGACAGAGTGGCCCTGTTACGTTAGGAGGCTATGACCCTGTACAGATCTCCAGAGGAGAGTCGCATGTTTGATGATGACCATGTACAGATGTGCCATCACTGTGGATGTACTCCACAGGCGACCCAGTAAAAGGGACTCACAGATGATCTGAAAGGTTGAAATTTACAACTAGTACTACTAAAACCTTCATTTGTTTTGCAGACAACTTGATCTCAGTCAGTAGAAGGAACGATGAAGAAATTGTTAATGTGAATTTAATTCTAACCAATGAAGCAGAACCAAAGTAGAAACAGAAATCTGTTCTACTGACTTTGAGTCCTACAGATACTGACTGTCATCAATTGATTTTTTTTTAAACCCATACCACAGGGGAATGCTCCACCAAGGTTCCATTTAGATGCTTGGACATACATTTCCATACAGCAAGTATTCATAGGTATGCAGCCTCAGAGTTAATCAAGTTCAATGTTCTTTTCTAGTCAGGAGAGTACTGGAATACAGGTGTGTGAGAATGATACTAGTAGAGGGAGACTTGAGCCATCTGCTCTAAATTATTTAAAAAAATCAATAAAAAGGTAAATTCCCTGCAAACTTTAGAACCTCCATGAGTTGTGAGAAATTGGCTATTTTGTGCCTCAGTGAAGGCAACAGAAGAAAACCGTTCATCTCCTCAGCCTAGCCCTTTGATGATATGGCAACAACTTACTTCCTCAGCTTTGTCTTTTGTTCACTTTTGCCCTCTGCCCAACTGACCCTGTGCTCTCACCAATATGCAGCTACTCAGTGGTATTCAAGTAACCTCTTGTTCAAGTAACCTCTTCCCTCTGCCAAAAATGTCTCCCTACACTACACCCAGCTAGCTTTTATTAATTCTTCAAAACTCACTTTGAGGGTCACCCCCTCCAAGAAGGCTTCCTAGACCAGTAACTCACCAACACTCCCATCTCCTACTCCCTTCTCCACTTTCCCTCTACTCTTGTGGTATTAGAGCACTTACTACACTGCTGGTTTCTGTCTCTATTCTCTCATTAGGTGGTAAGGACCTTGACGGTAGGATCCTACAAGATCTCTCTCACAGGTTAGTTGCATGAATGGATGACTCATCAACTCTCAGAACTAAGGTGTTTTTTAGACTCAAAAGAATTTAAGTAACTTGCCCAAGATTACACCACGAAAAGCCAGGACTTGAATGTAGGTACGTGATCTTTCCCTAACCATCTGTTTTCCACTGTGTCAGACAACTGTGACTACAGGTATTTTATAATGGGGCGTCTGGGTGGCTCAGTCAGTTAAGCGTCTGACTTTGGCTCAGGTCATGATCATCAGGCTCTGTGCTGATGGCTTGGGGCCTGGAGCCTGCTTCGGATTGTGTGTCTCCCTCTCTAAAGATTAAAAAATATACACATATATATTATATATATATAATGACAATAGCACCCTTGCTATTGGTCAATGGTCTACTTTTGGAAAGGGCTGCATCGCTTCCCTCAACCTGAGAATGTTCCTGTAAGGCTGACCTGGTTCTCAGGAGCCCTTTCCAGCTCTACTACACCAAGAGCATGGGAGAGCTCTGCTGTAATCAAGTAGTGGGGACACCTACCTTAATCACCTCACATAGGTACCAAGTATTCCTTTTTAAATTAAATCCCAAGGAACAACTCACTTCCTTTTAAAAAAAATTTTTTTTCAATGTTTTATTTATTTCTGAGAGAGAGAGAGAGACAGCGTGAGCAGGGGAGGGTCAGAGAGAGAGGGAGATACAGAATCTGAAACAGGCTCCAGGCTCTGAGCTATCTGTCAGCACAGAGCCCAACACGGGGCTTGAACCCACAAACTGTGAGATTATGACCTAAGCCAAAGTCGGAAGCCCAGGTGACTGAGTCACCCAGGCGCCCGGCCCCCCTTTTTAAAAAAATTTTTCAATGTTTTATTTATTTCTGAGAGAGAGATAGAGACAGCGTGAGCAGGGGAGGGCCAGAGGGAGAGGGAGATACAGGAAACAACTCACTTCTTGAAGAGGTGAGCAAGAGAGAAAAAAAATGGATACAAACCGGTTTTAAAATTTCTCTTGTATGAATGTTCTTTTGAAAATCAAGTTTTATGAAAAAAAAAAAACCACACATGAAATAATTTACAAAATAAAGTTCACCTAAGCCCTTGTCGTTCTTGGTAATACTATCAAGGGAAATAAGGAAGCTTCAATTACTGGCACATTTTGTCCTACTTGTCTCACCTTTCTTATTTTAATTTTAATTTAATTTCCTGGTAACCTAATTGCAAAAGTCTCAAGTGAGTTGTTTTTAACAAGATCAGACAAGCACTAAGTTTTAGAAGATAATGTAACTCAAAGAACTATTTACTTATGCTATAGCCAAAAGTCTCATTTAAATATATAGAATGAGAAATATAATTAAATGGAATTTAGCCAAGGTTTATTTCTCAGGGCCCCCTTACACGCTACACTCTCTCAGTGAAGCACCAAAGCAAGCCTTTGATGAGGCTTACACAGCTAAGGTAGTGTCACAAGGCAGCTCAGGTGTGGAGACCTCTCTTTAGGGTCTGAGAGAAAAGAGCTACATAATGGCCAAGTATGTGGGTTATCTTAAAATACACATCATTAACTAGGCTGTTTTACCTTACCCTGATCTAAGGTACCTACCCGGGTATCTGCTCACTAACCTCTAAATGATTCCTTTTATAGTACCTGGTCTTCCATTTTACAAGCCCCCTATGCACACTCCAGGCAATACACAGGAGGTATGGGCTTGTAAAATGCATGTACATCTTAGAGCTAGAGGTCAACAGGGAGGTGGCCTAAATGGAGCCTTTAAACCCTAGCTCAGGTAAGAGCCCAATTCTTGACTTCCTCTGTGGAGCTGTCAGAATTCTGACTGGGCTCCTCAAGCCCTGTGTGTCTAACACGTACAAGTCACACCAACTCTCTGAATTCTAGCTCTCTACTACTACCATGAGACAACAGATGTGAATGCCTCAAAAGGCAGAAATCACTATGCAAACTGGAAAGCTTTTAGAGCCCAGAATACCCTACATAACTTTAGGGTGCTGACGTGTGAACTAGGCCAGAGGCGTGTCCCTGTGCAGGGGCAGGTGTGTGTGGGGATGAGAAAGCTGGAAGACCTACTCAGCCAGGATTTATTCTGGTTTCTTTTCTGTTCCTCTACCAGGAAGCTTGAAGGCATGTGGGTCCTCCCCAGACCTGGTCTCTGCCACAACCCTCAGATGCTCACTCCTTCGTAACAGCCAACGTGAGAGGGAGAAGTCATCAGACTCTGAAACAAACCTTTAGGTATAGTTCACTCAGACATTACTCCTGGTCCAGAGAAAACTAAGGATCACCAATGGAAAAAACCACAGAACAAATCAATGCTAGTATTTATATGTGGGCAGGCTGTTCTGTGGGTTAAGTTCTGCTTTTTTGAGTCAACAGGCTCCATTACTTCATCCTTCTGTCATGCACCTGGGCTGTCTCCCAACCCTGCCCTACTCTGACCTTGGGGTGACCACACAAAGAACAATCACCAGCTTAATCTCAGTTTCTCTGACATATATGCAATTTGAGAATACTAATAAAGAGTATTTAACTAATCATATTATAATAATAATATAATGATAATGATTATAGTCAATCACATAAAGAGTTTGTGACTCACAAAGCATTTTCACAACTTATCAATAAATAAAAGAGCTAGGAATTATGGTACCAAATTCCATGTTCTGTTATGTTAATATTTAGGGTCCATCTCACTGTACGCATTTTATACCTCAGTGAAAAATAACTCAAAAAATATATGGGACTGCTCTAAAAATATGAATTTAGAAAAATTCCTATTTTTCAAATCCTCTGTTATTCCCCTGGGGTTTGTGCTCATTTATGGTCACTCCAGGTTTATCAAATGTCTCATTAAACTTCTACCTTCTGTGATACATAGTTTTATGCCTTCAACTGGCTTATGAACATTGGTTTTCAAGACTTTTTGCTAAGCACTGATGAGTCTTTATTTTTTTATTTTTTAAAGTTTATTTATTTGAGAGAGAGAGCGAGAGAGAGCAAGAAAGAGATCATGAGCAGAGGAGGGGCAGAGAGAGAGGGAGAGAATACCAAGCAGGCCCCACACTGCCAGCACAGAGCCTGATGCAGGGCTTGAACCAGAGCTGGATGCTTAACTGCATACTCCCACCCCCCGCCGCAACTAAAGTTTATTTTTGAGAGAGACACAGCATGAGTGGGGAAGGGGCAGAGAAAGGGGGAAAGATAGAGAATTCCAAGCAGGCTCTTCACACTGTCAGTCTGGAGCCCGATGTGGGGCCCAAACCCATGAGCCACAAGATCATGACCTGAGCCAGAGTTGGATGCCTAACCTATTGAGCCACCTAGGAACCCCAAAGGTTTTCTTCTTCTTCTTTTAAAGGCAGTTAATGTTTGGCTTAAAGAATATGACTTGGCAATTAAAATTTTCAAGTTCTGGGGCACTTGGCTCCCTCAGTCAGTACAGCATGTGACTCTTAATCTCAGGGTCATGAATTCAAGCCCCACATTGGGCATGGAGCCTACCTAAAAATTAAAAAAATAAATTAAAAAAAAAAGTTCAACTCTATTTCATGCTATCATAATTTACAAAATCTCTAATAATAAGGTCTGAAATAT
>NW_027533081.1:893481-906236 GCF_008692635.1 Crocuta crocuta | reverse complement strand
CTCCAGGCTCTGAGCTGGCAGTCAGCACAGAGCCCGACGCGGGGCTCGAACCCACGAACCGTGAGATCATGACCTAAGCGAAAGTCGGACGCTTAACCGACTAAGCCACTCAGGCGCCCCTAAGGTCTGAAATATCTTAAGCATTTCTCTGTCTAACTGAAGAGGAATTCTAAGACATTTATTCATATTTCTCCTCAGCTGGTCACAATGCTAGAAATATAGAACTGTACAAGTAGTTATGTGTCTATCTGTATGCTGACTGTCTATAGGTCATGTGTATTTATTAAACCATCATCTTTCTTTATTGGAAAGAACACCAACTACTGTGAAACTAAACCTAGGAGAGACTACACCTTGGGAGAAACAAAGAATGGGAAAAGACAAAAGAGTCACATGGGAACTCATAGTGGATCTTCCAAAATCACCTCATTCTCTTATTCCCCTGAACAGAACTTTAAATCAGCAGTCATTACTTTGCAGAAATGAAATTAAAACTAAAAATGAAAACTGAATTGTCCAAAGACCCAAAAAAATCAGCCATGTAAATTTTACCTCTAAAGCCAAGGCGGTCTTGTCATAAGCACAGGGTACTCTTTTCTGGATGGCTTTTGCAAAGACAGGTCCATTCTGTGTGGATGGCAAAGGGTTGATTGCTGCTCCAGGAGTACTGGAAACTGCAGGTAGAGGAGTTGTGGTCTGAGGTTGAGCATATGCATGAGCAGGTTCTGGGATTCCATAACTGTTGGAATTCCTATTCCCGTGCTTTCCATGTGGTGAGGATCTCACAAGCTTTTCAACATAAGGGACAGGAATCATCCCAATCCGACCATCCTTGTTCCGGGCACTCCACCACTGTTCTTCAGGCTTCTCTATTATCACCAGGATCTCACCCTTTTTAAAGGGCAGGTCTTCGGCATCATTCCCAGGAAAATCATAGAGAGTCCGTACATATTCCAGATTTTCTTCTGCTGTGGGCAGGTTGGGTGCTGATACAGATCCCATTGGTGGGCTTGGATACCTTAAGAGAGAAAAAACATTACTCTTAAGAGAAAAATCTTACTCTATACCAGTGTTTGTCAAACTTTTAACCATTCTCCTCTATGATGAATTATTTTCCTCGCTATGTTCTTAGTTATTAAGAAGTTTTGTTGTACCGTTTTATGTTCTGTAGTTTGTACTGCAACAGAAGTTTAGTATCCTAAATAGACCTTGTTAAATCACATGTCAAGTGCACACATCCAACTCTAGGTTTCAGCTCAGGTCGTGATCTCACAGTTAGGCTCCACGTTGACAGGGTGGAACGTGCTTGGGATTCTCTCCCTCTCTCTCTCTGCCCCTTTCCTGCTCGCACATTCCCATTCTCAAAATAAATAAACTTTAAATTAAACACACACACGACAAAAGAGGGGGAAAAAAAATCCCACAGTTCCTGTCCTATCATAGCTACAATTCTCCTTTTTTTATCCCACCCCACTGGCGAAGTATATGGCTTTCTTAAAAGTGTTTTCTGTATGCCCATGACAGTTTTTCTGCCTAATACCACACTACAAGCATTTCCCATATCACTGATCTACATGATCACTAACTTTTATAGCCAATTCATTCTGTGAGCTTGCAACAATTTAGCATCCCTGTGTTTCTGGATAGTTAGTTTTTCTTTCTCCCTATTTGATCAACATCATGAAGTCTTTTGAACTATTTTCTCCATATTAGATTTTTTTGTAAAGCCTAGATTTCCAGATTAAAAACACAGGCATTTTCATGGCCCTTTACACTGCCACACTACTTTCCAAAAGGCAGTCTTCCTAATTTGGCAAAACTTACATTTTTTTAATGTTCATTCTTTTTTTTTTTAAATTTTCTTAACATTTTTTAATTTATTTCTGAGAGAGAGAGAGACAGCATGAGAAGGGGAGGGTCAGAGACAGAGGGAGACACAGAATCTGAAACAGGTTCCAGGCTCTGAGCTAGCTATCAGCACGCCTGACGCAGGGCTCGAACCCACAAACCGTGAGATCATGACCTGAGCCCAAGTCGGACGCTTAACCGACTGAGCCACCCAGGCGCCCCAATGTTCATTCATTTATTGAGAGAGAGAGAGAGAGAGAGAGAGAGAGAGAGAGAGAGAGCGCGAGCAAGCCGAGGAGGAGCAGAGAGAGGGAGAGAGAGTTAGAGGCAGGCTCTGCACTTTCAGCCCAGAGTCTGACTCAGGGCTTAAATTCACAAACTGTGAGATTATAACCTGGGCCAAAACCAAGAGTCAGACGCTCAACAGCCTGAGCCACCTAGGCACCCCTAAAACTTGTATCTTTTTTTTTTTAATGTAAATGACTTGCTTAATATAGTATGCTGACTACTGAATTAACAGTAATCAATATATTATACAATGGTGATTAGGAGATAGTAGTAGCAGGAACAGCAACAGTAGTAGAGTTGACATTTATAACCTATGCTAGACACTGTTTGCACTCTACATAAACTTTAATTTAATCCTCTCACGAATCCTGTGAGTATCCCCATTTTACAGATAAGGAAGCCAATGCCAACTCAGGGTTAGATTTGTACTCAGGCAGTCTGGTTCTAGAGTCCTCACTCATAACCTCTAAACTAGTCAGCCTCAGGAATAAACCCTGCATCTTTTGAGTGTATAGAAATTAATGTCAGATTGTGTGTGAAACATGCGCAACAGTTCCTGGCTGTTACTGAGCACCCAATTAGCTCCCCACTCCCACCCTGTTTAAGGTTCACTCTGCTCTTATTTCAAAGGCCACAGACAGTCTGTGAAGTCTGGGTGGTACTACATAAATCTCAGATACCTTTTCTAAAAGCACAATTAGTTCCATCTCAGGCTCCCTCCAAGGGTATTTTCATTGTCTGTATAGTTAAAAGCAGTCAGTTCTACAACACAAATTGTGAGGACACTAGTATAGCTTCAATGGGGATTAACACTAAGGAAGTTCACCCACTGGACTTACTATGTACTAAGAACTTGGGAGACAATGTATTAAAACCATGTTCTTGCTCTTAAAAGACTGCCAATTTAATATAGGCAGAAACTGGAAGGCAACCAAAGCACAACAATGTGTACTTAATGTGGGTCATGGCAGAAGTTGATAGGCTCAAGGCGTATTCAAAGGAAAAGAGTGAGTTTTGTTAGGGGCAGAACAAGCAAGGAGGTGATGAACTAATAAAAGCTGAAGACTAGCTCCCTTTGAAGTTGAAAGATTTTGTTGAAGACAGGCTTACGTGTTTTGGTTCTGCATCAGAGACTAGAGGCCCAAGGGTTCAAACAGTCCCTTCCTCAGTCTCCCCACACCTTCACGGGGCACACTGCTCTTTCCTCATAAGCACAGCCCAGGAGCTTTGCTGGCAAGGCCCTTGAGGCTGAGAAACTTCTGTAAATGGTTGGTACACATTTAAGGCTTTGCAGGCTATACATATGGCTATGTTGTATATTCTTTTTTAACACAACTTTTGGAAAATATGATAACCATTCTTAGCTTCAGTACACTATACAAAAACTGAGTCTGGCCTAGAGTCATATCTAGAGATCTGAAACTGGCCTCTGGGCCATTCAGTCTACTGAATGGTTTTGTAAATGAAAGAGCCACACTCATTCTTTTAAGTATTGTGGATGACTACTTTTGTGCTATTTAAGTATAGCATATTAAGCATAGTTGAGAAATTGTGGCAGAAACTATATGGCCTACAAAGCTTAAAATATTTACTATCTGGCTCCTTACTGAAAGTTTGCTGATTCTTTGTCTAGATCACTTGGTTAAAAGAGCAGAGAGTATTTTCAACTTTCAATACTTCTCTGGCAAGGGGTATATACGCAAATCTGACAGAGATGGATGATAGCTTCTACTTTCTCCACCATTATATTGCTATAGTGACTATGGGGCTCATTTCCTGATTCAGTACATGCACAGATATCTTAAATTTGACATCAAATCAATCTCCCAGCCACGTGCCTGACATAAATTCAAGTCTTCCACTCCACATCCTCAAACTCATATATTCATCAAAATTCCCTGCAAATTACACATTAGTTCCACTGTAGACATGAAACTATGATGATGACAGGGCAGCTTATCTTGCCCTTTCTTCCTTGCCCCACAGCCCAAAGATAACATAAAATTGGAAAAATTCACTGTTTCTCAATCATTCTGATTTATTCCTTGATCAAAACTGTAAAGAGCAGCTGTCAACTCTTTTTTAAATTTTATATGCAAAGAGTTTTCCAAGCCCATTCAAATACACTAGACCCATGCTTCTCCCTGTCTTGTGCCTATAGGCTATAGCATGTTGAGTAAGGCGGCCCTGGATGACTAACTGGAAATTGCCTTTTCCTATGTAATGTCAATGAAACCCCTCTCCTTTAGGTTAAAACCATTCTCAGCTTCATGTATAAAGCACAGATAAAACATTTTCTTTAAGTCTGAGTGTGAGTGTCTTCTAAGGTTAAATTTCTTTCTTCATGCAAAAGAAGCAATACAACTTCTGGGAGGAGAGTTTCAAAGGTACTGTAATCTAGTTGTTTAAAAGGAGTCACACAGGGACACCTGGGTGGCTCAGTTGGTTAAGTGTCTGACTTTAGCTCAGGTCATGATCTCACAGTCTCTGAGTTTGGGCCCTGCATTAGGTTCTGTGCTGACAACTCGGAGGCTGGAGCTGCTTCAGATTCTGTCTCCCTCTCTCTCTGCCCCTCCTCCACTCACACTCTGTCTCTCAAAAAATTAATAAACATTTAAAAAAATTAAAGGAGTCAAATGGGTTTTGAAGATTTTTCTTATTTGCATGTACATACATACTCTCTTTTATGTACAAAAATATCTCCTAGTTAAAAGTTGGAGAACAGGGGCGCCTGGGTGGCTTAGTCGGTTAAGCATCCGACTTTCGCTTAGGTCATGATCTCGCGGTTCATGGGTTCGAGCCCCGCGTCGGGCTCTGTGCTGACTGCCAGCTCGGAGCCTGGAGCCTGTTTCAGTCTGTGACTCCCTCTCACTCTGACCCTCCCCTGTTCACGCTGTCTCTCTCTATCCTAGAAATAAAAAAAATAAAAAAAATTAAAAAAAAAGTTGGAGAACAAAACAAAACAGGTAAGAGAATCAAGTCTAAGAAGACTGGCTAAGAACCTCTCTAGTGAAACAGCACTGAATACTGAGAAGCTCACCCTTCCATCCCTAAATACTCACACCATCGCTTACAGCTCTCTTTCTATGCCTGTGGCTTTCTCTCTACTCCCTTCTACAGCTCCTCCTCTTCTGTTCATTCTGTGGATTCCCAAACTTTAGACTCCCAAATCTACATTATTTAGCCCCCAATTCTCTTCTCAATAATAAGCCCATCAGATTGCTAAACTTGGCTTCCAGTAAGAATCTCAAAAAAGATTCTCCCTTGGGGCACCTGGGTGGCTTAGTCGGTTAAGCGTCCNAAAAAATTAAAAAAAAAAAAAAAAAAAAAGATTCTCCCTGCTGAAAACAATCACCTCCCCTCACCCTGATCAATTCTCTTCTATTCTCTCAATTAAAGACACCATTGAATCATCCTTGAAGTCATACCTCTTCCCTCACCTTCTACATGCAATTGCCCAGCGACAACTGTTAGTTTCCACTTTATAGTCCCAAAGCTTAGTTCAGCTTCTCACAATCCCTTCTCCTGTAACAGTCCTTCATTAGTTCCCCATCCTTGACTCTCTCTACCAGTCTCACACCAGAGCAGTCTCTAAAAAGTAACATTGGTCATGACAATTCTCTTCTCTCTGCACCTCCCCCGCTTACGTGCGCTAGCTGGCTCTCTCTCTCTCCCCTCTCTCAAGAATAAACAAACATTAAAAACAAAAAAACAAAAACAACTTTATTTCTACTAACTGAACCACCCAGCCATTAAAAAACTTTAGATAGCTCTCACTGTTAAATTTATTCACATAGCATAGGAGGCCTTTTACAATTTAATATTATTCTTCCATCCTACCTCAATGCCCATCACTCACATTAATTACAATTGTGCCTTTCCCAGCAGGAACTGGAGTGAACTTCTCCCCACCTTCTCACCTCTTCTTTCAAGCCTTCCCTGACCCATCAGCTGATCATCCTTGCTTTTAAGCTCCTATGGTATTTATTTTAACGTGTTCAATATACTGAGCTTCTAAAGAGCTAAAACCAGGATTTACTCCCATGATATGCCTTGAGTCTAGTCCTGGGTTTTGGTGTAGAGTAGGCCTCAATACAGTAAAATTCCTGCTAATAAAATAAAATGCCAAAGACATAGAGAAGCATTTCCCATTACTGTCCATATTTTTTTTCCTTCTGAAAACACAAAAACTTCACTCCAGTTCCTTATATCTGGTTTAATTCTGTTATACAAAGAAATCCTGTATGCCACTTGGTTTGCGCTCCAAGCCTCTTTAGTTCACCACAGTTCCACTCATGCTCTCAGCCGTCATTCCAGACTAGTTGCCACATGCCTAGTGGCCCCACCTTACGTGGTATGATCTTAGCTCAGACTCTAAAATAATCTGAACTCCCACTAATAAGCACTGTCCCCTTTTACTTATCAGGAAAAACTAAAATATTTTAGCCTGAAGGAAACCTAGAAATAATCTAGTCCAACTCTTCAAGTCAAAGGAAAAATTCTTAGGTTAAAAAAACAAATCTCTGGGGCGCCTGGGTGGCTTAGTCGGTTAAGCGCCCGACTTTCGCTTAGGTCATGATCTCGCGGTTCATGGGTTTGAGCCCCGCGTCGGGCTCTGTGCTGACTGCCAGCTCGGAGCCTGGAGCCTGTTTCAGTCTGTGACTCCCTCTCTCTCTGACCCTCCCCTGTTCATGCTGTCTCCCTCTCTCCTAGAAATAAATAAAACATTAAAAAAAAAAAAACTCTGTATTTTAGTCTTAAATATGAGAAAAAAAAATCACAAATCAAATGGCTACCAGTACTTTACATGTCATGGGAACACAATTGTTAACTGGGCAAGCTTCCATTCCAGCATAATGACAATGTTCTTGTATCTCATCTGAATCAAATTTACAAGGTTTAAACTACTGGTAAGAAGGAAATCAAAGGTTTATTCGTGGTGCCAGATTCTATGCTAATCAAAATTACTGGTAATCCTTCGCTCCCCATCCTAATTATAAAAGTCCAGACTTTAGTCTAAATATTTAGAAAAGGGGATGTGGGAGGAAGTGTGACCATGTTGCCTGTGGCATCCTCTGGTCCATGCAAGGCTTGGCTTCTGCTTCACAGGTGGGAGGGCCCTCCTCTGGGCACTCAGATTAGGCTGGGCATCCTTTTCCAGCTACTCCATCATATTAGATAGCATGGAAATTGCCTTTTTAAAAATCTCAGTACCCGTAACCTTCTCAAGAATGTGACAGGGATTGGGGTGCCTGGGTGGCTCAGTCGGTTGGGTGGACAACTTCGGCTCAAGTCATGCATGATCTCACGGTTCGTGGGTTCGAGCCCCACCTCGGGCTCTGTGCTAGGAGCTAGTTCAGAGCCTGGAGCCTGTTTTGGATACTGTGTCTCCCTCTGCTCTGACCCTCCCCTTCTCACGCTGTCTCTCTCTCAGAAATAAATAAAACGTTAAGAAAAATTTTTTTAAAAAGAATGTGACAGGGATTATTTTGATTCAGTGTTAGTTCTATGTTACCAAATACATGTGACGTGGAATGTCTGTTGACAAAAATCCGAGATTTTCACTAAGGGTCAACTTGCCTCAGTTAAAAAACTTTACTTCTTATGATTTTTCTCTTAGCTTTCATATAGCTACATAAGCTAAGAACTGGAGATTTTATAAGCAAAGTAAGCTATGAAAAACACAGTTTCTAAATCACAGGAAAACGTATTTTGTTTTCCCACAGGAACCTTCTGAAACATTCTGTTGTTAAACTGGAAATCACCTCAATTAAGAAGCACTAGCACTTACCTGAAAATTTATTAACTATAACTTAACGAACAGAATCTTAAGAATGTTTATACTCAAATAAATTGGAAGTGAAAATCACCAAAGATTTTGTTTATCAACTGTAATACAGAAATTACACTCACATACTGGAAGAGAATCCTTTAGGGTCACTCAAAATCAACAAAAGCCTTCTGACAAGACATGACACCTTCTGGGTTTTTTTTTTTTTTAATTAAAAAAAAGTTTAATTTAAAACCCGCAACAGGAATACCACAAATACAAAACAAAAAGGAATTAATAAGATAAATGGAGAAGATACAAAGTTACAAATGTACCAAGTCATTTTTGTTTCTCTTTCTCTTTCCTCATCATTCCCTCCTCCCATTAGCAACATCAATCTTAACTCCAAACCAGGCATCTCTAAGCCAAAACTCAAGTCAGTCTATATGACCTATGACATCTATATGTTATCAGCCACCAAAATTTTGTACCCAAATAGTAGTGACAACCCCGGAGGACTCTCTTGCTTCATATTCCTCCCATGGGACCCACTGTGCTTAAATTAAAATCCAATTTCCTTATCCTTTTACATCTTATAACTCTTCTTAGAGGATCCTCTTATTTAAGAACCATATTCCCAGGGTGCTTGGGTGGCTTAGTCAGTTGAGCATTGGACTTTTGGATTTTGGTTCAGGTCATGATCCTAGAGTCATGGGATGGAGCCCTGTGTGGGGCTCAGCATGGAGCCTGCCTAAGATTCTCTCTCTCCCCCTCAGCTCCTCTCCCTAGCTCTCTCTAAAATAAAACAACAACAACAAACCTCTCACCACTCCCAACCCATTGGCTATCTTTTTCATCTCAGAACTACTCTGTGTAAGCTCTTCTCTATGATTGGAAGGCTCTTCCCCTCCTCTTTGTCCAAGCCTTCCCAAGGCTTGTCTCTTCTCTACCCTTAGGTAACATCATGCTGTCTCTGACCACCCTACATCAGGTAGGTCTCTTCTATTTCATTCTCTCTGCCCAGCGTCATTTCTTTCATAGTATTTATTAATCCTGTAAGTATTTTATTTATTTTCCTACTTTTTAGTTGGTCTCTTCCACTAAAATATAAGTTCTATTATGGTAAAAATATGTCTGTCATCCATTGTTCTCAGTTCCTATTACTGGAATATAATGCTCATAAATATTTGAATAAAAATACGAAACTAAATGTTAAGGAACATCCCAATTAAAAAGATCAGACTAGAAAACAAGCACCAGTCCTTAAATTCTGAGAAAATCATACTGTTATAATTTTTCACTAAGCAAAATTACAAAGCTAAGGGGCATGAAACTTTGGCCTTAAGAGCTCAATTTTGATGCCTAAAAAACTAAACCACTTAATTTATCTTGTTTGGATGCGAAGAGACATTTTTAAAAATGTTTATTTTTGAAAGAGAGAAAGAACGCTTGTGTACAAGGAAGGACCACAGAGAGGGGGACACAGGATCCGAAGTAGGCTTCATGTTGACAGCAGAGGGCCCGACTGAGGGCGAACCCACGAGCCACAAGATATGACCTGAGCCAAAGTCAGATGCTCAACCAACTGAACCACCCAGGCGCCCCTGGGTGTGAAGAGGCATTAAACTGACTTGCTCTTGGTCAAGGCTTTACAGGGTACTTCTAGTTTTCTCCAAAGGCTGAAAACGTATTAAACCTAACTGGCGAATTTCAAGCTTGAAGGAGACAGTCCAAAGATTTAAGAAAGTAAATCCAGTCAGGATCTAATTCAACCAGCACTGTGATCACCCTCTGATGACAATGGAAAATAAGAAACTAAATTACAGCAACATGTTTGGGGCAGAGAGCAAAACCAGGGAGAAGGGAGAAACAATTAAAGCTGCAGTGTAAGCTGGAGGGCCTATTATTTGAGGGGCCTGGAACAGCAGTTAAGATTTCAATGCGAGAGGAGTAGGGGTTAGGCAATCAAGGAAAGAGCCAACAGCCCAGCCTATAGCTGAAGCAAAGGTACAAAGGTGTGAGAAGGTAAGTAGCTACCAGAGATTAAGTGAGTTGCCTGGTGGGGCTGCACTAAAGAAAAACAAGGTAGAGGGAAGGGGGGAGGACAGGCATCAAAAACATAAAGTTATGTCTGGTATCTCAGAAGATACATGCATGAAAAATGTGGAGTTGTTTTTGTTGGTAATGGGAAGCCACTGCAGCATACTCCCCTTTCTCTAGGAGGGAATTCAACCATTTACTCACACTTTCTGAAACTGCTGTATTTACAGTACCTGTCACCTCAAAGCAAGCACAATGCCTTGCACATAACATGGCTTAACAAATGCCTGAAATTAATGATGTAATTCACCTCCATGAGTTGTAGAATTCACTTAAACATATTAAAAAATATTATAGTTGGTTCTAGTATTCTCTCCAACCCCTTACATCAGAATTATACTGTGCTCAAAGATGACTCCAATTGCAGCATCTTTGGGGACCTGGAGATTTCACCCATCAGATTCATGGTGCCTAGGTCTTTATTATACACTATTTGATTTATAATCACTTTATCCCAGTTTTTAAAGTCCATTTAGTTCAGCAGTTAATCTTATAGTCCTTATACTGTCATGGCTTTGTTTCTTCTCTTATTCCACAGATGGCAACACTTAGGCATCCAGTGGGGGCTCCTTAATTATTATAGCTTTTAACAGTTAAAGCTCAGAGCAACATCTTGCCAGCAAATCTATAAAATGAGGAACATCTCATTCCAAAAATCCTCTATCAGCACCCTCTTTTAAACAGATGTTCAAGAAGCAAAATAGGCAGTAAAATACTTTTTATTTAAAAAAATTCTAGGCAATTTCTTCAGTTCAAATTTGGCATAATTTAAATAAAAGTGATGAAACACTAAATTAAAGCAAGTAACCAAATAAAATAATGCATTTTACTTGATAAGGAGGATGCTTGATGCCTGGAGTCACTTTGGGCGCTTAACTTTATTTATTTTGGGGGAGCAGAGAGAGAGGGAGAGAGGATCCAAAGCAGGCTTGGTGCTGTGAGAGCAGAACCCCATGCAGGGCTTCAACTCACAAATCATGAGATCATGACCTAAACTGAAGTTGGTGGCTTAAAAACTGAGCCAGCCAGGCGCCCTTGGGTGCTTAACTTTAATATTAAATTATTAGACTTACAAACATACAAAAAGTACATCCGAAATTAAACCTGCACAGAATTAGGAAAGGTGTTGCTCAAAAGTGTCCCTTAGTAAGTAATATAGCCTTATTCCTCAGAATTTAACCAGGTTGATTTCTAGCCTATTAATGGTCCGACTTGGGGGTAAACTATAAAATAAAAACACAATAATATGTCCTAGATGAAGCCAATGCACCTTCTTTTAAAATTTCTGCAATTATAAAGCAAAAGGAGTCTGGCGTAATTCAAACCTGGCACCAAGGTATCAACATATTTCTGATATTTAACAGTTAAAGGTTTTGTTTCTAAGCGCTCAAGCATTTTCATTTGTCGACTGTTCCAAAGGCTGCAGTCCAAGAGTTCTTAAACTGGAGCACAGAGTGCAAAAACCTTGTGTAGTGTGCAAAATTGGGTGTACGTACATTTTTACGGAGGGGAGAAAGTCACGACTACTCTGAGATTCTCAAAGAAGTCTGTGGTCCAAAAAAAGGTTTAAAAACAACAATAAAACATTCTGCTTTAGTAGGATAACCCGATAGATAACATGATGAAAGGCAAAAAAAAGCGTGTATTTTAACTATGCAGCCACCGTTAAACATGTTTAAAACGCATCCTCGCATTCAGTGACCCAGATCCTGACACTAGCCTTCCGTTCAGAATGCCTTCTGGAAAATAATTTGGTTCCGAATGGGGTGAAACGCGTTCAATCTCCCCTCGCCGCATCCCCCCCCCACCACCTCCACTCTTCGATGGATCCCAAGCGAACAAGCCCCTGCCATTCTCGACCCTCCTCCGCGGGCGGAGTGGGCTGTGCGCCCGAGGACGCGGGCGCTGGCATACCTGGGCGCGGGCTCGATTAGGGTGGTGGTGTCCAGGTAGTGGATCTTGTAGAACTCCAGCAGGGCCGGCAAGTGGTCAAACTCCTGGTCCCCAATCTTAAAACGGCGGTTGGGCAGCGAGTTGATGATGTAGTGGGAGACCCGCGAGTTCTCGGACACGGACAGCACATAATCCCCAGGGCAGGTGGAGGAGTCGCGAACTAGGAACATACCGTGGCGCTGGCCCTGGAGCCGGGTCTGCGCCTCCTGGCGAGACACCGGCCCCATGTACCAGGCGGAGCGGTCAGAGGAGTCGAACCTGGCGGAGGACATGGTGTCGGGCCCGGGCTCTGCGGCGGCGGGCCGGGGCGGTGGCTGCTCTCTTCTGTTCTGGACGCCTCTGCCCGACGGACGGCTTTGCGGCCAAGGAAGGGCCTCTTGGCACACCTCGAGGCGCGCTTAGAGGGCCAAGCCACCNGGCCGCCCCGGGGTCCCCGGGCTGCCCGGAGTACCGGGGTGCCTCCAGTCACTCCTGGCCTGGAACGCACCGACTCCGCGCCCCCCACGGCTCTGCACCGAAACCCGCCGCCACGCAAAGAACCGGACTCCTAAGAGCGTCGCGCCTCCCGGGCGGTTTTGCCGAGCCCGTTCCCAAGAGCCACAGCAACAAAATGGCGGACGCAGGAGAAGCGGCCGGCCACCTCCCCCTCCGCTCACCTCGCTCCCTCTGCGCACGCGCGGGCTCCGGCTCCCAGCTGCCGCCCAGGCCCTCCCGGTGTCGTCGCCCGGCGCGGCCAATCAGGAGCACGGTCGTGACGGCCGGGGCGTGCGCCACTCGCAGCCGCTCCCGCGTTCCG
>NW_027533081.1:847713-893466 GCF_008692635.1 Crocuta crocuta | reverse complement strand
TGGGGGAGAAGCGGGGGAGGTGGAGGAGGGGAAGGAGGCGGTGGTGGTGGCGGCCACTCCCTTCTTCCTGGGCTGCGGTGCGCCGCCGGGGGCGCTGCCGCTGCCGCCTCTCCCCGCGCTGGCAGAATAACAGCTGGAGCCGAGAGGGAGCGGCATTTCGAAAACCTGCTCCGGGAACAAAGCATAACATACAAGCCGAATCTCTGGCCATGGGGGCGTGGCACTGAGATGACCTGGCCGGCCGAGGGGCTCAGAGGCACCCGCGCTGAGGGAGACCGACGGGCGGACAGGCCCAGTGGGTCGAAGTGGCTCTGGAAGGAGATGACCGCGGGGACTGAGTGACCAGCAGATAGGGACGAGGTGACCTCGACTCGTGGTGGTCCGATAGGTTAAGGGACCCGGAGTGTCCAGGAGACTCGACAGGCACCATTGGGGGGGTTGTGGAGGTTATATCAAAAGGAATATATGGTCTAGGAAGTCCATAGTCTGGTGCAGTCTGGCCAGCATTAGCGCTTAAATGATACAAGTAAAATGCAAACGCTTTCAGGCGTGGCCTGAAGACCTCATCTGTTCTGGATTCTGCAGCTTCTCTGAATTAATCTCCCAGTCCTCGGCTGACCCTACTCTTGCCTGGACCTCCTAGCCTAGTTCCCCGCCCCGCCCTAGAATGAAATTTTAAGAGAACAGGGATCTTGTCTGTCTTGTTCACTTCTGGACCTAGCCCAACGTCTGGACCTGAGCTGATGCTCAAATATTTGTTGAATGAATGACTATTGAGAAAACCACCAGGTTACTGGTGCCCGATTATTGGTAGCACCACCCCTGGAACTGGATAGACAAGAAAACATGTCCAAAAAGGGAGACACCGGCAATACAAACCCATACTTAGATCCCTTTGTCAATGGAATTTCATTTTGGCCGTTTGCATCCCTCAGGTTGAACATATACTGGATTCTAGGGTGATAGGTGAGATCTATCTTAGAGTAAGCTAAAGGGAAATATCAAGGTCTAGTGCCTTTTGTGACACAGCATAAGCAGATGTTCATCCCCCCCTCCCCCAATACTGTCATGTCTCAGGTACGATTTAAATAGCACAAAATTTGAAGAGGACTATTTGGGATTCAAATCCTGCTCTGTTGACTAGCTGCGTGACTTTGGGCCAATTACTTAGGAGACTTGGGCCTCGTATATTAAACAAGCTAATACATGTAAAGTGCTTAGAATAGTGCCTGGCACATATTAAACATCATATAAGAGCTTTTAATTATTACTATTCAGACTCTACCTGGGCTTCTACCTCCATAGCCTAAAGGTGTGCAGATCTTTCAAAGAGTGGATGAGGGTAGGGAGAAAAATCTCCGTTTGATTTTCTAGCTATCTTTTCTTACCAGATTTTACCACTTCATCATCAGCCACTCCTTCCCCCCCAGCCTTCATTTGGATTCTACCCTTACTTTGAAACTGACCTTTGGAAATCATCACTGATCTCCATAGAACCTAGCATTTTCTTTGATCTACCTGGCCCTATGTGTCTATACTGAAAATCTGTGGAAAGAATCCTTTTTATTTTTTTAAATAAATAAATACACTAATACAATTCACTAATATAGTTGCTTCTAGCTCTTCAAATATACATGTTTGTTTTTTGTTTTGTTTTTGTGTTTTGTTTTGTTTTTTAACTCAGAACCCTCAGAACCCCGAGAAGACGTGAGCTGAGATCAAGAGTCAGATACTTAACCTACTAAGCCACGAAGGTACCCCTCTAGGTCTATTTTGATAGCACTTTTGTCTTCAGCTTCTAAGTGTAGAAGCTCAGTCCTTAATTGTTCTACAGCCTTTGGTAGGCTAATGATGAAGGGTTTAGGAATCACCTGTCTATTGGTGACTCAGAAGCATGTCTATTCTAAAAGTATAACAGAATCTGACCACACCCTATAATTTCTATGCAAACACTATGGTCACAGCCTAATTCTTAGCACTTTCCGTTGTGACTGTTTATAAACATCTCTCCTATCCTAATCAGAATGTTTTGGAGGCCTTTACTATTATTTTTGGACTCCCAGTGCCTAGCACAGTGCCCAGCACATACTATATACTTAAAATAAATGGTTTTTGAATATAGGTGGATAAGAATGAGAAGAAGCCAGAGAAAAGATTTAATGTAGTAAAGGTAAGTCGATTTTTGTCACTATTTCCTGTTAACCAACATAATAAATGTATTTAAAATAGATCTTTGGACCTGAGGTTTATTTAGGCCTATATCTACCCTTGTGTTTAATCTTCTATTTGGATTAAATTGTGCCTCTCAGCTTCCCTTTTTCTGACAATAGCATCAGTGTCTTCCTAATGTGAAGACTCAAATCTGAGTTATCTTTCACTTAACTAAAGAATTCAAAAATACCTAATTTATTTACTGCTTCCAATTCACAAAACTTCACATTATACATTGTTTTATTCACTCCAACCAAAGACCCATGAAGTCCTTTTTTTTATAGATGCTCCAGAAGCTCAGAGAGGTTGACTTGCTGACATGTTATTATAAATTATATAATTTGCAAGAGGCAGAGCTGGCACTGTGGAGTCAAGTCCCCTGACTCAAAGTCAGTTTTACTTTATTGTTACACAACTGCCTATAATTTAGCCCATTTTCTTTGTCTTGCTGTTCAGGAAACTGAAATCTTCCAAAGTAAATTTTAGCACCAGGAAGGAATATCAATCTTATAATACAGAGGAGTGGTTGGACTTGTCCCCCATTTTGGATTTCAGATACCACCATCATTCAGCTGCCAAAGTGCCATGATCCCCTCTTGAAAAATTTATCTTAAGGATGGATCAAAATGCCTCTCCTTTTGCTTCAAAATAGTCCCCCAGGGGAATGGAGTATGGACCAGATAAAGGTGGAAACAAGAATGCCCTTGTATTGGTAACTATTGAAGTAAGGTGACATGATGTGTGTTTGGGGCAGGATGGGGAGGGTGAATTATAGTATATTCTACTTTTTTATATGTTTGGAATTTTTCACAGTGAATTTTTTTTTTTTAAATGTTTTATTTATTTCTAGGAGAGAGAGAGACAGCGTGAGCAGGGGAGGGTCAGAGAGAGAGGGAGTCACAGACTGAAACAGGCTCCAGGCTCTGAGCTGGCAGTCAGCACAGAGCCCGACGCGGGGCTCGAACCCATGAACCGCGAGATCATGACCTAAGCGAAAGTCGGACGCTTAACCGACTAAGCCACCCAGGCGCCCCTCACAGTGAATTTTTTAAAGTCCTTTACTTTCCCTTAGTACAGCTGAGACAAGCTTTAAAAAAATTCCAGGGGCGCCTGGGTGGCTCAGTCGGTTGAACGTCCGACTTCGGCTTAGGTTCTCATGGTTCGTGGGTTTCAGCCCTGTGTTGGACTCTGTGCTGACAGCTCAGAGCCTGGAGCCTGCTTTGGATTCTGTGTCTCCCTCTCTCTCTGCCTCTGCCCTTGCCTCGCTCGTGCTTTCTGTCTCTTTCTCAAAAATAAACATTAGAATTGTTTTTAATTCCAAAAAATGTTTCTAGATGCTAAGATATAACAAAATGGAAGTGAATGGAGAAGCAACAAGGAAGCAGTAAGAAAAAAAAAAGGGAGGGGTTGCTGTAACATAAAGATTTGTGCTTCTGCCTGAGCTTGCTCATTCCCAGGGTTTCCAGATGCCATTATACTTAGATTTTTCTTCTAAGATAATTATAATCTAGTCTCAAAGGACTGACAAAGCTTTTCAAGTACCTTGTCCAGATGCCTTACTTCCTAGCCCTGAGGCTGCCTCTGTACAAAGGGCACAGCCTTGGGACAACCTACTGTTGACTTTGTTCTCCCCTATCTGGGCAGGTCCAATCTTGGTGATGGTTAAAGCCAGGCAGTCTTCCTGTGTTGCTGCCTTACTGAGGACATGAGAAGAACAAGCATCTGTCCCTTTGTCCGGCCCTTGATTCTTTTCTAGCAGTGATTCTGAGAATAGAAGAGGCTTGACCATGTAGGTGTGCATACTTTTGTCTCAAGTCAGCGTGAAGCCCGACACAGGGCTCAATCCCACGACCCTGGGATCATGATTTGAGCCGAAATCAAGAGTCGGACACTCAGCTGACCATGGCACCCAGGTGGCCCTACATATATTTCCAAGTTTGTCTCCCTAAAACAAAAAAGGAGCTTATTGATGATTTATGTTTTCCCCCTCCTATTACTTTCCTACTACCATACTAATATTCATATCCCCCCTCACAATTTTCCATACTAAGCTATTTAAAATATCAATGTAATAACCACTTCTTTCACAGGGTGATATCTTTGAACTGGGCTTAGTTGCCATATCCAGAAGCTCTACTGGCCAACCACTTGATTCTAGTGTGGTTTTTATTTATTTATTTTTTTAAGTTTCCTTTTCCTTTTATTTTTAAATCTCTACACCCAACATGGGGCTTGAACTCACAATCCTGAGATGAAGGGTCACATGCACTTCTGACTAAGCCAGCCAGGTGCCCTTTTCTAGTGTTTTAAAGTGCGGTCATGTTCTCCTTGCCATTTTCTAACGTAGTTGTAATTGCTGTGTCACCTCTTTTATATAAAGTCCACCTTCTTGTCATTTAGCTACTTGTGGGCTTGAAGGCAAATTTTCTTGTTTCCTGTGGATGTTAGAGCATTCTGGAATGTCATTAGTAAAATTCTGAGCAGGATGATCCCTCCACTAAAGGACATTGATTCCCTTTCACACTTAGCTCAAAGAAGTCAGTTCTGTTCAATTCTTTACACCGGGGGTGTGTCACCAAGTTTTCTGTAAATGGTCAGTTAATAATTTAGGCTTTGCAGGCCAAGAGGAAAAGCAATATTATGTGGGTACTTGTGTAACAAGAGGAAAAAATTTCCCACAGATGTTTTAAGTGAAATTCAAAATATGATAGCAATTGAGTATAACTTCTTTATAACTCAGGTATGCTAATGAGAAGAATGGAATTCTTTTGCTTGGGATTATATTTTGCTTAATTAGGCTCTAAGTTAGTGTTCCCTATCATCAAATATTGAGCTATGAATGCTGATCTGTGATGAGACTACATATTTCATCTTTGAAAATGTCTCCATCCAGATGGTACTGCCAGTACTGCTGTTGGTCCATGAGCATGATTTTAATTGAGCATATTTATTGTTAGAAGACATGTATAGGATTCTGTTAGATTCTCCTGATGTTTGTCATTTAGCTTATTGTTACATTACAGATTAGTCATTTCCATTTGAAGGTTAGGTGGAAGCTCCTCAGTTGCACAATGAAATGGATTTTGAAATATGGAAATTTCCATTGCACTTGACATAAAGGTCTGGCGATATTGCTTCTTGTTCTAATTTTTGACATTACAGGAAGCTGTTTTACATTATTTGTGATTCAAAACATTATTGTCAAAATGACTTTGTTACAGTATACGTTTCACATATAAGCACTGCTTTGCCCTGTAATTTTAGGTTGAATTCATTGAGAAAGACTATCAAGCCTGTAGCAAAAGCTTATTTCTGATTCTTCAGTAATTATGTTTTGGAATGGTTCTCTTCTGAAAAATTTGATCTTGGCTCTAAGCTGAAAAAAAAATCGCAGTAAAATGTTACCACTGCTAAGCCATCAAAATGCTGTGTAGTAGGGCAAGTCGCGATATTCTATCTTTGACAAAACTTCATAGACCTGATGATGGTTAGATATAAAAGCCTGCCCCTCAGGCCTACACTTCAAAATAAGCAGATGAGCCTCTTTTACTTTATTTATTTTTAAAAATGTTTATTTATTTTGAGAGAGAGAGTGGGGAACAGGCAGAGAGTGAGGGAGAGAGAGAGGATTACAAGCAGGCTCCGTGCTGTCAGTACAGAGCCCGATGGGGGGCTTGGACGCATGAACCATGAGATTATGATCTGAGCCGAAATCAAGAGTAGGATGTGTAACCAACTGAGCCACTCAGGGCCCCTGAGCCTCTTTCACTTTAACTATGGGCTGCATGGGCTGCCTCTGAGCTGGGCTCTGGGGTGGATAAGTCCAAGCCGATGGGCCCTTTAAGAGCTGTCTCTCAGATCACTACAATCTTGTAGGTCCTGGGATGTGAGCCACACTGGTTTTCAAAGTTAGGTGTTTCGGGGGCTCGTCTCTCAGGTGCAGGTCCTAAAAGCTGAGGTACCTGACATAGAGCTCCTCAGAGAAACGCTGTGGGATTTGAGTTTTCTCCTGGTTGTGGCTTGCTGCCCTGGGAGTGGGGTTTATGGCAAAATTGTTTCTTGCCTTCTCTTACCCTCTTCAGTGTGGTTTTCTTCTCATTTGCCTGAAATGTAGTTGTCATTTAATCAGCCTTTAGGTTTTTTAAAAGAGGAACTTGTTCCATATGTTGCCATAGACTCAGTATGTCTGTGGGAGGAGGCGAGTTCAAGATCTTCCTGTACCACCATCTTGAACCAGAACCTGTCTTGTTTTTAATTGACTATTGATGATGCTCCCAGTGTCTTCTAATCTTTGAGCAACTGTTCTCACTGAATGACTAAGAGTCTAAAATGAGTGTATTTTCTCTGGACACATTTCTTTCCCTGCTACAATGAAACACAATTTAATTAGCATCAGTAAGCAGCTTTTTTGGCTAACAAATGAGCCACTTGGAAACCTATTTTGCTTGGAACTTCATTTTCATTTATTTTTCGGAAGAAATTCTGATGAGAAAATTCTCAAATTTTCTGACTGTCGTTTTCCTGTGAGTTGGGGACACTGTGATGACTCCTTAGTGTAAGGTGACATATGTTGCATTCTCTTAGCACAGATACAGCATCAGTGTATAATAAACCCAGTGTGTTGCCATTTAATTTATTAACAAAAATCTACCCTCCACTTTGCCCTGGAAATGTGATGTTCAGAATTTGCCTTTCCTCTTTTCACAATGGATGTGCACCAGCAGTAAAAACATAAAATGCTGTGCTACAGTGTCAACACATGGCATTTGGAACTGTTGAGCTATAACTGCATCATGGCAATTTGTAGGGCACAGAGCTGAGCAGCAGTGAAAAGGGATAAGAGTGCATTTTAGTCTCTATCCCAACAATTCAACTTTGCTGTTGTATTAGAAAAGCAGCCATAAACAACATGTGGGTTTATCCCAATGGGTCTGAGTATAGATTTATTTCAATAAAACTTTATGGACCCGGAGATTTCAATTTCACATAATTTTCATGTGTCATGAGATATCTTTCTTTTGATCCTCCCCTTCCCCCCCCCCCCATTTAAAAATGTAAATGGCCAAAGGCCATACAAAAAGCCAGTGGGCTATATTTGGCCCATTGGACATTGTTTACCATCTTCCATATGGAATGTGTGTGTCTTTGTCCTGTTTCCAGTGGGGGCCAGGATTTTTTAGGTCACTGTCACAACTTCTGTAGGCCTTCTCTCCCCTGAAAAAAGCCCCTCGTTACAACCTCACACCCCTGATAAAAAAAGTCAGTGTGTGTTCGCATCTTACTCCATCTCTACATCTGGCCAGTCCCCTATTTCATAGCATTCAGCCCCAGGCAGCCTGGCACATGGTCCATGGTTACATCCCACAGCACCATCAACATTTTTCCAGATGGAGTTCCTTCATCTAAGGACAGTATTCCATCCATAATGAGGTTTTGAGTCACCATAGTTAGGTTCTAGAACATAGAGCAAAGACCAAAAACTACCTGCACCCACAATACAAAAGCTGCAGTTGACCCTTGACCAACATAGGTTTGAACTGCAGGGGTCTGCTTATACACACATGGATCTTGGTAAAAAATACAGTACAGTACTACAAACGTATTTTCTCTTAAGATTTCTTAAGAACTTTCTTTAGCTTCCTTTCTTGCAAGAATACAGTATATAATATGTATAATATACAAAATGCATGTTAATTGACTCTGTTATTGATAAGGCTTCTGGTCAAGAGTGGCTATTAGTCGTTAAGTTTTTGGGGAATCAGCAGTTACATGTGGATTTTTGACTGCACAGGATTTTTTACTAAGCCCCGCGTTGTTCAAGGGTCAACTGTACTTCTCTGATCCCTCGTTTCAGCTGAGACTGAGACAGATGTAAAGCGGTGATTCTTAAACCTTGCTGAACATTTGTTCACCTGGGTAGCATCAAAACAAACAACACCCCCGCCCCCAACACTCAGGCTCCATCTCAAGAGACTCATTTAATTGACCTGGAGAGACCTGAGTTATATTTTAAAAAAAGAACAAACAGGTAATGCATCCATATGGCTCAAATAAAAAAAATGATACTGTACCATCTATTCTGGAGATCTCTATAGTTTACTACTTTTATTTGCTTTTTGTGTATTATACAAGTGATTCATTATGCAAGTAAAGGAAACACTAAATCCACTCTTCTGCATCTGGTTTTTTAAAAATCTAATAATGTATTTTGGAAACATTTCCTTATCAGTATGTAGAGGTATTTTTTGTTGTTTGTTTTTACATTTGAATACTATTCCACTGTGAAGATATACCATAGATTATTTAACCTATCTCTGTAGATGGATATTCAAATTATTCCCAAGTTCTTGTTATATACAGTACCTCAATGTATTACTTTGTATGCATATGATTTCATAGGTATGCAGGTGTCTTAGTTTGTTTAGGCTGCCCTAATAAACTACCAAAGACTGACTGAATGGCTTATATATAGAAATTTATTTCTCCCAGTTCTGGTAGCTGGGAAGTCCAAGGTCAAGACATCCACGGATCCAGTGTCTGGTGAGAGCACACTTCCTAGTTCCTGTGTCCTCATGTGGCAGAAAGAAGGGGTGAGGGAGCTCTTTGGGGTCTCTTTGATAAAGGCACTAATTCCATTCATAAGGGCTCCACCTTCATGACCTAATCGCCTCTCATAGGCCCCACTTCCTAATACCATCACATTAGGGATTAGATTTCAGTATATGTATTTTGAGGGGCATTAAACACTCAATCTGCAAGAGTAGGTATTTCTGTAGAATGCAAATTCCCAAAAGTGGAATGGTGGATTAAAGAATAAATGCCCACCTGTACGTATGGTCAAATTTCCCTTCCTAAACATCACACCATTTTGTCCTTCAGCAATAACATAAAAGAATGCGTCTTTCCCCACAGCCTCATTGACAGTTAGAATAGGCTGGGCTCATGCAGCAGTGGCTTAACACCACAAAGGTTTATTTCTGACTTATATGCAGACAGCGCAGTGTTCCTTTGTGCAGCAACTCAGCAACCCAGGCTGGTTGCTACACCAAGTGGAACAAACACTTGACCTTCTCCCTCAGTAGCTGAATTTTAGAACTGGAGAGTCTCTTTCATTTAAGAACACCAGTTATTAAATGCTTCAGCCCAGAGAATGTATGTTAATTCTATTTGCAGAATTATGAATCAGAATGAGTCACATGCCAAGCCTCAATGAAAGGGGACCAGGGAATTGCATCCCCCATATCCTCAGAAGTAGAGGACAATATTGGTGAAATGATATGTCCAATTTTTAAAAAATTATTTATTATTTATTTAAAAATTTAAAATTTAGTTTAAAATTTTTTTCATGTTTATTTTTGAGAGAGAGACAGACAGAGACAGAGAGACAGAGCACTAGCAGGGGAGGGGCAGAGAGAGAAGCAAAGCAGACTTCTGTCAGCACAGAGCCAGATGCAGGGCTTGAACTCACAAACTATGAGATCATGACCTGAGCTGAAATCAACTGAGCACTGAGGCGCCCCTAAAATTTTGTTTTAATATACAGTCGTGTAAGCATCTGACTCTTGATTTTGGCTCAGGTCATGATCTCATGGTTCATGAGTTTGAGCCCCGAGTTGGGCTCTGCACTGACAGTGTGGAGGCTGTTGGGGTTCTCTCTGCCCTCCCCTGCTCTCTCTCTCTCTCAAAAATAAATAAATAGGGGCACCTGGGTGGCTCAGTCGGTTAAGTGCCCTACTTCAGCTCAGATCATGATCTTGTAGTTCGTGAGTTTGAGCCCTGCATTGGGCTTGCTGCTGTCAGTGTAGAGCCAACTTCAGATCCCTTGTCCCCTTCACTCTCTGCCCCTCCCCTACTTGCGCATGAGCTCTCTCTCTCAAAAAATAAACATTAAAATAAATAAATAAACATTTTTTAAAAGACTCTTGTGGTTTGTTTCCCTCTCTCCTCTTCCCCTGCCCCCCTCCTTCCCATATGTTCATCTGTTTTGTTTCTTAAATTCCACATGAGTAAAATCATATGCTATGTAAGTAAAATAAGTCTGATTGACTTATTTTGCTTAGCATAATACATAGCTCCACCCATGTTGTTGCAAATGGCAAGATTTCATTCTTTTTGATAGCCAAGTAATATTCCATTGTATATATATCCCACCTCTTTATCCATTCATCAGTCGATGGCATATATGCGACTTTTAGATCCTTGCCAATTTATAGGTGAAAAAAATGTTCAGAGTAGTTTTATTTTGCATTTTTCATATTAGGAATGAGGTTGAACATCTTCACATATATTTAAGGACCACCATCAATAGTTTTTAAAACCCCAGCTAATCCTAATGTACAACCAGACTTGCATCTCCTGGGGCTTTCCTACTCAGTTTCAATTTTCCATTTGAGAGAAACATCTTTTCCCCTCCGTGAGTCATAGGACAGTGGTGACTGACCGGTGAGAACTTGACCGCCTTTTTAGTAATACTTTTAGTAATACTATTTGATTCTCATTACAAAATAACTTTCAATAAGAACCATAGCATTCATGCCATAGAGCTTACATGCCAGCACAGGAGGCAGGATGGTCATTTTGTAACAGAACTAAAAATCTTTGCCTGAATACAAGACTCAGTGCTTACATGTGAGGAGCCTTGAGTCAACCATCTTTATTTGAGGAAGTACTTTATAACTGCTCTTCTGTGTACTCTCATCTCTGTAAGGATAAAATCTCCTGTGAATGATGTAGACAGAAGACAGGAGACTTCAATCCCAAATTCCCCTTCCCTAAAACGAGAGTAAAATCTCAAAACCTGCTATAAAATCATGAACACTCCTTTCCCATGTAGGTCCCTGTTTCCATGTTTTTATTTCCTACCCATCATAATAGTGGCTACTCGGACCATCTTTGCTTCTGAAAAAGAAGACTTTGTGTTTATTTA
The DNA here is from genome assembly GCF_008692635.1 of Crocuta crocuta. Classification (NCBI taxonomy): domain Eukaryota; kingdom Metazoa; phylum Chordata; class Mammalia; order Carnivora; family Hyaenidae; genus Crocuta; species Crocuta crocuta. The sequence continues at coordinate 882,329 of NW_027533081.1, read as the reverse complement.
AACCTCTATATCACCTAGGATTCTTCCACTCCATTCTTCATGCAAAGCCTGGTCAAAAAGCAGTCTACAGGGGCGCCTGGGTGGCTCAATTGGTTGAGTATCCAACTTCAGCTCAGGTCCTGATTTCATGGTCTGTGAGTTCGAGCCCTACATCAGGCTCTGTGCTGATGGCTCAGAGCCTGGAGCCTGCTTCAGATTCTATGTCTCCCTCTCTCTCTGCTGCTCCTCCAATCACACTCTGTCTGTCTCTCTCTCAAAAATAAATAAACATTAAAAAAAGATTTTTTTTTAAAGCAGTATACACCTGGGATTAGGCAATCCAATCAATCAGTCCATACTTGCAACATTAGAGCAACTCAGGGATCTTACAAAAATTTACTCACCATAGATTCATGGCATAACCATCTTAGCCAGGCAAAGCTTTGTGCTGTAATAATTAGGAAACCTGATTGAAAATAAGCAGTAATGACATTTGTCATTTCTCACAACACAAAGTCTGTAGTAGGGCAGCTCAAGATGCAGGATATCCAGACCCTAGGTCTGCTTCTCTGTCATTTTTTTGGTTCTAACCACCTTCAGATTTTGGCTTCTTTCTCTGGCCGGTGTCCAGATGTCTGCAACCACCTCAGGCCTCACAGTCATGACAGTGCCCAGTGGAAGGACTTGTTTTTTTGTTCCTTTTTCTTTTCTTTTTTTTAGTGGGCTCCACATCCAACGTGGGTGAACTTGAACTCACAACTCTGAGATCAAGAGTCTGACGCTCCACCAATGGAGCCACCCAGATGAACCTTGTGTTCCTTTTTAAGAGCAAAGAGCACTTCCTCCAGAAACCTTTCAAGACATTCCCCTTCCCATCCCCAACCCACTGGGTCACATGTCCATTCCTAAAGTAAGCACCAGCAATAATGGGGAAAGTCGAATTTAGGCCAAACACAACTGTGGCTTTGTCATTGGGAAGAAGAAAAAATGACTTCTAGGTAGCCATTCAAGCAAATGTGGACTAAAACCTCTCCTTACTGGAATTCAGCAAAAGAAGCCCTTTCTAAGATCCTGAGATGATGGACATTTACGTGATGAATAAACTCAGCACACATGATGTGTGTGGGCATGTGTGGTGATGCTAAGGAAGGAATAAGAACTAAGCCATCATCAGATTTTAACCTGGCTCAATAGAATGGGGGTTTTCAGTTACGATGAGGATTTCACATTTTCCCCTGAGTTTTATTTATTTATTTAAAAAAAATTTTATGTTTATTTAGTTTTTGAGAGAGACAGAGATTGAGTGGCAGAGGGGCAGAGAGAGAGGGAGACACAGAGTCCGAAGCAGGCTCCAGGCTCTGAGCCATCAGCACAGAGCCCGACATGAGGCTCGAACCCATGAACCATGAGATCATGACCTGACTGAGTCACTCAGGTGCTCCTGCAGTCACCATTCTGTACATGACATCCCCAGAACTTATTTATCATATGAATAGAAGATTATTATATCTTTTGACCACCTTCACTCATTTCACCCGTTCCCCACACCTGCCTCTGGTAATGACCAAACTGTTCTCTGTGTCTCTGTGTTTATTTTTTTAGATTCCATGTGTAAGTGAGCTCATATGATATTCATCTTTCTCTGTCTAATTTGTTTCACTTCGCATAATGCCCTCAATGTCCATCCACATTGTTACAAGTGGCAGGATTTCCTTCTCTTTTTTTTGGTTGAATACTATTCCACTCTGTGTGTGTGTGTGTGTGTGTGTGTGTGTGTGTGTGTGTATCAAATTTCTTTATCCATTCATCCATGGATAGGTTCTTTCCGTGTCTTGACTGTTGTAAATAATGCTGCTATAAACATGGGGGTGCAGATATCTTTTTGAGACAGTGATTTTTGTTTCCTTTGGATAAATACCTAGAAGTGGAATCGTTAGATCACATGATAAGTCTATTTCTATCTTTTTTTTTGTAAAGACTTTCTTTAATTTTTTTTTTTTTTTGAGAGAGCATATGAACAGGGGAGGGGCTGAGAGAAAGGATGAGAGAGAGGATCCCAAGCATGCTCCATGTTTATGGTGCAGAGCCCGATGGTGCTCAGTCTCAAGAATTGTGAGATCATGACCTGAGCCGAAATCAAGAGTCGGGCGCTTAACCAACTGAGCCACCCAGGCGTCCCCCATTCTATTTTTAATTTTTTAAGGAAACTCCATACTGTTTTCCACAGTGACTACACCAATTCACATTCCTACCAGCAGTGCAGAAAGGTTCCTTTTTCTCCACATCCTCACCAACATTTGCTTTTTCTTGTCTTTTTAATAATTGCCATCCTAATAGGCATGAGTTGTGGTTTTGATCTAATCTGCATCTCCCTGCTCAGTGATATTGAGTACCCCCCCTTTTTTTTTTAAAAGATTTATTTATTTTTGAGAGAAGGGGGGAGGGCCAGAGAGAGATGGGGAGACAGAATCTGAGGCAGGCTCCAGACTCTGAGCTGTCAGCACAGAGCCCGACATTGGGCTCAAATTTACAAACCGCAAGATCATGACCTGAGCAGAAGTGGGATGCTTAACTGACTGAGTTACCCAGGCTCCCCTTGAGTACTCTTTTTAACTCAAACTTACAACCCTGAGATCAAGAGTCATACTCTCTTTCAACTAAACCAGTGGGGCACCCCTGTTGAGTACTTTTTCACTACTTGTTGGCCAAGAATTTCACTCTAGCTCTCTGTCCCTTCCTCTTTAGTTTTTGTTTTTTTTTTTAACCATCTGCTCAGTAAAAACCTACTGCCTATTCTATTCACATCTTCACAGAGCTTACATTCCAGTTCAAATTGTTTGATGATTATATTTCTTGTTGTAAATGAATACTTATGAACTTTCTCATTTTTTAAAAGTTTTTATTTATATAAGTAATCTCTATACCCCATGTGGGGCTCAAACTCATGACCTCGAGATCAAGAGTCACATGCTCCTCCAATGGAGCCAGCCAGGAGCCCCTGGACTTCTTTCTCATTTTATTTTATTTTTTTTCTTCTTTCTCATTTTAAAATTCTTTGTAATTTTGGTTAGCATCTGCAGGAAACTAGCCACCTCTGGGTCTGGGGACTCAGGGACCACCATATTTGGTGCCATGGAGGTTGTCATGTGCTGCCTCAGCTGGCCAACTGGCTTCCCTAAAGGACACTTCTGTCTTAACCACAAGGGGAGACAACAAAGGGTTTGTTGTTATTATTATTGTTCTTTAATGTTTTATTTATTTCTGAGAGAGAGAGAGAGGCAGCGTGAGCAGGGGAGGGTCAGAGAGAGGGAGAAACAGAATCTGAAACAGGCTCCAGGTTCTGAGCTGGCTGTCAGCACAGAGCCCAATGTGGGGTTCGAACCCACAAACCATGAGATCATGACCTGAGCCGAAGTCAGACGTTTAACTGACTGAGCCACCCAGGCGCCCTGACAACAAAGGGTTTTAAGTGGTGGAATAATATGACCAGCATTAGTTTGTCTCAGAAAATGGAAACTTGAAAACAAAACATATTAAAAAAAAAAAAAAAGTCAAATCAACCCACAGCAGAACTTGATTTTAAGTTAGTTTCTTACTGGCCCACAGGTGCTGTTGGTCTCAAAGGTTTACCTCTGGCCTTAGTAGCTACTGTAACCTCTTTAAATGCTGCCTCTGTGGGGTAAGCAGGTTCCTGTATATTTGTAATGACTTGCTTCGCTCCCTGCTCTTAGCCTACTTTGAAGTTGAGTCCTGCCTAGACTTTAGGTCATTCTTCTGGTAGAATTTTAAGTGGCAAAATCAATGTCAAGTCAGCTTTGCTTCCAGTTTTCCTGATCTAAGCCCATTCTAGCACCCGGACTTCTGCCTTGTGACTATGGTCAAGGAGCCAGACCATCGCCTTAGGCCATAGGCCAGAGTTCTGACTTCTAATTTACCTCTGCCCCAGGACAGAGGCATGCTCTGGAACTCAAGGACATTGTGGTTGCTGCCAAGCAGACTTGAAACCTACAGGGAGCTGCAGGGCTAGAAACCCCACTATTCTGATTTTTTTTTTTTTTTTAGATCTGTGAAATGTGTTAATTGCCAGGGTCCTTCTGAGTCCCCTGTCTGAGCTGGGTCTTTCACAATCCTTCCCTTGATAATCTACCTCTTCCATCCTCTATCTCAGTTCCCACCTGTTTCAGCCTCGCGCAGAAAATTAAGGTTGCCAGATGTCAGCTCCCTCCCAGCTGTGTGGGGCTATGTCTACATGTCAATTAACATACATGGAAGTCCCAACCCACAGTGACTCAGAATGTGACATTATTTGGAGATAGGGCCTTTATAGAGATCATTAGGGTGGGCCCTAATCTAATACGACTGATCTCCTTCAGGAAAGGGTTAATTTGGACACAAAGTGGTGGACAGAGGGAAGATGATGTGTAGATACAGGGGGAATGTCATGTGAGCATGAAGACGGCCACCTATATGTGAAGAAGACAGGTCTGGGGTGGAGCTTTCCCTCACTACCCTAAGAAGGAACCAAGGCTGTCAACACCTTGATTTTGAACTTCCAGCTTCCAGAACTGAGACAATATATTTCTGTTGCTTAAGCCACCAGTTTGTGATACTTGGTTATGGCAGCCAGAGCACACTAATTCAGTGCCTATGTCTACATTCTTTCTTCTTTTTCTGGGAAGAGGTGTCTCTTCTCTGGTCTGTGGTTGACCTTCCCCTGTCTCTCCTCACCTCTTTCTCCTTAGTCTTCTCATAAGGTCCAGACTCTCCCATGATTCTGTCTTTTACCCCCTTCCTAGTTTACCACCTTATCTCTCTTTTCCACAGCTATGTTTAAGAGAGTAATCTCCTTCTTTGCTGCCTATTCATTTTGTAGCCCTTATAATCTGGGTTCCACACAAGCCACTCCATTGAAACACTTCTGCCTTGATATTCTTCCCCTCCAGCATTTGAGGACACTGATCACTCCTTCCTTGGAACTCTACCTTTGCTTTTTTTTTTCCTCAAAGTTTTATTTTTTATTTATTTTGAGAGAGAGAGAAAGAGAGAGAGAGAGAGATGTGGGAGGGGTGGAGAGGGAAAGGGAGAGAATCCCAAGCAGGCTGTGCACCATCAGCACAGAGCCTGATGTGGGGCTTGAACTCATGAACTGTGAGATCATGAGCTGAGCTGAAACCAAGAGTCAGACACTTAACCAACTGAGCCAGCCGAGCACCCCATCTGCCTTTGCTTTCTGATCACTTTTCTCTTTCCACCTTTTTAAAAAAATGTTAATTGATTGAGAGAGAGAGAGAGAGAGAGGGCGTGCGAGTGCATGTGAGCTGGGAAGGGGCAGAGACAGAGGGGCAGAGACAGAGGGAGAGAGAGAATCCCAACCAGGCTCCACACTGTCGGTAGGGACCTCACGACCCTGAGATCACGACCTGAGCCAAAATCAAAGGTCAGAGGTTTAACCAACTGAGCCACCCAGGTGCCTCTTGAGCTGGATTCTTCTCGAGGCTTCTGGCCTCCAGTGTCTGTATTTCCAGGATTCAGGTGCAACTCCCTCTCACTCCCCCCGGGGCATTCTCCTTCACCTACTCGGCTTCAATCCTCAGGTATGCTCTGACAACTTCCCAAATCTTTCCCACTTCTCCCTCATGCCCCAGACCTGCATGGTGAATTCCAGCATACTAATTGTTTTCCTATTTGTGTATCATCTTCTCTCCCATGAGAATGTAAGTTCCTTGAGAATAGGGGTCTTGGCCTGTTTTGTGCACAACCATTGGCTCAGCACCTGCAATCTGTCTGGATGTTCCAAAGCTCTTAAATTCAACATGTTCTGCCCATAACCCCAGACTTGTGTTTCTGTATTCCTCTACTGAAACAAAAGTGTCTGCTACTAGTTCCTGTGATCAGAAACTTGAGTGTTATCTTCAACACCTCCCTCACTGGCAAATCCATCACTAAAGTCTGCCCTGCCTAAGGCTCTCTGGAACCCACCCACCCTCCTCCCTCCCTGTCATGCTCTGGTGTGGGTCCTCTCTCCAGTTCCTGCCTGAACCATTACCACCAAGTCCTTCTCTTTAGCCTGTTCCCATCTTGTTCTTCTCACTGACATAGGGTGATTCCCCCCACCTCCCTGCAGTATACAAATTGGTTTGCTTTCCACAAAATTGGGAGCATAGTGCCTAATGAATTTTATGTCCCTTCTTCCCCATAATGTAAATCTTGCATTATCCTATATGCTCTGAAAACTTGTCATAACTGCAACTGTCTACTGCAGCTGGGAGTGAGCCACAATTTATTCTACCATTTCCTTAGTGAGGTTGTTTCCAGGCTTTTTTGCTCTCATAAACAATGTTGTGATGCATCTATATGGCCCTTTTGAAATGCAAATCTGGTCATGTGACTCTCTTGCTTAGAATCTGTCAGTGCCTCCCTGTCAAGGAAGGTTAGCTACTCTGACTCCTTGATATGGCCCATAAGGCCTTTCACTTGGGACCTGCCTACCTTTCTCACGTCCCCTCCTCCCCACAACCCAAACTCTAGCTTTTCCTTTACTTGCGTCTCCCAAGTGTGAGCCACCTTGATTTTTTTGCTTTTGCTTCTTTCTGTGTAATATCTCTCCCTTGTCTTCCCAGAAAAGTCTGCTGCTCATGTTCAGATCCTCATCACTCCTTATCTATAACAATGCCCCAAGATGATATCCAATAAAACCAGAGTGGCCTTTGGGACGCAGGCAGCCAGTCCTCTGACAGGTTGAGATTTTCAAGATGGTCCAGGCCAGCCTCCGGGTGCTTTCGAGTTTAGAAGTGATTCCTACACCTGTGGTCAGATGTGAAGGTGGAGGCAGGAGAGCGGAGTCAAGGTTAGGCTGGCCTGCTCTCCTTTCTCTGATGAACTATGATGTTTAGAGGGGTCAAGAGGCCTGACAGGACCCACTCGCAGAACAGAGGGGCCGGCCACCCTTCATTCTCCCATCGCTAGGAGTACTTAGTGGCAGTCTAAGTGGGATGGCCAACAGTCATGCCTGTGGGTGAAAGGCAGTCCACCATGTTTTGTACCTCCCATGAACTAAGTGATTTTTATGTTTTGTCTTGAAAAAAAATTTTTAATGTTTATTTTTAAGAGCGAGAGAGACAGAGTGTAAGGGCAGAGAGAGAAAGAGACACAGAATCCAAAGCAGGCTCCAGACTCTGGGCCGTCAGCAGAGAGCCTGATGCGGGGCTCAAACTCATGAATTGCGAGATCAGGACCTGAGCCAAAGTCGGCCGCTCAACCGACTGTGCCACCCAAGTGCCCCAGTTAACTGATTGGGGGAAAAAAAAAAAGGAAAGTAATCAGATATTGTGATGTGAAAATATATGAAATTTAAATTTCTTAAAAAAAATTTCTGTGTCCACAAATAAAGCTTTATTGGCACACAGCTGCTCTCTTTTATCTATGTATTGTCTTTGGCTGCTTTGTGCCATGATGGAAGAGCTGAGTAGTTCTGATATATTGTTTGGCCTGTGAACCTAAAACATTTACTCTCTGGCCCTTTAGCACTTGCCGAGCCCGTATCTAGACAGTACTGCAATGCAGTCAGGGAGGTAGGAGACAGATCGGAAGAATATTCTGAAAAGGTGAAATAAGGTTTCAAGAAGGAAGCTCATTCATAGGACAGCAAGGACCAAATATGGAAGACTCAATATGCAGGAGCCCCTCCACCCACTCTTTGAAAATGACTACGTAGGAGACAGAATCTGATTTTAAAAACTTCACATTTTATTTTCCAGAATATGGTCATTTGTTGAGTTGAAGGCATGGAGGATAGGGGCTGTTCTGATACAGACTCTGGACAAAGAGCCTCCCCTCCACCCCACACCCCCAAGCACTTTTAATGACTGGCTTATCATTCTCTACACAAGACATTTCATCATTACAGCTGAAGATGCTACCAATAGTGGTAACTTTATAAATTCTGAGAAAAGGCCTATAAAGGCAAAGTGTAAGAGTTTTGTTTTGTTTTCTACTAAATTGGTGTAGCATACCCTTAAAATTACATATTCACAAACAGAAGTTAGAGAAAGACAAATAAAAATGCACTTATGAATTTTTTTCCTTGCCACCTGAGTTAAATTCAGGTCTCCTTTCCTACAGGATGCAGAAAAGACAAGGCAGCTCCACTGGTGTTAAGTTACAGATCACTAGATGTTAGAAACGGTTTCCTCTGAAGAGATTGCACTTATTTTTAAGTTAGTACCACACTTAACATATAACCAATCTAAAGTTAGAAAAGCCACTTTTTTGAAGGCACAGTTTGTTTACAGCCTGACTGTGGAAATAAGAACCTGTCCTATGGACCCCATCTGGTTAGAAGGGAGAGTTCACTGGTCTGTGGTATCAAAGCCCACCCATGGCCAACTCCGGCCTGGGCACCTTGGAGCGCCTCCGTGAGATAGGGGTGTCTAGTCTAGAGGGTAGAATGTTCTTTTTGATCATAATCATCATGTGCAAAGATTCTGGAGGCTCTGTGTTTCCCTTTGTTCTCTGAAAATGCAAGCAACTTTGCTTTATTAAAGTAGAAGTAGCAACTGGTCCTTCGTGGGCATGGGAGCAGGAGTGAAGACCCAGCAGAAGGAAGCTGGTGGCCAGCATGTAGCTTGGAGACAGTCCCTTGGCCAGGGCCTTAGAATAAGAGGGTCTAAACAAGAGTGGGTTAAATATATGTATAATGAGTCAGAAGACAAATTTCTAGAAAAGTGATAGTGCTTTCCTTCCATATGCTTGGGGGTGGGTAAAGACAAAGGAGGGGCAACTGGCTTCAACTATCTAACAAAAGACAGGGAAGGGGCATAATATTTGATGCCACTTTGCCTCAAGTCAGTGAAATCACTAATCTCGTCATGCAAATGGCAGGCTGTGGGAGAGGATGTCTGTGGCCTTTACATGTATAATTTATTTTAAAAATTAAGTTTAGGCCTGAGGTATAATGACTAATCTCCATGAGTCTCTGCCTGATGGTGATGAACAGAAACAGCTATGATGACACACGTGAAAGGTGTTAGAAAAAAATCAGAAACAATTAGGAGTGGAAATATACACAGGCTGCTCTGCATTCTGGCCTCAGGCTTGTCAGCAGCCTTTTTGCTGAAAGTTCTCTGAACTCGTTTTGTCTGGGCTAGGTATATGTTCAAATTTTTTCCTTTTACCAGTGATCAAGAGAGTGATCAGCTCATCTGATAAAACATCTAATTCGACCACTTCTGTGTTCCCATGTGCTGGGATATTCATAATGATGTCGATCAGACTCCACAAGGTGGCTGGAACATGACAGAAAGTTCTATCCGCCGATGGAAGCTGTGCTTTTAGGAACGTCATACAGTGATGAAACTTCTACAACTGAACTGCTATGTAAATACTTCGCTATAGCACTTCAGAAATTTCCTTTGCTTTAAGGGACTTTGTTTACAGGCTCCAGAATCGAAGTGGTGAAGGTCACACAGATAGCACCATGTGTCAAGGTGAAGCACACTGTTATAAAATTTCTGACCAAACCGATCTTAGTAAAATCAGCTCCTTTCACCATCTTTAAAATATTTTAATTAACTTGCTTTTTAAAAAGACAAGGGTCCTGTAGGTTCAATTATTCTGCAGGAGACACCAACACCAAGACAGTAATCTAATTATAGAAGTCAATTTTAATTAATGTCACTTTACAAAAAAAAAGAATCACTTAAAAGCATTAATTAAAATTGACTTCTGTAATCAGATTAATGTCTTTGTGTAGAACAAGCTGGGCCACTTAAAATGATAATGTCTGGGCTTCTTCTTCCTTTTTTTTTTTTTTTTTTTAAAGCCAAGTCCTTCTATGCACGTCAGCATCGTACGTGGAGTTCCAGTCCTCAGGCTGGGTGGCAAAGAACCAAGTGATGAGTCAAGTCGTCTTGTAAGAAAAAGAATGGATGGGAATCCTAGGCAGGTCAGGAGGCCCCAGGCACTGAATAAACACTGCCACCCCCAAGGCTGGGTCAAGTTGCTCCCAAAGGGGAGGGGCACACAGTGGAGGCACTATCTGTATGATGCTCCATTCCCACAAATTGTAGAGGGCCCCCAATCGGCTAGCTGGATAGCCTTGAGGCAGTGGCACATCTGTCCCTAACCTCGGACAGTGACTTAGAGGTGAGAGTGCATGGGGAAGCAGGGCTTAGCTGATTCCCTGCATGTTTCCAGGCATCACGGAGAGCACTGTGGATCTGAATACCTCCTACTAAAATGCACACCAAGGATGGAGGTCAGGAGGGAAGAGGTGACATTTGTCAATCAAACAGCGAATGCTGATACTTTCCATTTCTGAACACTGATCGTTTTCTAGGGTGTTGAGAGGATCACAATGTGAACTTACACTGATCCTTTCTGGAGGCAGGTGGGCGGGTGTGTTGAGAGAATTGCAATGTGCTGTGTGTGTGTGTGTGTGTGTGTGTGTGTGTGTGTGCGCGTGCGTGTGTGTATGGTGAATGGTAAGCCAAGGTGTGGGAAGGACCATCCCCCACAAACAACTAGCTCACACAGTCTCTCAGCACTCTGACTCACCGTAAGACCAAGAAATGAGAAATACAGCAAACAGGGAAACAGGTTGGTGGTTCCAAGACTGAAATTCTGCCCACATCTTTCCATATGCTCATTAAATTGAGAAATGCAACTTTTTTGTTCTCATTCTGGCATGGTAATCAAAGGCCCAAGGTACTCAGGGCCATGCTACTGTGCTCAGACAACTCTGAGCATTCAGTTCAGAGAACTGAGAGGTAATGGCTCTAAAAAAAATGGGACACACACTTCTCCTAACAACATCTCCTAGGACCCGCTCTATAATTACAACATTCGCAAACACAAGGTACATTACATACTAAAACAACATAAATGAAATTTCGGGGAGTTTAAAAGAAGATCTTTCGGCTCTTTTCGTCACAACGGAGTGGAACTCCTTTTCTGTCTTTAAAGTTGCCTAACTTTTCTTTCTGTGCTTTTGATATTGACATCTAACTTGTCCACTTTGGTTGTGAGGCGGTCAAGAATGTCATCTTGCTCCTCAATTTCCGTCTGCATCCCCAGAGCTATGTCCTTCAGCCGGCCTAGTCCCACGGACAGCTCATCTGTGGGAGAGGGAAAGGACATGGGGCTGAGCAAAGTCACAGCATCGGGGCTGTTGCGTGGTCTGTGGCAGGTGTTCAGCAACATTTACATTATGGAATCCTCTTTCTCATAAGACAGATACAACTCTAGGGCTTTGGTTACATTTTCCAAAACATGTACAAGTAAAAAGAAAACCTGCTTACTCCATATAAAGCAATTTGCACTTAATGTAGAAGCCACCCCTCCCCCAGGTGTTGGCCTAAGATAACCACTGTTCATACAATGGTGTTCATCTTTCCAGTGCTTTAAAAAATGCATAGAGATTGTAATTTTTCAGCTGCCGCCAAACATTCTAGTAGGCTGCAGCACACTGCAAGATCAGTTAGTACCCAAGGAAAAGAGAAGTACAGAGGGGTGTAGAAAACATATTCCCTTCCCAGACCCCATGGTGAGTGTCTGGGAGAAGTATGCAGGGAACTAACAGCCAGACCTGCTGGTTTGTTCTTCAGAAGCAAAAATCCCACATCAGTGGGTAAACTTAACAGTCAGCTTTCCTTCCTTCCATCTCCAGCTCCCTACAGCTAGATCAAAGCACAGTTCCAGACTGGCAAGTATGAGGATCCCTGTTTGGAAACACAGCTGAGAGATGCACCTGGGAAGCTCTTGTCTAAAGGGAGCCCCTGTACCTGGGTTGTTCCTGCCCGAGGATCCCCTCAGAAAAGGCTGCATCACACCCCCTGCTCCACTCTGCAGGTGGCAAGAGAAATGGGGGCATTGTCCCTGCCTTGCCACCTGGGGTGCTCTCCCAAAAAACCATAAACTGCAGATATTCCCACTGGACCTGAATGCTGTGAGGTCCTGTCACCTATGTTACAAAACTCCATTTTCCCTCATTAGTTCATTCTCAGCTACCACTTCTCAGATCCACGAACACATCAATGCTGTGTTACGTCCTGGGGGTACAACACGACCTGAATCTGGCTGGCACCACTTCCTTCGCCTACTCTGTGGCCACGAAGAAGATAGTGGACTCTGCACAAGCTGAGTGCAGAGATCCCTGCAGTCTAGGGTCTCCAAGTCAAAAGGAACAAAGATCTGAAGGTCCTTTCAGATATGCTAACTGGCACAAGCCCCAGGGGACTGTGGAGCACACAACTTTTGGTAAAGGTTCAGCCCTAGTAATAGGTTACATCACTACAGCTGAAATTCAAGTTCAACCACAAGGAGTCAACTTCCCACTTCCAAGCAGGGTAAGTTTGGTATGGGGAGAAACCCAGGTCAGTCCCATGGGGCCTGAGTTCAAATTCTGACCCTTTTCCTGATCCATGCTCTGGCCTGCCCGGGACTCAGATCACAGTTGAGGGGAACCCCTTTCAAGAGGCAGGTGCCCAGGGAGTGGCCCTGCCACAACTAGCCACTCTGGTGTCAGGTTCCTCCTCAACTCATTTTATTTCCCTCCGTAGGCTGTCCTGCTCTGTGATGAATATTTTCCCTTTGTTTCAGAAAGCTGTAAAAATCACTACCACATCTGTTTTTAAGAGGGATAACATCTGTAAGGACACGGTTGGCCTTAGGAGTATATGAAGGGAGTACTGGGCAGAGGTGACATAAAGGTGAACTAGAATCAATGCAGGAAAGGTAGATGCTGGAGGCACTCTGAGGTCCCCTGCTGGGGCCGAGCCAACTGCAGAAGTGAGTCCTGGCTTCAATGATTCAGCTTAGGTAGTATGGCCTCTTCCCGGATTCATTTCATGACTGTGTGTGCATACGTGTGTGCGCATGCGTGTGTACATACGTATGTGTGCACATGCACACAGTGGGAATGGGGGGCATGCCCAGAGCTGCCTTCTGTCCTTTTACTAGGAGCAGCAGGCCAAGGAAGAGCCAGAGGAAAGAGAGAAGAGGTGCTTCATAAAGCCTTCTTGTGGCTGAATTAAAGATAAAACATTAAGCAAAGAGAGGTCAGGTTACACAAATACTTGGCAGTAACACCACAAATCTAAGCAGAATCAAGTTTGTGTTTTAAAAATTGTCTTCAGCTCTATACTTCTTGAATTTATTGAAGGCTTTGACCTTGTATTCCATGGAGAGCAAAACCTATGAGGTCACCCCAAGCGTCAGGGAGTTTGTTGGCAGTTGGGACAGCAAAGGACAAGCAGTAAGTATAGAGATTAAAAAAAAAAAAGTGCGATAAAGTAAAGCCACCAGACAAGGGAGCTGCCGTCAGAAGGGAACTTGCACTAGTCCCTGAGATAAAGGCAGGGGCCAGGGGGTGTGGTAGGAAGGAAGGAGGAAACCTCTGAAGGACAGCCGAGCATAGCCTGTGTCAGTGGGCCCAATGATTCCTGAGTGCCACCCCAGCCCTTCTCAGCATGCCATATACAGCCTGCCCAGACTATAAAGATCATGCCAATCGCACCCCCTTAGCAGGGGTGGGCTGAACTTACCCCTTCTCCCTGCCTCACACCCTGAACTCTGTACCCCTCCATAGATCTCCTTCCTTCTCTTTCCAGATGGCACAAGGGGCACCGTTTGGGTGGGGAAACCTTCAGTGGAGAAGACTGAGGGCTTTCAAGTTCCTTTGTGTGTCTCTGGAGGGGTCACATCCCAGCAGATGCACCTTTGGCCTGAGGCCTTTGACTCTGGAGGGCAGAGTCCAGAGGACCCAATAAAGAGCTGGCTGCCTGGGGCTTCCCTGGGCTCTGAAGGCAAAGGGAAGGTGAGGTTTGGGATGGAAGCCTGCCTGGGTGTGCAGAGCGTGGACAGGGGCCCTGTCCCCTGCTGCTGGATGGCACTGGCCATGCAGGTCTGGTGCTGACATTCACACTGAGGGCAACAGTGGTAAGCTGTGGGGAGGCGAATTACAGCTCTTTTATTTATTCCTGCTTATGTCTATTCTCTACAATTGATTATCTTATTTCTGTGGAGATTTCTTTATATGCTCAGAAGGAGAATTCTTTTCTTTGACTGTGTAATTCCAGTTCTAGCAATCCAGCTACAAAATGCAGCCAAAGATTTGGTCACAGGATTATAATGATTTGCTCCCAAGGGATCATATGCAGAAAAGAATGACGGAAATAACCTAAGTGTCCAAGAGCAGGGGATGGGACTGGTGAAGTGGTGCTTGTTAAAGAAATTTCAAGAAAAAAATTTTAGTGTTCAACATGTAAATGAAAAAGGCAGGATAGAATACTGAATGACCCCTAGTACATGTGATATTGTATACATACATGTGCAGATATGTATGTGAAAAACAGAAGAATGATACCAAATCAGTGGCTACCACTGGGCAATAGGCTTCTAAGTGTTTATCTCCTCATGGCATTTACCTAACTTCCTAATTTTCTACATGAATCTAAATACTCAGAAGCAAAGGCTAAATGTTGGAAAGAGAGTATATGGATTTGTCTAACACGCTGTCCTGCTGTTAGCTCAGGGCTGCTGGAAAGGGCATTACTCTGGGTAAACAAGAGAAGGGGCCCTCAGTGTCCTTCCTAGGGGGAGAGGAAGAGGAAGCCTCGGCACAGATGCCCAATGTGCATCACCAGGGGTCTCAGTTTTGTCTCCTACTAGATAGGAGGGAGATTTTACTTTGGATCTCACCCACTTTGCCGTCTCCCAACAGGGGAGGGCTACCTCCCCCAGGTAGCCATGGTCAGAGAGAGCAGCACATCTGAGACACCACCCAGAATGAACCCATGGAAACCGCTCACACTCCTGTTCCTACTGCCCATACACACTCCTCCACTTGAACTTCAAGTAACTGGCTTTTCTCCCTTCATTCAAAAATGAATCGTCGAGTGCTTGCCTACTAGGCCAGGGTAAAGTGGTGATAAAACAGAAATAGTCTTGTGTTCCCTCGAAGTGTGGCCGGGAAGACATCAGATGAGCCAGCAGATACAGGACTAAGACCGGGTGCAGTGTGTTAAAAGCCAGGCCCGCAGCATAAGAAGGAGCTGGCCTGGGAACAGCGGGGAAGGACACTCCAGGCAGAGGCAGTCAAAGGCAGGAGGGCACTTGGAGCCACAAGTGACAAGGGCAGGAGGGGTGGAGAGGCAGGAGGGGGCAGAGGCTGGGCAAGGGACATGGAATTCAAGGAGCCTGGCCGTGTGGCGTCAGCTGTAATGGCTACATGAGTGGCCAACTCTTACAGGGCAGGCAGTTCCCTACGGGATTTATGGTGTTGCTCATCTAACCTTCTCCCCAGTCCTCAGGTTCTGTTCCTGTGCCCGGTGCGCAGGGGAGATGATGGTAAAGGGGTATTCTTAATGCTGCACTGTGCGGCCCCCCCCCAGGGACTCCTGGTCCCTGCTGCTGTCAAAGCCCAGATGAGAGGTGAAGATGGACAGAAGTGGACTGACTCCAGATTGAGAGAGAGAGAGGTGAGATACCTATGACTCATACTGGATTTGACATGTAGGAAAGGAGTGGGAGACACCATGTTTTGGTCCCGAGAAACTGGTGGTTACTGGTGTACTGTCTGGGCCCAGCACGAGCTGTTTGGAAGACAAGTGTTCTGAATAAGTGACCTGTGGAGGCTGGCCTAGCTAGCTTCTAGTCTTACCTAGATTACTGTCGATCTTTTGGTGATAGGCTCGAAGGTGTGGGTTCTTCGGGTAAGCTTCAGTATTCGTGGCAGGAGCAGCCCCTCCAGAGATGGAGTCTGAGTTTGGAAAGAAACACCAGGAGAGCCATTAACTGACATGTCTCGAAATGCTGCTTTGCAAAATTAATCTTTTTTTTTTTTTTAATTTGAGAGAGAGAGAGAGAGCATGCGCCTGCAAGCCAGTGGGGGAGGGGCAGAGAGAAGGCGAGACAGAATCCCAAGCAGGTTCCACATCATCCACACAGAGCCTGACATGGGGCTCAAATTCATGAACCATGAGATTATGACTTGAGCTGAGATCAAGTTGGATGCTTAACCGACTGCACCACCCAGTAGCCCCACAAAATTAATCTTAATCCAGAAAATGGGTGGAAGGAAAGTGGCAGTTAGTTGTGAGGCCACCCAAAGAGAGGACTATGGGGATGGATAACGTGCATGAGGGAGGAGCACTGGGTAGGCTTGTGGGGGAGGAAGAGGGGCCTGGCGAAGGGCAGCCCTTCTGGAGATCAAAGACCTTCAACCTACACTTACCCAGTCAGACCCTGGACACAAACTGGGGAAAGGGATAGACTCATACAAATAATGATACATCAGCAGAACTACAACCATGCAAAACTACAAGGGGGTGTGAACGAGGTCTACAAGACAAGGTTTAAAAATCAAAATGGTGGGGCGCCTGGATGGTTCAGTTGGTTAAGCATCTGCCTTCACAGCCCAGGTCATGATCTCATGGTTCAAAAAGTGAGTTTGAGCCCCATATCGGGCTTTCTACTGTGCATGCAGAGCCTGCTTCAGATCCTCCGTAGCCCCCCCTCTAGACCCTCCCCGCTTGTGTACACGCTCTTTCTCTATCAAAAATAAATAAATTAATTAATAAAAACAAAAAACCACTTTAATAAAAAAATCAAAATAGCGGTGTTGTACAAATGGGATTATGGATGACTTCTGTTCCTGATATGTATTTCTATGCTGTCTTTTCACTTCAAATAAAACATGCAAAAAGAAATGTTCAGTAATGCACATTTGCCCTATTTCCTTGAACTGCAGTTACTAAATGCACACAGAAAAGCCCTGTCATCCCAGTTTATATCCTCTGGAGAAACTTCTCTTTCTAGACTTAGTGTATTTGCTCCAGCACAACTGATTGACATACACAGTCTTTTTTTTTTTTTTTTTGACTTTTAGGTTACTACACACAGTACAAATTAAAACTCCCTTTAATGCCTTAAAATTGTGTCTTTTTGGGTGCAGGGTTCCTACTCTACTTCTTCAGAGTAGATTAAGCTTGGGCTTTCCGTGGGCCTTACATATTTTAGTTTTTTTCTCACATCTCCTGTGGGTTTTGCCTTTCCACACTGAACTGTGTCGATCTCCATCTTTCCTGACCCCCAAGCTCTTCCTTCGTCAGGCCTCTTCTTAGCTGTGTCAACCATGAGAGTTGTGGGTTCCAGTGTCCAGTGTGCATCATGCTTTCCTCGAAGGTAGCCCAGGAAGCATTTGGTTTCTAGCATGTTCCAATGTGCCTGGACTTCTAGTGGTCCATGTGGACTCCCAGGAGGCCTAAATTCCTTTCCAGATAAGGGGCGTTGGGTTTCTGGGCTTATCGTGTTATAACAACAAGGCGACAGGACACCAAACCCAACTGCCCTTGCACGCCATTCATGCTGCTACTTCTCTGCCCACTCGGGCTTAGGAGCCACATGAGTCTCCCCCTGCTGAGCAGCACCCACCACAAACTTAGCCTTCAGTTCTGGGGGTCAGAAGTCCAGTAAAGGGTCGCACTGGGCTACAATTGAGGTGTCAACAGAGCTGTGTTCCTCCTGGAAGCTCTTGGGGAGAATCTGATTCCTAGCCTTTTCCAGCTTCTAGAGGTTGCCTGTATTCGCTAGCAGCTGGACCCTCCCTGCATTTTCTGAGCCAACAGCCGAGCATCTTCCAGTTTTTGACAGTCTTTTCTCTTCCTCTCTTTCCACTTATAAAGGGCCTTTGTGATTACACTGGGCCCAGCCGGTTAACTCACAGATAATTTTTCTGTCTCAAGATCAGCTGATTAGCAACTGTAATTCCCTTTTTGTCATAACTTAATACATTCACTGGGTGTGGAGACTGGGACATGGGCATCTTTGGGGGGCTATTCCCCTTACCATAGGGGCTTTCCTACCATTGTCTTTTCACTGCTGGAAGAGCTCAGAGCTACACAGGGCAGGGATTAATGGTGGGCAGGCTCATTTTCAAGGGAAACAGGCCCCTGCTTCCTTATTCCACCCTCCACAGAGTGAGGGATGAGCCATGCTTTAACACACACTACCAGCCCCCAGGGAGCGGCACTGGGTCCCTAACACCCTTTACCCATGGCAGTAGTCCCCGCTGTCCCCAGTCCACCCCAGGACCAACACTAAATCCAGAGGTCTCCCCAGAGAACCCAAGTGTGGCCAAGCACAGGTTCCCACTGACCTGAATCATTCAGCTTCCTGAGGTTTGGGTGGCTGGCCTGGTACTGTGCCTCCTGTTCCTTACTGGTACTTATGGCTTCTTTCAATCTTTGGATAAAAGTCAAGAGAAGAGAAAACTTAGAAAGAGAAAATACCTATGACAGTGTAGTCAGTCTTTTCAAGCAATGCCTGTGGGCAAAAAGCAAATGCTGCCTCTGACCAAAGCAGGGATATTCGTCAGCCGCTCCTGGAAGTCCCGCCAGTGGCACGGCGAGCTTCTGAGGCACCTGCTGTAGAAGAACGGCATCTGGTTAGGCGGCCCTCGCTCAGGAAAATGAGAATCCCAGCCCCAGGGGGAAGAGAAGCACATAAAAAGACCAAATGGGTATCTTCAGACTAGGGGGTCAACAAACCGTGACCCGTGGGCCAAATCTGGCCCACCACCTGTTTTTGTACAGTCATGAGCAAACAGATGACCACTGGCAATGGACTGGATGACAGAGGACACTAACTTTGAACCTCCATTAATGATTTCATTCTCCCCATTAGTAGATCTACGTTACAAAGAATCGTACTCAATTATTATTACTTTCATTTTTTGAATTTTGTCACTAAAAAATGTGTTTTTTTTGTTATATAAGTCCCTACAAAATATCTTTGATTTCACTTCCTGGCCCGCAAAACTCAGTCTACTGACTCCTGCTACAGATAGGGACTTGTCTTGATGATGTGGAGATCCTCACACCGTGCCTGACACCTCCGCTGAAACCCTGCAGGCATGGCAGGGGCTCCTCCTCCCCTAAAGCTGAGCCTCCTGCACAGTCTGCTCTTCTCCACCTCTGCTGACCAGCAGCCTGGCTGCTTCATCAGTCAAGCTGGGAACCAACCATTCTCCCCTTAGGTCCTCTCTCTCTATAGTTCTACTCCCTGCAAGCCATGCAAACATCATCTCGATCCCCCACGGATTCCCCAAATCCGGCCTCTCCTCCTGGCTTGCCTCTTCATCTTTAAAAAAAAATTTTTTTTTTTGGTTTTATTTAATTTTTGAGACATAGAGAGACAGAGCACTAGTGGGGAAGGGGCAGAGAGAGAGGGAGACACAGAATCCGAAACAGCCTCCAGGCTCTGAGCTGTCAGCACAGAACCCAATGCAGGGCTCGAACCCACGAACCATGAGATCATGATCTGAGCCAAAGCCGGACGATTAACCGATTGAGCCACCCAGGCACCTCACCTCTTCATCTTTGTGTAGATGAGCCACCACCTTTCCAATCCTTAACCAAAGATGCCGGGCATCTTTCTGACATAGCCTGCATGAACCTCTCTGGTGAAAGTGTTTAATGGCTCCCCACCAGAGCAAGCCTGGGCCCCATCGGGCTAAAGGATCTGTCGGTGCCCAGTGGTCCAGCAATGTATAAAATAGTGCAGAACCTCCTGAAATCGGAGGATTTCATTACTCGGAAGCAGTGACTGGAGGTCTACAATACATGGCTGGCTTCTCTGAGCACAATTGTGAGCTCCATGTGTGGCCAGGCCAGTGCAAGTGGGAGGTGCCTGCAGCTGAGCCCCCTGGCCACGGCCAGCCTATACATTGCAGACCTGACTTCTGTCCTATGTGCTCATATGTACATGGTAGTAACATTTAAATGATAAAAACTTGGCTTCTTTGGGAAAAATGGCTCCCTGCACAAAAGCCAATACTAGGGATAGTGACAGAAATGGTAAGGAAGAGAAGAAAGAAGTCTAAGAAGAGTGGTGGCTCTTGGTCAGAAACCAGGTCTTAAATAAGCTAGAATTTCAAATTTAGGGAGTGATTACATCTATGACCTAAGTGGACCTCCCCATGAGCTTTAAATGGAAACGGGAAGCGTTATCAGCAAGAACAAAAATGGCTTACCGAAAAACAAATAAAACTTTAGAGAAGACCAAAGGGTTTGGGTGATAAGAATGTACACAGGAAAATGTGACTTGACAGAAGTCTGATGAGAAGAAAGTTCTCTTGAAAGCTTTCATGTGAGAATATCCCTGCATTTATGAAATAGGGCTTTTTGACAGGATCACAAAGATTTAACTCACTTTATAGAAGCAATTACACATTGTAGTGGTTTTTGCAAAGTTAGGGGTTCAGGAGCTCACAGATGCCTTTGCAGCCCAGGCTTCAATGTCAAGAGCCTGCTGGGCTCCCACTCTAGAAACAGCCAATGTCTTCCCTCGCAGCTTCTCCTGTGGCTTAGAACTGTCATGTGTCTGCCAATTTCCCCTCCTTTAACTGGCAGGCTCCTGTGCAATCCTGAGTCCATGTAAAAGGTGGGCACTCAGTTCCCAGGGCCAAGACGCCCTCCTCTGGGCCTCCACTGCATCACTGACCACCTGCCTCCTTCAGATCTTCCAACAGACTGACCATTCTCCTGCAGCTTTGTCTTCTAGGACAGGCATGCACCCACAGGACATGGGTGCTCAGCACCCATGAAGGAAGGAACCTGTGTCAGGCCACTGGATCAGCTTCTCCTACAAATCTGCACAGATACCTTCAATGCACATTTGGGGAGTAGGTGAACTAGAGTGAGTTGCTTCATTTAATAGAAACCTAAACTCTGGGAAATAAAAACTTTAAAACATAATTTAAAATGTCCCATTTATGTACAAAGAACAAACTAAGGGTTGATGGCGGTGGAGGTGGAGGTTAAATGGGTGATGGGCATTAAGAAGGGCATTTGTTTGGATGAGCACTGGGTGTTGTATACAAGTGATGAACCACTGGGTTCTACTTCTGAAGCCAAGACCACACTGTATGTTAACTAACTTGAGAATAAAGAAAATATGTCCTATTAAAAAAAAAAAGGGTTTTCCTTTCCTGCATTTACTAAGGAATGGTAAGAACGCTACAGGTGATTAGGGCTGATCTATGGCTAGAAGGCCAGATGTGGCACATGACATCGGGTATTCAGAGGTGCACCTCTCTGAAGTAACTCCAGCTGCTTCACTACTGGGACACCTCTGTCAGGAAGGCTTCCAGTTTTCAAGATGCTCCCCGCAAAAGGCAAGTTGCCTTAGGAGCCCCAGGGCTTTAAAGGTTTTTATGGAGTGACTAGGGCTGGGTGGGTGGATGTGGGGGTGGGGAATGAGCCCCAAGAAGCCTTTGGGAAGTGGCATGTGGGACACAGGAATCACAAATCACAAACCTGCCAGCTTCCCACTTCTTCAAGGGCTGGCTCTGCTGCTGAGTTCGTGTGAGGTAGAGCGGTCTTCGTCCAAAGCAAAAGACATCTAAACTTCCTACGGTAACACAGAAACCCAAAGAGGAGAGCACAAAACATCCTTCTGATTTGTATATTACAAACCAAACAAACTCCAAGGAAATCAAAACAAAGCAAACAAGCAAAAAACAGAACAAAAAACAAACATACAAAAAACCCCAGAAACTATGCCAGTTGGGGGAAAAAATGACAGAGATTTGAAATTAGGGTCAAGCTGGAAAATTGGGAATGGATGGGGATTATGACTAAACCACAAAATGAATAAACCCTCATGACCTTGGCTAGTGTATCCACAGGAATCAGCCTCTGGGGCCTGCACCAACCATCTGCTCTCCATCTGTAGCTTCCTCTCCATAAATCCCAACAACTCACCTGCCTGGTCTTTCTGCTACAACCCCCGCCCCCATTCCTTCACCTGCATTTGGTTCTCCCCAGTGCTACTGTGAGCTGGAAATAGTTTCTAATTTCTTCTCTACCATACCCTATGTCCTAATCTGGGTGGTGGTTAAACAGGTATACATACAGTGACCTGTTTAGTGGAAGTGTAAACACATATTTAAGATGCGTGCATTTCTTGTTGGGATGAGCACTGGCTGTTATATGGAAATCAACTTGAAAATAAACTGTACTAAAAAAATAATAAAAAAAGATGTGTACATTTTACTGAAGATGTGTGCACTTCACTGTATATCGGGTATGTATTTTTTAAAACATTTTATTTATTTTTGAGAGAGAGGGAGAGAATGAGTGGGCGAGGGGCAGAGAGAGAAGGAGACAGATTATCCAAAGCAGGCTCTGAGCTTACAGCAGATGTGGGGATCAAACTCACAAACCTCGAGATCATGACTTGAGCTGAAGTTGGCCACTAAATTAACTGAGCCACTCAGGTGCCCCAGGTATGCATTTTTTGAAAAATTTATTATTTTGAGAGTGCGCAAGTGGGGAGGGGGAGGGGGTGAGGGGGGAGAGAGAGGGAGAGAGAGAGAGAGAGAGAGAGAGAATAATCCTAAGGAGGTTCTGGACAGTCAGTGCAGAGCCTGATGTAGGATTTGAGCTCATGAACTGCGAGATCATGATCTGAGCCTGAGCCTGAGCCTAAGTCAGATGCTTAACCAACTAAGCCACCTAGGCACTCCCAGTTATTTAAAAAAATTCCTCTTAGGGGCGCCTGGGTGGCTCAGTCAGTTAAGTAAGAATTGGACAACTCTTGATTTTGGCTCAAGTCATGATGTCATGGTTCATTAAGTTCAAGCCCTGTACTGTCTGCACAGACCCTGCTTGGGATTCTCTCTCCCTCTTTCTGCTCCTCCGCTGCTTGTGCTCTCCCTCTCTCTCAAAAGAAATAAGTATACTTTAAAAATACATATCTTAAACCCTCCCCCCCCGTATTCCAGATTTATTAAAACAATTTTTTAAAATTTTTTTAGAAAAAAAAATTATTTTAGAGAGAGAGCCAGAGCTGGGGAGGGGGGAGAGGGAGAGAGAATCTTAAGTAGGCTCCACATTCAGCACGCACCGACATGGGGCTCGATTTCATGATCCTGGGATCATGACCTGAGCTAAAATCAAGAGTAGGACACTCAACCAACTGAGCCACCCAGGTGCTCCTGTATTCCAGATTTGAAAGATAAACAGAGAGACACGGCTATGAAACCTATGTATTAATGTTACATCAGACATTTCTCTGGGTTATATGGAAGTAGGCTACACAACCAAACGAACACTGTCATTGCCACTTTGAAAACACTGAATAAGGGGAAAACAAAGTTTTGGGGTTTTGTGCTAGGGCAGGTAAGGTGTAGATTTTCTATAATATGGCTATACTGTTTTATAATAAAAAATAGATACAATGTTCTGAGATATGAACAGTAGTAATCTACTTCAATAGAAACTTGATTATCTTCATATATGTGATATTTAAATACCTGCCAAAATCTTATGTATGATTTTATTATACCTCTAACTAAAATTCTTGAGAAAAAGAATCTCTAATTTTAAAATAAAAATTAATGGTGGGATGCCTAGGTGGTGCAGTTAAGTGCCAAGTTTGGCTCAGGTCATGATCTTACGTTCATGAGTTTAAGCCCTGCATTGGGCTCTGCACTGACAACTCAGAGCCTGGAGCCTGCTTCGGATCCTGTGTGTGTGTGTGTCTCTCTCTCTTCCTGCTCCTCCTCTGCTTGCACTCTGTCTCTTAAAATAAACATTAAAAAAAAATAATAAAATAAAATAAAAATTAACGACCAGACTGGATTAGATGTAAAAATGTTAAAAATAAAGACTTTTATTTTGAGAGAGAGACACACACAAAACCCTAAGGAGGCACCGTACTGTCAGTACTGAGCCCAATGTGGGGCTTGATCTCATAATCTATGAGATCATGACCTAAGCTGAAATCAAGAGTCAGATCCTTAACTGACTGAGATATCCAGGTGCCTCTAAGGACTTTTTAAGGGACACCTGCCTGGCTTAGTCCAAAGAGCAAGTGACTCTTGATCTCGGGGTTGTGAGTTCAAGCCCCATGTCGGGTGTAGAGATTACTTAAAAATAAAATCTTAAAAAAAAATTTCTGGGGTACCTGGCTCAGTAGACATGTGGCTCTTGATCTTAGATTAGTGAGTTCAGGGGCGCCTGCANCAGCATCTAGAGTTCTCTGATTTGCTCATTTTAGCCACTCTGACTGGCGTGAGGTGGTATCTCAGTGTCAAAACCAAAGACTTTTTAAAGAATTTAAAAAATTCTGTGAAGTGAATTACATTTATGCTGATTAAGCTTTTTGAGGTGAACATTCTTTCAACTTATAATTACTGGAGCAGTAATTTAATTTTATTGGAGACCTAATTTATACAGACCAGATATCAATCAAATGAACATAATCAGGAGCCCTGGAGAAATGTTTGTTTCAAAATGTGTGAAGACAGGGGCACCTGAGTGGCTCAGTTGGTTAAGTGGCTGACTTTGGCTCATGTCATGATCTCACAGTTTGTGAGTTCGAACCCTGTGTTGGGCTCTGTACTCACAGCTCAGAGCCTGGAGCCTACTTCAGATTCTGTGTTTCCTTCTCTCACTGTCCCTCCCCTGCTCATGCTCGCTCTCTCTCCCTGTCTCAAAAATAAATAAACTTAAAATAATATTCAAAACGTGTGAAGATAAATCCCTCCCAATTGGTAACTTACAAAGACCTTGGATCCCTTTAAAGCGCTAGAAGTGGCTTGAAAGTCTTGACCATTTGCACTAAATGCCACTTTCAGCTACTTCATACCAGGATGGCTAAAATTCCACTTACCTGCTATTGGCCTGGGGGGTGATGGTTCCATTCTGTTCCAGTGTCGTCTCTGCTGGTTTGGATTTGAAGTAATTGACGAGCCCCCCAAACATGCTCTTAATGCTGTTAATGTGCTTCTGGCTGGTCTTCAAATCTTGATCCATCTTGTCCACCATCTTCTCTGTGCGTTCTAAGACGCCTCGCTGACGGACGAGCTCCTGGGGAAAATGAGAGGTGATGGCATTACACCATTTTGTAATTTCCCCTTCTCTGCAGAGGACTGTACACAGCAGGTTTGTCACAAACCCTCAGTGAGCACATACGGACACAGACACTGTCATCTGTCAGAAGCATGTTATCATTTCTGACAACTCATTCATTCCTTTGTCTGCCTTTCCCTGTCCTGCCTCTACTTGCTTTCTTTCATATTTGTTTCTGAGTTCCTTTTCCCTCTTGCCCATATAAGGCTGGCTCACAGGACCCTGTTAAGATAGATGATGCATGCCTGCAGGGGCCAGAGTGCAGGCCCTGGATGGGCAGCACACTCTCTAGCCCTCCCCGTTTCCTGGCCCCGTAATTTGTAACCTTACAGGCTTTGACCTGGCACTGACCCATGGACTGTGGCTCTTATATTCCCCCTTTACAGATATGGAATTTCCACTGGGACACTGGAGCCACCTGGCCCTGGTCATGTCTTAAAATTACTTCACAGGCTAGGTTCTGAGGCCTTTCTGGGCCCTGTTAATATCTGATTCCAAATTATCCATAGTTTCAGCTTCAAAACCTGTAACAAAGGTGACTCTATCCCAGGGCCTTTTATTTTTTATTTTTATTTTTAAACTTTTAATGCTTTTATTTATTTCAGAGAGACAGAGACACACACAGCGTGAACAGGCAAGGGTCAGAGAGAGAGGGAGATACAGAACCTGAAGCAGGCTCCAGGCTCTGAGCTAGTTGTCAGCACAGACCCCAATGCAGGGATCGAACCCACAAACAGTGAGATCATGACCTGAGCAGAAGTCGGGCGCTTAACCGACTGAGCCACCCAGGCGCCCCCCCCAGGGCCTTTTACATGCTACTTTCTCTTCCTGTAATGATCTTCATCCAGATACTGGTATGGCTCTCTTTGTTTAATTCAGGTCTCTGCTCAGAGGCCATTCCTCAGAGAAGTCTTCCCTGAACATCTTCTCTAAAGTAGAGCTTTTTCTACCCTCAACCCACCTCTCTACACCCTCACCTACCTTAGTTTTCTTTACAGCATGCAAACTCCACGAGACAGGGACCCACTTTGTTCACTGGGTCCCCAGTGTCTCACCCAGAGCAGCAGCTCGCTGCAGGACTGCCGAATGGACAAGTGAATGATGCTCTGTGGCCACAGGGACAGCCTGGACCACATTCCTCAAGAGTTGATGATTCTGGTGGTGGATGTGAACTCACCACCTCAGCAACACTAACAGCTTCCTTTCTTTGTGCCAAACTTGCTTTGGCCCCTATTTCAGGCCATTCCAGCCACGTTTTCTCTGTGATCTGCCTCTTTAGCCAGGAGACTCTCAAACTTTCCCTCTTTTACTTTGTGAGGCAGCCCCTGCCCTCTTCTAACCCTGGATCTGCTGTGGCTCAGCAGTTCTATTAACTATGGCAGTAATCTTTAGAGATTTCTCTCGTCATACCTAAAAACAGAGTCCTGAGCAATTTTCTTGAACATTTATTCATTTTTGAGAGACAGAGTATGAGTGGGAGAGGGGCAGAGAGAGAGACACACACACAGAATCCAAAGCAGGCTCCAGGCTCTGAACTGCCAGCACAGAGCCCAACGCAGGGCTCGAACTCATTCACCTTAAGATCAAGGCCCTGGCTGAAGTTAGATACTTAACCAACTGAGCTGCCCAGGCGTCCCCTGAGCAATTTTTGAATAAACACCCTAGACAACTGAAGGATAAAAACAAAATATATATAGAAGGGGTTTATTAGAGTCCATTTTACTTATAAAGGTGTTAGTAGAAGGCCTTTAGAACATTTAGGGACCAATCATACAACTTGAGTTCTTAATGTTTATAATGGATGAAATTTTAACATAGAATATACAGGCAGAAAGCAAAAACATCTGTTGAATTTACTATTATTTTATTTAAAAATGTTTAATTTTTAATTAATTAATTTTAAATTAAATTTATATCCAAGTTAGCATGTAGTGCAAAAATGATTTCAGGAATAGAGTATTTTTAAAGTTTTTTAAGGTTTATTATTTATTTTTGAGAGAGAGACAGAGTGCAAGCAGGGGAGGGGCAGAGAGAAAGGGAGACACAGAATCTGAAGCAGGGTCCAGCCTCTATCAGCACAGAGCCCGATGCTGAGCTCGAACTCACAAACCATGAGATTGTGACCTGAGCCAAAATCGGACACTTAACCGACTGAACCACCCAGGGTCCCTTGAATTTACTATTTTGTTGAACTCTTGTTGGAAATAAACTTAGAACTTCTAAGCTTTATAGCTTTGAACACTTATTTTTCACCAGCTCATGAAACACGTCTTGAAGAAACCATCAGTTTTTTTTCTTTTGTTAAGCAAAAGGAAAACTCTTTTCTGGACTGCAAATGCCTGGACTGTTGTCAAATCTTGTGAGGGCTCATTTTTAGAAGAAAACAAAAAACAAAAAACCACAGAGCTGCTAATTTATCTAGAGTTTCTACTTCTTCCAACACCTCAGGTTTGTTAGCTTCTGCCGTTCTTTTTATTTTTCTAAGTTTATTTATCTTGAGAGAGGGAGAGAGAGTGTAACCGGCGGTGGGGGAGGGGGGGTGGACAGAGAGAGAAGGAGAGGGAGAATCCCAAGCAGGCTTCACGTCGTCAGCACAGAGCCCAATGCGGGGCTCAAATTCATGTGAGATCCTGACCTGAGCCAAAACCAAGAATCAGACACCTGACCAACTGAGCCACCCAGGTGCCCCAACTTCTGTCCATTCTGAGGGAAGTCTTTTCTGGAATAAGGCAGAGGTCTAAATTAGGATCGAAATGGTCTTCTCCAGCATTCATGGGTTTTTTGAGTTGATGTACTGCTCACAGTACAGTTCCACCACCTTATGTCTCCCGCTGCAGAATATAAAGAATGTGGAGCCGGAGAGGTGGCCTGGCAGCTGGGGGTGGGAGTGCTGGTCAGGGCTCTGGTGCACCAGGAGGCAGGGCCCTGGCTTCCCTGACAGTGAGGTCTCTCGTGGTGGCTCATCTCACCAACCACTTGCCTTCTCGCCTTGGCCTCCTGACCTCAATTTGGAGAGTGGCAGCGGTGACCAATACCTGACAAAGCCCTCCCCAGTTCACAGTGAGGGTTTATTTTCTTCTGTTCACAGCTAACACGGTCTCTCAAACTTTGAGTCTGCGTCACTGTGTGGACTTGGTAAGGAAACCAAATGTCCTACTTAGATGTTATGATCGAAGTGAAGAGAAATCCATGAGGGTGGCCTTTCTGCTGTGAGGCTGGAAGGCCAGTGAGAGTGAGAGCTCTTCGGGTCTCTGGAAGTTTCTGTGAACTGGAAGCTGGTGTTCACCAGAGGTGATATGCTGATCAGGAGGCCAGGAGAGGAGGAATTTCTGCTAAAGTCCTTCTTCTGAGGCAGAGGAAAGGACCAGGCCCCAAGTGCTTGTGACCTAGTTCTAACTAATGAGGAAGGTGGTCTTGGCAGAGCAAATATCAGGAAAGCCAGGACAGAAAGCCAGGTCGACCCCGCACCAGCCATTATGAAGGCAGGCCTCAAACACTCCAGTCCTCAGACATCCTCCTATTCCCTAAAAGGGGGCCCATGTCCTATCATCATTGCTCCCTTTCAGAATGGAGGTCGCTGAGAGGCAAGGGTGGCCTAAGGGGGGGGGCGGGGTGGAGCTTGAGAGAATGCCCTCAGTGTAAAGGGTATGCATGCAAAGCTCAGATGTCAGCATTATAGGTGATCCACCCTCCTCCCCAGCCCTGAGCTCCAAAAGGAGTTTTTTTTTTTTTAATCAATTAATTTATTTTTAAATTTACATCCAGGTTAGTTAGCATGCAGTGCAACAGTGATTTCAGGAGTAGATTCCAGGGATTCATCCCCTATGTATAACGCCCAGTGCTCATCCCAGCAAGTGCCTTCCTTAATGCCCATTACCCATTTAGTCCATGTCCCCTCCCACAACCCTCAGTTTGTTCTCTACGTTTAAGAGTCTCTTATGTTTTGTCCCCTCCCTGTTTTTAGATTATTTTTGCTTCCCTTCCTGTATGTTCATCTGTTTTGTATCTTAAATTCTTCATATGAGTGAAGTCATATGATATGTGTCTTTCTGTGACTAATTTCACTTAGCATAATATCCTCCAGTTCCATCCACATAGTTGCAAATGGCAAGATTTCATTCTTTTTTATTTCTGAGTAATACTCCGTTGTATATATATACCACATCTTCTTTATCTATTCATCCATCGACAGACATTTGGGCTCTTTCCATACTTTGGCTATTGTTGATAGTGCTGTTATAAACATTGGGGTGCATGTGCCCCTCCTAAACAGCACATATGTATCCCTTGGATAAATACCTAGTAGTGCAATTGCTGGGTTGTAGAGTAGTTCTATTTTTAATTTTTTGAAGAACCTCCATGGTGGTTTCCAGAGTGGCTGCACCAGTTTGCATTCTCAACCAAAATGAGTTTTCTAAAGCTAAACTGGGAAAAGAAAATAGAGAAAAGATCTGGTTGGGCCAGTGGTACTACACTGAGGGACAGCACAGAGACAGGGGATGTCTCAATTTCCCCTTTGGTTTGTGGCTCTTGTCAAAAAGGGATTCCTGATACAGTAAGAGGAAGCAAAAGACAGCTAAAGACCCTGTGAGGGTATACTCTGTCCTATGTGAGGCGACTTCTGGCCAGATGGGTTATGCCCCAGTTGTGAGGGTGTGAACATGTCACGCAATCCCTGCTGGTAGAACACACACACACAGAGTCCTACAAAATATCCACCAACAGATATTATTCTCTGCCAGCCATGGTTCCAGGTGCTAGGGATTCAGGGGTGAACTAATCAGCCCCAGATTCTGCCCTGACAGAGCTTACAGTCTTGGTGGACGGCACAAAGAGTCAAGTTCAATTTGACTTTTCATTGGTTGATGACACTGCGGTGCTGAGAATCCAGAGAAGGCAAGCTTAAGAGTCTCTTGGGGGAGGCAGAAAGAAAGCTATTCTATACATACATGATGGGCACTCTGCCAGGATAAGCCCTTAGCAGTGACTCCTTGCCTGACTTAAGGGGGGTGGTTAGGGAGGCTGCCTGATGAGGTGACACTGAAGGGGAAATTGAAAGCTGAAGTTAGGGAGGCAAAGGGTTGGAGTGTGGCAAGAGATTCTGAGCAGAGGAGGAAGCCCAGAGTGGCAGGGCCAGCTGGGGGAACTGAGAGAGGAAGAGGAATGTGAGCATGAGGTGAGGGAGCAGGCAGGATGCCAGGCACGACCCAGCAGGCTTCGCAGAGGGCAGTAGTGACCACCAGATCCCAACTCCAATTCATAGCTGATGCATCTCATAAGGTCAGTCGGGCCTGGTTGTCTTCCCTGACCAAGTCAGATCCTGAGGTTCTTAGGGAAAATATCAGTACTAAGGTCCTCGTATTGCACTTGTAATTAAACTCAGGTATTGAGGGGCACCTGGGTAGCTTAGTTGGTTGAGTGTCCAACTCTTGATTTTGGCTCAGATCATGATCTCATGGTTCATGAGACTGAGCCCTGCGTTGGGTTCTATGATGACAGCACAGAGCCTGCTTGGGATTCTCTCTCTCTGCCCCTCCCTCGCCTCTCTCTCAAAATAAATAAACTTAAAAAAAAAAAACAAAAAAACACCAACCCAACAACTCAGGGGCGCCTGGGTGACTCAGTCAGTTGAGCATCCGACTTCAGCTCAGGTCATGATCTCCTGGTTCATGAGATCAAGCCCCACATTGGGCTCTCTGCTGTCAGCACCAAAGTTCACTTTGGATCCTCTGTCCCCCTCTCTCTGCCCCTCCTCCACCTCAAAAATAAACAAACATTAAAAAAAGAAAAAATTAAACTCAGGTATCAAATGATAGGTAGGTGGAGATCAATCTGGAGTCATTAAGCCGAATCTAGAAACTTGAAATTCATCTCCATCATGTCCCTCCCTTGCTAGTGGAGTACATAGATGCACAAGCATGGAACATGCTCAAAGTGGGGCCCTGTCTTACTGCAGTAGTATAGAGTGGATTATAAAAACACAAACCTAGTCTTAGATTGTATGAAAATCCACCAAGGGCAAAGGTGGTAAAGCTGGAGCTCCTCACTGCATGTGTGCAGGCTGACCGGGGGCCCACACTAAAGGACTAACTCAGCATGCCTGGGCTGTCCACACACTGCATGTTCCAAAGAAAGGCCTTGCCTGGCTCCCTGCCCTTAGATTACTCTGATAAAAGTGTCTTTATTTACCTGAGTCCTTAGGGTAGGCCGGATAGTTTATGCTAACACTGTGATTTATGATGGGGGCCGTCAGCCACATTAGACCTCTGGAGGGGTTAAACACTAAGGTCTGCCAGTTGGGCAAGTAGTCTGCCATGCCTACGCGGTTGTGTGGTGGCCTAGCAAACACCACTTCCATTCCATTGATGTTACTGCGCCAGCCGTTCAGGCACTGGTCTAACACTTACTGCTGGACTCCCCTGAAATGAGATCCCAGGTTTCACAAAACTACACAGGAGCACGCTCAGCTGCCAGAGGGAACAAGGAACATTCTGGGCAGGCACGTCTCTACAGGCTTGCCCAAACGACGCAAATACCTATCACTAGGGGGCTGGCTACACAAATATAAGTCATTCATTCAATGAAATATGAAACAGCCATAAAAAAAAAAAAAGAGCAGCGCATTATATATTGCTGGGGAATAAGAAAAAGGAAAGGACTATAGGGATGGCTCTGTAGATAGAATACCTCCACAAGGACACTGAAGGAATTGATAGTAACTGGTGGCCGTGGGGGCAGAGGAAACTTCATAGTCTTCTGTATGCTCTAAATTTTAAACTATGTGACTGGATATTGCCTCATAAAAGTTAAACCATACATAAGAGGAGAATAAATAAATCATGCTTGCAACACAGAAGAATTGCTGAGTGGCCTACGAGTCCGTGGTCCTGAACTGTGCTTACCAGGCCAGTTGAGTACAACCTGCTCTGCTCTAATTCCATCCGTTGGTGGCCATGACCTGTGGCCATGACCTGTGGCTTCACACTCCTTGTGAGAAACAAACCTTGTCAGGTTTCACAGGAGGAGCACAGCTCTCCTTTGCTAGAGATGACCTGACTCAGTAATTTTCTTACTTCTGCCAAGCTGGGACTGAATGACGACTTTCCAACCTAATATTTTTAAACTCCTAACCTTCTATAAGAACCTATCATGTTTTGGCTTGGCTTACCACAGGGTCTCTAAGTTGGGAGGTTAGCAGGTGACTCGGGTCTGCTGGGAGCCACAATGTGCACTGAGTGGCAGGAAGAGCTTACAAGCCCCAGTCCCATTCCCATTCTGACTGGAATCAAAGAGTGATTCAAAGGCAGTCTGGAGAGTACAGAGTAGGATGGGGAAAGGGGAGCTGACCATTCCTGCCTCCCAGGACCTCTGGTAATTGAGAACTGACTCAATCCTGGAAAAATTCAGTGTCACCATACTTATGACAGTGCCTGTGTCACCTGCCCAGTCATGATCATACTGTACCTCTCAGAACAATGCCAGCTTGGTCCAGTCCAAGCCTCACAACCCTGAGGTGTCACGCTGCCTCTGTTCTCATAGTCCCCTTTGCACAAATAAAAGGGACTTCGGGGGTAGCATGGGGAGATGTCACCACAAACCATGTGAAACCACTCATCTCTATTATGTTTATGATTCTCCTTTCCTCTGAAAAACACTTTCCTCTGACCATGAAAGGCTCCTAAGCTGCCTCCTCTGGGCTCTTTCCTTCAATGCAACCTGCACATCACTTCCCTACTGGAGTCCAGGAGCTCTGGTGGTGGGTTGGTGCCTTTGTATTGCTTCTCTCTGCTCTAGGAACATCCCCCCTGCTCCTCTTTCTCCCCCTCCTCACTCCTGTCTAAATCGTAATCTTAAAAGCCAGATTCAAGTTTATCCTCTGCCATGATACTCTACTTGGTATCACTCTGATTTCCTACTTCATTTGTTCTCACCATTTCCAGAGATGTCCCTTCACACACTTCTTACTTGGCTTCCTTGGACCTGGGACCCACAATTAAGTAACTCCTCTCCTCGGGCCCTATAGACCTTAGGCAAGCCTCCCAAATCTTAGTCAACATTTTTCATTTAGACTCAAACACAGGAATCCAGTAGATATAAGAACTACACCTAAATTTCCTTAAGGAGACCAAAGACAGGAAGATGGGCCAATGATAGATACTGTAATAGGGAGAAGTGGAGAAGAAAAAAATAACCAACAAAGTGGCAGTGGGGAAATGACCAGATGACTATTTGAGAAATTAATCAACATATCTCAAACTTCGTCAAGACTGTAAGTGATCAGGTCAGAATGAACTTTGCCAGAGAAAAAAAGTTACTGAGGGATCCATGGAGGAAGAAAACACTTTAGCTTCCAGCACTAAGTTTCAAAGCTACAAGTACTTAACGGGGTGCTTGGGTGGCTCAGTTGGTTGAACGACCAACTCTTGATTTTGGCTCAGGTCATGGAAAAAAACCAAAAAAACTACAAACTAAAATTAAACTTAGCTCATATATCAGGGATCTACTATTACATTTTTAAGAACTTAAAAAAACAAATGCCCACACAAAACCATTTCGTTAGTAGGCTAAGGAGAAAATGTGGAGCCTGACATCCCCTATGAGTGGAAAGAAGAATTGACTAAGGTGAATTGAAGCAATGAACTGTCAGAAACCATACACTGTCTATCTAGGACACCTTCATTTGGATTTGGCAAATAAAGGTAAGGTCCTAAATTTGACCAAACTTGGGTTATGGCTTACTCAGCAGTTGTCCAGACAGACGTCATCATCTCTACTGGCAAGGTGAAGTGGTCAGTAACAGGAAAGAACTCAAGACCCATTAGCTGACGCTTCACAAACCAGCACGCACAATCCTCACCCATTCTGGGTCATTCAGGGATGGCTGAAGCGTAGGAAATGTTATAAAAGAAACAGACTCTCCATTTCCTTAACCCAAGCTCCGCTAATAACTAAGGAAGACTACTGGGGGCAAACTGCCTCTTTCAAACACTCAAGATACACACGTCTTTGGAAGGTGAACGTTTCTTGACCCCGTGTGACAATTCAGACTGGTCGGGCCACGCAGCCCTGCTACAGACTCACCTCGGAAGAGGCAACGCCGATCCTCTCGGACTCGTACATGAGGGACAGTGACCTGTTGGTGCTGGCGGCCGTGGCCTCGGCCCTGCGCATCACCTCCTGCCGCAGGTACTGCTGCCTGTCCGCGGGCGCGCCGAGTCCATCGGGGAGGTCCCGGTCGTCCTTCCACGGAGCCGGCCGGGAGCCCTCATCCTCTGCGTCGTCGTCGAATGGGTTATAGCTTTTGGGGTAGGCCGACATGGTGCAGGCGTTCGTCTCGGTCTGGGCAGGAAAAGGAGGTGCGTGGCTAAGGCGAGGAACAGCTTTTGCGGGCCTGCAGGGGTCCAGGCCGCCCTCCCGAAGCCCTTGGGAAGCACTCACCGCTCTGCAGTCCCTTGTCTCCGCGTCCCGCCACCCAACGAAGCTCTACAGCCCCCCACTCCGCGGTCGCAGAGCGAGCTCCTTCCGCCAGCCTTGCGTGGGAGGCCCCGCCTTCGGAGCTGACTATCTTGCTCGGCGGCTTGGGGGGGAGCCACGCCCGGTGCGCGCGACTTCAGCCTACCCCTCGATTTGTCTCTCCCCTCCAGCGGTGGGATCGCCCCGCGGCCACGCCCCACCCAGTGT
Source organism: Crocuta crocuta (assembly GCF_008692635.1). NCBI lineage: Eukaryota > Metazoa > Chordata > Mammalia > Carnivora > Hyaenidae > Crocuta > Crocuta crocuta. The sequence continues at coordinate 847,755 of NW_027533081.1, read as the reverse complement.
CTACAACACAGGTCACGTGTCGGGGAAGCCGGATGCCGCCGC
>NW_027533081.1:816502-847673 GCF_008692635.1 Crocuta crocuta | reverse complement strand
ACACGGTCCTGTCATTGGCCCGCTCCCTGGCAGTGCAGAGACCCGCATCATTGGAGAAGGTAGCCTTGGCCGCGCGGGCCGCGAGCTGACAGGAGAAGCGGTCTAGGGTGGTGAAGCGGAGAGGCGGAGCGAGGGTCTGTGCCTGATCAAGCGGGAGTCTCGAGCTGCACTTTGACAGGAGGGATGTGTGAGGGGAGGGAGCCGGCGGGGTGAGGAGGCCGATGGGCAGAGGGCGCTGCTGAAGAGAGAGGGGTTAGGGTGGGGGGATTTGGGCAAGGAGTGGGCAGAGCAGGTAGGGACGTTGCGGGTGGGTGGCGTACGAGGTTCATGAGCTGCAGGCCGGGATTTGAGCCGAGGGGGCACCTTGTGACATCGCAGGGGCGGGAGCAGGGGCGGCAGGCAGTGAGAAGCAGTGGGAAGAGCAAAGGATTAGGGTCAACACCTGGGACTCTGCTCCCCCTCTGCTTTTTATTCCGTGACCTTGGAGAGATGCCTTTCTCGTAAAATGGGGTTGGTTTCACCTGCTTTGCCCACTTCATGATGTTGTGAAGGGCAAGTGGAATAGTAAATCTGAAGTGCCTTCTGAAGTGCAGATCTGCGCATTGTTTTTCCGTGAGTCTAGAGGGAGCATTAGACGGGTAAAAAGATGGTGTTTGAAGAAGGGACAGTGGCCTGGAAAGGGTAATGAACTGTCATGGGCAGAGAACTGAACTCAGGATTCCTTCAGAGGAGAAAGGACAACTTATGCTGGGAATATCTTTTCCTTGGGAGAAAAGTGAAAGGCAAGTCAAAGATGTGGCTCGGATGGTGGAAGGAACAGATATTAGAGTCAGACCTGTTTGGTCCCCGCACTGTCACTATTTGTCCTCTTGGGCAAGTTACTTCAACTCTCAGAGCCTGTTTCCTTATGTGTGAAATGAAGTGGTTCTTGAGTACATGAGTTCAAAGCATAAAGTGCCTGAGCAGAATGGATGAACAGTAAATGTCAGCTTTCTTTCCCCACTGTGGACCCCAGTGGTGTGATGAGACTCATTAAAGTGTATTAGCACTGAAGGGATGGGATTCTTTTTTCACACATCTTTCTGGCAGGTGGAAAGAGATCTGTTGTTTAAGAGGAGGGAGACTGGAGACCTGCCTGCTGCTGTTGAGAGTAGTTTTGTGGCTCTGGTGAATGGTGAAGCTGAAATGCTATGTTAGGCACTCTGGCATAGTGACCTACTCCTTCCTTGGCTTTGTGGGTTCTTAAACCTGATTTCTCACTTACCCGCAGGGTAAGCAGATCCTGGGAGACTGATGTCAACCTAACTTCTGACTGAGGGAGGAATTCAATAGAATGGAAAGAATATGAGTTCTAGAGATAGGACTACTGAATTTTAATCCTGTATTGTTTGCTTGCATTAGTGTGACTCTGGGTAGCTCAGTTCCCCAATATGATCGTTTGGTTTCTCTTGCAAAATATAAGGTCAATACTTGTTAAGAGTATTATGAGGATCAACAAAATGACACTAGGCAGGCACATGGGTACCTAATGATTAAGAACTGTTACCATTGGATGAGCCTGAGTAATGGACCACAGTGCTGGCTTATCAAGTAAAATTCATGCCAGCTGGTCAGCACATTCTCTTCTTAGGAGGAGGACCAAAAATCCTATCAGAAGTTTGCTTGCTGGACTTGAAGAAGAGAGAAGAGATTGCAGGGGAGTGGGTGATCTTTAAGAAGACTGTCCTGGGGCGCCTGGGTGGCTTAGTCGGTTGGGCGTCCGACTTTCGCTTAGGTCATGATCTCGCGGTTCGTGGGTTCGAGCCCCGCGTCGGGCTCTGTGCTGACTGCCAGCTCAGAGCCTGGAGCCTGTTTCAGTCTGTGACTCCCTCTCTCTCTGACCCTCCCCTGCTCGCGCTGTCTCTCTCTCTCCTAGAAATAAATAAAACATTAAAAAAAATAGAAAATAAATAAAAAAGAAGAAGACGGTCCTGCAGGGGCGCCTGGGTGGCTCATCAGTTGAATGTCCGACCGGTTCAGGTCATGATCTCATGGCTCATGGGTTCCAGTGCCACATTGGGCTTTGCACTGACAGCATGGATCCTGCTCTAGATACTCTGTATCCCTCTCCCTCGGCCCCTCCCTTGCTCACATGAGTGGGTGTGTGCACTATCTCTCAAAAATAAATAAACATTAAAATTAAGGGGAAAAAAAGACAGTCCTGCAGCTCTAGCAGGGCACCTATTTCCACTCAGTAATTCTGAGAAACGCACCTTATGCTCAACTGGCCTTCTTCAGCTTTCTTGGATAATCACAAGAACATTCTGTAATTGCAGTGCTGTTAGCTTTGTATTTTATAGTGACTGCTTCAGTTGTCAAAATTACAGTATATTCTACAACTAATTAATACAGCTTTTAGGGGTGCCTGGGAAGCTCAGTTGGTTAAGTGTCTGACTCTTGGTTTTGGCTCAGGTCATGATCTCACAGTTAATGAGTTTGAGCCCTACATTGGGCTCTGTACTGACATCGTGGGGCCTGCTTGGGATTCTCTCTCTCCCTCTCTGTTCCTCCTGTGTTTTCCCCCTGCCCAAATAAATAAACATTTTTTAAAAATGTATTTTTTAGATTGTCAGCTGCCCAATACCATCTCTTAGTTTGGGAGGTACTTCATTCTCATTGGCAACATTTACAAATCAGAAAAGAGTTAACAGAGCAAGCCTGAGGCTTCAGAAGGGATTGCTTGCAAGATTGGTCCTGGGCTCACATCTGGGAACTTGGCACCTGAACTGTTCCTTCAATTTCCTAACTGATAAGAGTGTTTCACTGTGCCTAGACTCTGTACAATTAATGTGATTTGTACTGAACACCTGCTTTCTTTCTTGGACTCTGGGATTTTAATGGTTGCTAGGCAGACAGTACCTGTGTCTATAAAAACCTTGGGTACTGTGTCTCTGTTGGACTTCCTAGGTACAAACATAGTACATATGTCACTACATTGTTTGCTACAGTAGAAGGGAGCATGCTCAGTGTATACCTTTACAGGAAGGAGAGAGCATGAGGAAGCCTATGCAGAAGTTTCTCCAGATTCCACCTACCCTTTTCTCTTGCTGATAAATTCACTGTTATATAATTTACTGTAATAAAATTTGGCTACGAGTACAATTATACACATGTGGGCGGTCTTGGGGACCCTGAAATAACTTTTTTTTTAGAGAAGGCCTTTGTAGGTGGCTGGTTTCATCACATATCATCATATATATATATTCTTATTCTTATCTGGGATCTTAAGACTTGATTATACTAGGAGTCATTGTTACTATTTAGTCCTGTAATATATGGCTGCTTACTACATTCCGCAACTTTAAACCAATTGACAATAAGCCCTCAGCGTTTCTAGGGAAATCTTGAGGTTCTTAAGAGTAAAGGAATTCTGAGTACCTACCAGGATAACGAAGGTGGGGACTTAAGTGGGGACATGAATGTTGAAAAACCTCTCTCTATCTCATTTCCTTGTTTCTGTTTCCCAACTCCCTCCCCACACCCCCTCCCAAGGCAGAGGATTTAGTGGGGCTTGGTTCAGATAATGTTGAGCCGAGGAAGGCTAAGTTTTTTGAGCTAAACCTGACATCTCACCTCAGATGTTTGTAATCAGGCAGCCCTGACATAGTTTTATGGCACTTAGGGCACATTAATGACATAGTTTTCCTTATCTTTGTCTATCTACATGCCACAGTGGTGTTTACTTACTTCACTCATCTATATTAAGTCTAGACTGTGAAACCTAGCCTATTGCTACTAAGTAGATTTTATTTTCCTTTAATTATTTAATTCACTCTTTCATTCAGAAAGCATTTGTTGAGCACCTACTGTTGATTAGTATGTGCTAGGTAGGCCAGGTCAATAAGAAACAGTTTTCTTCTTTTAATTTTCTAAATGTTTTTATTTTATTTTTGGGAGAGGTAGAGTGTAAGCAGGGGAGGGGCAGAAAGAGAGGGACACACAGAATCCAAAGCAGACTCCAGGATCTGAGCTGTCAGCACAGAGCCTGACACAGGGCTCAAATCCACAAACTGCAAGATCATGACCTGAGCTGAAGTTGGATGCTTAACTGACTGAAGCACCCAGGTGCTGCAATAAGAAGCAGTTTTAATGAGGTTGCTCAGGTGATCAGCATCAAGTCAGACTTGCTGCAGGTCCCCCCATCTACTGTTGTAATACTGGTCTGGTGACCAGACTCCTGCCGTATTCAGATAGTCAAACCCAAGACTCCTGTGTGTCTATTCCCTGATCCAAGTCTGAGCTTTGACCTTTTGCTGCTAGACTGCACCTAAGACTGGAGTCATAGCCATAAGGCCCACTCTCAGGACACCATCTGTGTCCTCGGGGGATCATATCCCATGCAGTCCTCAGCCATCTCCCTTTGGGAGAGAGGTGGGAGGAGAGAAGTAGACAAGAAGAGAGTCTTGTCCAGTGGAATCTCCATGTATGGTCGGCTTCCAGTCTCTCTCTCTGATTTCTTTTTGCCTGCTAGTCTTGCCCTGTTTTCCTCTTTCTCATCTGTCTTCAGAATGTTACTAAGCCACCCCTGTCATGCTTCTTCATGGATCTGCCTGGTTATACTCCTCTGTATCCAGGATATGGGTGAGCTGTTCCTGCCTTTCCTTACCTGGCTTGTATCATACTAGTTGACCCTGAACCCTGGGACATGGAGAGTTCCCAGCAGAACTGAAAAGTAGGCAGCATTTCTTGCCCTTCCATCCCTCTTCCCACCCTTAGGAGGCTTTGATCAGAATCTTTTTCCATGTCCTAAAACAGTGTCTCTTTTCTTCAGTTAGAGAGCCAGAATCTGGAGGTGTCTTAGCTAACTCAATGTGGTGTTTAAATAGCACTGCAGCATTAGGGACAGACCAGACCCCTCCCTGGTGGACAGTTGTGCTCCAGAAGATGAGCTGGCTAATTCTTATCTCTTTTTTTTTTTTTAAGTTTTGCCATTTTTTAAAATATTTTTTAAAATTTATTTTTGAGAGAGACATTGTGAGCAGGGGAGGGTCAGAGAGAGGAGGAGATACAGAATCTGAAGACAGGCTCCAGGCTCTGAGCTAGCTGTCAGCACAGAGCCTGACGTGGGGCTCGAACCCACGAACCGTGAGATCATGCCCTGAGCCAAAGTCAGACGCTCTTAACCGACTGAGCCACCCAGGCGCCCCTAATTCTTATCTCTAATTGGAGGAATGTATGTGCTGATGCTCAGGGCAGTAGGTTTTCTGGAGTTCATAGTTAGCCACTCCTTTAGAGTGGTTTGCCATGGAGTAAAATCATGGTATTGGCATTTTGTTCAGCCTCATGAAGCTGAAAATTTCCATCCTCGCTCCCTTTCTTTTGTGAGGCCATGTTCAAAACAACCATCTATAGGGTTAGAGGAGAGAAAATACATGTCAGTAGAGGGAATTCATGATATTAGAACCATTGTTGTTAAACCAGCTCTAAGATATTTTAAGAAATTGGAAGAGGAAAAAGTCTTTACCCGTTAATCATGCCACATTAACTATATTAGTTTGCTATGGCTGCCATGACAAAGTACCACATTGACTTAAACAACTGAAATTTATTTTCTCACTGTTCTGGAGGCTAGACATCCAAGATGAAGGTGTCAGCTGTGTTGGTTTCTTTTGAAGCCTTTCTCTCTCTCTCTCTCTTTTTTTTAAAATTTATTTCTAGGCGAGAGAGAGAGACAGTGTGAGCAGGGGAGGGTCAGAGAGAGAGAGGGAGACACAGACTCTGAAATAGGCTCCAGGCTCTGAGCTGGCAGTCAGCACAGGGCCCGATGCGGGGCTCGAACCCACGAACTGCGAGATCATGACCTAAGCAAAAGTCGGAAGCTTAACCGACTAAACCACCCAGGCGCCCCTGAAGCCTTTCTCTTTGGAGTGTAGGTGGCTGTCTTTTGGTGTCTTCACGTAGTCTTCCCTTTGGGCCTGTCTGTATCCTAATCTCTTTTTACAAGAAGACCAGCCAGGTTGTTAGGAGTGGCCTACCCTAATCACCTTGTGTTAATAAAGACCCTGTGACCAGATAACAGTCACATTCTGAGGTGCCTGAGGATGAGGACTTTAATATATGTATTTTGGGGGCACATAATTCAGCCGGTAACACTAACCCTTTAGCATTTTAATTTCTTAGACCTTCTTTTTAGTTTAGCTATATTCACTTTGTTGCTTTTTTCTTTTTTCTTTAAAAATTTTTAAATGTTAAAAAAAAATTTTTTTTTAATGTTTATTTTTGAGAGACAGAGCATGACCAGGGGAGGGGCAGAGAAAGAAGGAGACACAGAGTCTGAAGTGGGCTCCAGCTTCTGAGCTGCGAGCACAGAGCCTGACACAGGGCTCGAACTCACGAACTGTGAAATCATAAGCTGAGCCAGACGCTTAACCAACTGAGCCACCCAGGCACCCCACTTTATTGCTTTTTTCAGAAATAGCCCATATTTATTATTTTAATGGCTGCATGTCGTATTTCCTATTGACAGATCATAATTAAGCATTTCTCTGTTTAGGCTGTCTAGTTTTTACCTTATAAAACAGCGTGTTTGTACACTTAGAATTTTGTCTTCTTTTGAATTACATTCCTGTGTTAAATTGTAGATGGGTCTTGATGTTTACTGCCCAACTGTTTTCAAAGGATTGTGTTTAGTTATGGTAGATAGCATCAGCAAGAGACCTTGTGCATGTTTTTCTATACCTTCACTGTTGTGGGATTTTATTTACTTTTTCCTGCTAACTATGCAAGCATAAAAATTCTTTTGATCCTAAGATAATGATATTTTACCATGATTGGCTATGTTAAGTTACGAATTAAACAAACAACCAAAAAACCCATGAGGCAGAAGCAATGGTGTGATATTGTGCTCTTGTATTCTGCTATGAGGATACTTGAATTCAGGGTTCTCTTTATACTTGGAAGTATTGTTGCTTGGATACTGACTTTTGGCTGTGCCTGCTCTGGGTATCTTTTCTTTTTGACAGTTGATTCGAGGTGTGCACACAATCCTAACCCTCAAATAATTTCTAATAAGTAGAAGTAGTGATAGGTGGGGGCTGGCCAGTTGTTTGTCCAGAAAGGAGCTGGTGGTGGACCATATAGCTTTTCAGTAAAACTTCTCTGTGAAGATATTTAGCTGTTTTGCACTTTGTTGGCATGGGAATGGGTAGTACAGATAATTTTTTCTTCAGGCCCCAAAACTTTTCTTTATGACTCTTGACAGGTATGTGAAAATTTAGAAAGTAAAAAAGTGAAACATTCTGTAAGAAAATGAAAGAATTGTGGGCACTTGCTGGGAGGTTACTTTTGGCTGATATTTTAAATATGGAAGGCCTGGTAGTGATGGCATTTGTAAATGCCAGGAGTAGTTGGGAAGGGAAGGTCATTTCAGATAGAAGAAAGCAAAGAACAGAAGAAAATGAGGAACAGCAGTAATAGGGCTCAGTAGAAATTTTTTTTAGTTTTTAAAAGTGTTTATTTTAAATGGTTATTTTTGAGAGAGAGAGAGAGAGCGCGCGCCCGCGTACACACACACACACGCACGCACACGTGAGAGCGGGGGAGGGGCAGAGAGAGAGAGAAGGGGACAGAGGATCTGAAGCAGGCTTTGTGCTGATGGCAGAGAGCCTGATGTGGGCTTGAACCCACGAACCGTGAAATCGTGACCTGAGCCGAAGTCAAGATGCTAAACCGACTAAGCCACCCAGTGCCCCAGAAATATAGTATATTTAAAGAATGGAAATGAAGGTGGAGAAGAAAGCAGATGGCTTCACCTGTAGTCTCAGATTCAAGAGTTTGTATTGAATTAATGAGACAGAGAAGAGCCCTTGAATATTTCAGGGCCAAGAGTAATGTGCATTAAGATTAGTGTGACCTTGTTGTTTATATTGATGCCCTTAGGGAGTCTTAGAATTGATGTGTCAGTAACTGTTTACTCCCCCAGGGGGCAGAAATGGTTCTGTTTCTTACTCCTTACTGCAGATTTTCTTTTCTGCTGTCTGTGTTTGCAGTTTGTACCTCGTGGGGAGGGGATGTGGTTGCCTTTAGTCCTAGCAGCTATTCCTATCCTTGATTTAAATTGCTGAAATTTATCTATGCACTTCACTGTCCTCATTATTTATATATTTATTTGTGTTTGTTTTTGCTTCTTTCATGTATCTTGGAATTTTGGGAAAAGGACTGGCCTTTGTGAACATTGCCAAGCCAGCCAGAACACTATTTATGTGATAAAATACTGGATGGCGGTAAAAATCCTCAGATCTCACTTGCATTTATTCACTTAGTTCTGAGGGGCTCTATCTCTGTTGCTGAAGCTATTCTCTTTTCCTGAATACTTCTGTGTGTAAAACTGGTCTGGAAGTCGGGATTTAGGCCAGCCAAGGCTATATGTACTGTTATAAAAGCAAACGATGGTGACATTTGTTTATTCATTCATTCAGTAAATCTTGAGCCCTTGCTGTGTGCCAGGCTTTGGAGGGGCCCCTTAGAGGGATGAATGAGTAGCCGTGGTTTTGCTGTCATGGAGTTTGTCATGGAGATAGACAAGCGTTAAACAAAAAACTACAAGTAAATATAATTGAAAACGCTAACAAGTGCCAGGAAACAAAAGTAAATGGTTTCTGTGAATACATTCATAATGTTTTACTACTATCACCACCGTCCGTCTTCAGAACTCTTTCATCTTGTAAAACTGAAACTCTAACTGCAATTGATTAAAAACTTTTTTTTAATGTTTATTTATTATTGAGAAACAGAGACAGGGCATGAGCATGGGTGGGGCAGAGAGAGGGGAGATACAGAATCTGAAGCAGGCTTCAGGCTCTGACCTGTCAGCACAGAGCCTGATGCGGGGCTCGAACTCACAAAACCACGAGATTGTGACCTGATCCGAAGTCAGATGCTTAACCAACTGAGCCACCCAGTTGCCCCAATTGCAAATGATTTTTATATATTGATCTTGTATCCTGCAACCTTGCTACACTTATTTTTTAGTTCTAATATTTTTTTAGGTTTTTCTATATATAAGATTATGTCATCTGCAAATATAGTTTTTATTTTCCAATTTGAATGCCTTTTATTTCATTTTCTTGTCTATTGTCCTGGCTAGAACCTCCAGAACAATACTGTATAGAAGCGGTGAGAGTAGACATCTTTGTCTTGTTCCTGGTGGGGAGCAACTTTCAGCCTTTTGCCATTAAATATAATACTAGTTGTGAGTTTTTTTTATAGATGCCCCTTTTCAAGTTGAGGAAGTTCTATTTCCAGTTTGTTGAGTGTTTTTATCATGAAGCAGTGTGGAATTTTTTCAGATGCTTTTTCTGAGAGAATAATAGGACCTGAATTTTCCTTCCTGCCATAAAACAACTAGGAAAATGGACAAATATGTGAAACCACTGATTTCATACACTGGGCAAGGAGCACAGGACTCCAATACCTGAGAGGCGGAGGAAACAAAGTGAGCCCTATGACTGCTTGGTTTTCTGCCAAAAGACCTATCTCAGACCACAGAAGCAGGAAAGGTACAAAGCTGATTTTACAAAGCCAATTTAAAACTTGGTTAGGGCAGGTCTATAATAGCTTTTGCCACAAGGTTAGTTTAACTTCACTGCTAAGGTATGGACCTTTTGAGGTCTCTGCTGAATGGTTTGAGGGCTTTCCACTCTGGCTGGGAGTAACTCAGACTCTTCTCAGCTATATGTGAACTCTGGGAACTATTCAGTACACAGTTCCCTGCTTGTTCTTTTCCAACTTCATGGAATATCACCTATACTAGTGTGTCTTAGTATTCACCAAAGATTCAAGGGAACTCTTACTATGATTTCTGGAGATTTTTTTGTTTAGCTCTCTCCTCTTCAGAATTTCCAGCTGCTTTAGACTTCCTGTATTCTTACTTCTATCTCCTTCACTTAAACCTGCATGACTGTTTCGGATGCTCTTTCCTGTTCTGTGATTTTTGGCTCAGGTCGTGATCTCAGGGTTCGTGGGTTCGAGACGTGCATTGGGCTTTGTACAGACAGTATGGAGCCTGTTTGGGATTCTCTCCCTCTCTCTCTCTCTACCCCTCCCCTGCTTGTGCTCTCTCTCTCTCAAAATAAATAAACTTTAAAAAATGGATTTAACAGGGCGCCTGGGTGGCTCAGTCATTTAAGCATCAGATTATTGATCTTGGTTCAGGTCATGATCTCCTGGTTTGTGGGATCAGGCACAGAACCTGCTTGGGATGCTCTCTCCCTCGCTCTCTGCCCCTCCCCCCCAATAAAATTAACCAAAAATGGGGGGATTTAAAAAAAATGGATTTAGCAAAACACTGCCACTAATACTTAAAGCTTAATCTCTCGTTCTCAGGGAATTTTGTTTCTCCATAAAGACTATTCTCAGAGGTTTCAGATAACAAAAGTTGTATTCTTTTAAAAAATCGTTTAATTAGCCAGCATGTAATGCTATTATTGTAGGTTTATTTTGACCTAAATACCTTACCTACGCCCACTGTTATGTTTGACTTTTCATCTGCAGTTCTCCCTGCCCAGTCGTTCAGACTTGGTGGGGGCACCTTGTTTTCTCCTTGGTTTGGCATTTCTTTACCTTGGCAGTCTAAATCACGGTGCGGTCTTTCTCTTTTAATAGCCTTCAGTACCGACTTCGGCTCAGGTCATGATCTCACAGTTCATGGGTTTGACGCGGTGTCAGGCTCTGTGCTGACAGCTAGCTCAGAGCCTGGAGCCTGCTTCAGATTATGTGTCTCCCTCTCTCTGACCCTCCCCTGCTTGCTCTCGCTCTTTCTCTCTCTCTCTCTCAGAAATAAATAAAACATTAAAAAAATAGCCTTCGGTTAAAGTATTATCAAGAGTTCTTAGCAAAGTCTAAGTGAGTGACCTTTGTTGCCTCTTTGTGGTCCATTGACTTATCGACCTCCTCAAAATGTTGCCTAGAGCCTCTCTGGATCTTTTTTTGTAAATGGCCATCTCTGCCAGATTTTGAGCTTAACGACCTTTAATAATGACAGGATCTACTCCTTTTTACCCCCTAAAAACAACCAAATTGTTAGTTTGATTGTAAAATTCTGAAAAAAAATCAGTGTTATTTTTTTCTTTTCATTTTTTTTCTTTTTATTTATCTATTTTTTTTTATATTTTTTTATTTATTTCAAGGAGAGAGAGAGAGAGACAGCGTGAGCAGGGGAAGGTCAGAGAGAGGGAGTCACAGACTGAAACAGGCTCCAGGCTCTGAGCTGGTAGTCAGCACAGAGCCCGACGCGGGGCTCAAACCCACGAACTGAGAGATCATGACCTAAGCGAAAGTCGGACGCTTAACTGACTAAGCCACCCAGGCGCCCCGTCTTTTCATTTTTTAAAATTGCAACGTTAATGCTTTATTCTGCCTGAGGACTTTGACCTCTCTGTGTGTCAGTTTCTTCATCCATAGAATGAAGATAATAAATAACTACTCAGTGCACTATTGTGAGGATTAGATGAGATAATACAAGTCAGCACCTTGCATTTGATAAATGTTCAATAACTGCTGACATTATTTGGAGACTGGCACCCAGCAGAACTGGTTTTCCTTTGTCTGGTATGTGATGATTTCTTATAGGACCTGGGTTCAAGTCTTCACTTTTTTCCCCCACAAGCGTCCCAGTTTCCAAGGGCATTTTGCATCAGAGCCTAGACCTGGTACCAGGCTTTTGGGGACCCTCCTCATTTAGCTTCTGACCTGCATTATTCACTAGCTGTTTCCTTTTTATTTGTTGTATAATTCTGGCTGGATTGTAAGGATTGTGAGAGTGTGGCTATATCTTATACATGACTTAGTTTGATTATTCTTCCATCCATCCCTCCATTCATTTGATGATGTAGCAAATATTTGTTCAGTGCCAATTGCATGCCAGCACTGTGCCCAGCACTGGTTATATGACAAATGTCATCATATAGTTAAGCCCTACAGTAGGAGGGCTGAGTTTCAGTGGTCCTCTTTCTTTTTACTTTCCTTCTCATCTCATTAAATCCCCATGACATCGGCCCTTTTAGTTCCACTAAATAGCTGTTAAGTTTCTGGAATGTGTAGGGTGCAGTGGATACAGTGATGTGGGGGGCAGTGATGAGGGGAACACAGTCCTGTCTGCAGTGAGTGGAAGATAAGTATACCAGTAACTCCAAACTAAGACTTTTAGAAAGATAATTATATCAAGAGGATTGTGTTATTCTTGGTGAGCTATTAGGAGGTGTGATGGAAAGGATCATAGCACATTCCTGGGGTTTGAGAAAGTTTTGAGAAATGGGAGATAGTTGAGATGGGTCTTGGAAGGATGGAGAGAATTTTTATAGGGGAGATAAGGCAGGTTGAATGAAATGTTGCAGATAGGTGAAAACCATGGAAAAGTCCAGGTTAGGGAGAAGTGAGCACTGTATTTGGGGCTTGGGTGTTTGGGGCAAATTGAGAAGGACCTTCACTGCCAGGTTGGGAGTGTGCATTGAGTGTTCACTGGGATGTGGAGCCATTGAAGGTGCATGAGCCGGGAATAGTAATATTGGAGTAGGGAGAGAGTAATATTGGAGTAGGGAGAGACAAAAGTCAGAGAGAGGCTCTAGTTAAGACCCTATTGTCTAAGATTGTACTTAACCTGTCTTGGGCCTAGTTGCCTAACCTGTTAAACAAAGATAGGATTACACGTGATCTGCCTGAAAGGTGACATTTGGCAGATGAGTGTGCAGCTTCTTTCAGCTCTCCATCTCTGATTCTGCATACATTCGGGAGTTGTGAGAGGTCCTCAGGTCTGAAGTCCAGGAGAGCATCATCTCAGTGGAGCAGTTGAACTTGCATGTATTCTGGATGTCTTTAGAGAAATTATGCTGAATGAAAAGAAAAGCTCACATTCCATTTTTCCTGTGATTTTTTTTTTTGTTAATGTAGTAATTTAATAAGTTTGATTTTTATTTACACAGAGCTGTGACATATTTTCAAGACCATTTTGTGAGATTAAACTTTATGTTGCTGGGTCTCTTGTTTCACATGGTACCTGCTTCAGTCTTTGGCGTGCCTGTGTTGTATAGCTGCAGGTGTCTTTGTCAGGGCTGACACTTTCCTACTTGGTTTGAGACTCATGGGGAAATTCTAGTTACTGGGGGAGAGGCGGAGTTGTAGTTAAATAGGAGTTATTTTAGTATACCTGGGTGGCTCAGTCGGTGGAGTGTGCAACTCTTGATCTCAGGGTTGTAAATTTGAGCCCCACAGATTACTTAAAAATAAAATACTTAAAAAAAACAAATCGGACATGTTTCACTGATATTAAGATGTTAGAATTAAAGAAGTTGTGAGACTGTTGTCTATAGAAAATATCCATTTAGTTTATTTGACCCAGATTTTCTTCAGTTTTACATTACTTCTTTGTTCTTGGATTACCTAGATTCTATTCATTGAAATTCTGTACACTTTTCTCTTTTTTTTCTGCGCTCTATATTTTATACATTATAGAGTTTAATACTATATTATACTATTATAGTATAATAGTATAAATATTACTGTCCTTTTATTTTTATTGTCCTTTTAAAAGTAAGATCTGCACTAAATGGCAAAATCGTTTCCACTATTCAAAAAAAAATTTTTTTTTTCTGATTCTGAAGTTAACAATGTTCTTTATGGAAAATACAGAAAACAAGAAGGAAATAAGTATTGCCTATGATCTGATTAAGTAATTTAAAAACGGCTTATCTGATTGGTAATTTTTATATCTTCCTGGATAGGCAGTCTAGGTTTTAAGTTTTGTTTAATACTCTGTGACCAATTGTATTAGTTTCCTATTGTTCTAAGCCACTAAATTTGTGGCTTAGAACAACATAAATTTATTGTTTTGCATTTCTATAGATTGAAGCCCATCACTGGCCTCACAGGACTAAAACCAAGATGATTGCAGGGCTATGTGCCTTTCTTGAGACTCTAGGTGACAATTCATTTCCATGTCTTTTATAGCTTCTAGAGGCTCCTGCATTCCTAGATGATGGCCCCCTTCCTCCACCTTAATGCCAGCAATGTGGGGCCAACCCCTCACATCATGTCACTCTTACCTCCTCGTCCACCTCTCTCTTACATTGGGCTCACTGAAATTATCTAGAATTATCTCTTCATTTCTAGGTCCTTTTAACCTTTTTACATCTGCCACCTATTTACATCCATGTGCTATGTGAGGTAACATATTCACAGGTTCCAGGGATAAGGACACAGACATTTTTGGGCGGGCCACTGTCTCGTCTGCCACTGTCTCATCTGCCATTACCAATTCCAGTTCATGCATCCTTGAATCATTATATAGATCTCTAAGTTGTTTATTAGTCCTTCTGGTATCTTTCCTTCACATTTTAAAACTGTGTGCCTAGCTTTTAGAGTAATCTTGAACTGTCGCGAATGATTTCTATTTAAATATTTTTAACTGTGGCCAGGAGGGGAGGAAGGCCTGAAGTCAGACTAGCCCAGAGGCCCTCTGGGCGTCTAAGATGGATGTGGCGGTGGGTAGGCAGTCCAGAGGAGACAAGGATGCTAAAAACTGTGCTACCTTCAGATGTCTCTACCAAGTTGGGTGACAGCCTTATGAATGGTAGGGTTTAAACACGTTCCTGATGCTGAATTCTCATCCTGGGATATTGCTGGAGCCCGTATCTAAGCCTACCCTGAGTATTAGTTTCCAGAGTGTAATACCTTAAAAAACAAAGGACTAAGCAAACAGGAAATAAAATCCAACCCAGAACATCTGCCTTATGAGGAAAAATCCAGTTCTTAATGCTTGATTTAAATGAGGAGACCTTGAGATTTGCCTCTGCCCTCTGGGGTAAGTGCCAGGATAGGCTGCCAGTAGCCTCAAAATGAGAGGGTCTGGATTGAGAAGGGAATTTGCCACACCTGTCAGTGAAGTCTGGGCAAAAAATAAGACTAGATGTTAGGCCTGCATCCTAGCAGAGAGTGAGTGTGTCTTTTGTAGTGCCTGTCTACAGTGTAGAAAACAGAAATACAAAGGTAAGAGGTGAGTTCTGCCACTGAGAAGCTTTCGGATTATCAGAGAGACAGATAAATACACTAATAACTGTCACATTAATGATAGAATAGATGTTGCTGATGACATCATTGGAACCCTTCAAATACATGAAGACAGCATTTATGTTTACTTATAGCCTAATGGTCTCTGAGCTAAATATTCCTCTAATTGCTTCTTGTATATAGTATTTCTTAGACTCCACATCATCCTGGATGGCCGTCTTTGGATACTTTTAGTGTGGCAAAGAGGCAACTCAATCTTCCCCTCCCTTCTACATGTCGTCCATAGTGAAGTCCTGTAGTTTTCCTGGGAAAACATCCTGAGCTGTTCTGTTTCTGTCTGTTTTGCTCATTACCGTCTTTGCCTGGACTACTGAAGCATCTCCTGACCTATCTTGTCCTCCCAAATCCATTTTTTGTGCAGTAGCTAGAAGGTTCTAAACCTCAGTTCTAAACTAGAGTTTTTAAGGCCTCTGTGTACCTCCTTGGCTTTGGCTTTGCATTGCTATTAGAGTACAAGTTAGGCTCCCAGTCTCTGCCTGAATTTGGACTTCTGGGGATCCCTGCTTTCTCTTTCCCATTGTGCTGTCTCTCCAGTGGCCTCTTCCAGAATGCTTTTTCCTGATTTGCCCCAGCTGGTTCCTTTTTAATTATTTTTTTAAATTTGTTATTTTAGAGAAAGAGAATGAGCCAAGCAGAGGGAGAGAATCTTAAGCAGGCTCCGTGCTCAGCGCAGAGCCCGACACGGTCTCAATCCCATGACCCTGGGATTGTGACCTGAGCCGAAATCAAGAGTCAGACGCTCAACCAACTGAGCCACCCAGGCACCCCAATCAGCTCTCAGTTTAATGGGAACCTTCTTAGGCCTTCTGGGATCACCCCATTAAAAACAGGGGCTCCTGGGTGGCTGAGTTAGTTAAGCGTCCAACTTCAGCTTAGGTCATGATCTTACGGTATGTGGGTTCAAGCCACGTGTTGGGCTCTGCTGACAGCTAGCTCAGAGCCTGGAGCCTGTTTCAGGTTCTGTATCTCCCTCTCTCTCTGACCCTCCCCTGCTCACATTCTCTCTCTCAGAAATAAAAAAATTTTAAAAACCCATTAAAAATAGACTTTCAGGCACTATTCTTGGGGAAACATAATTACAAATAAAATCTCCCAGGTGCTCTCTACAAAGGTAAAGAGCTTCTCTAAGCCCTCTCCACAGAATGTAGTAGAGAAATGAAACACTTCTATTATTGAATAAACATTAAACCAGCATGTGATGTGCATCTTAGCTAATAGATTAGCAAAGCACATTAGCTTCACCTGGCATTTATGTGGCATTGTGTATCTTCTGTGTGTTTGAGCAGGATGTTGATAAAGTATTGCACAGGACAAAGTGCATAGATTTTGACAGGACTCCTCCCTCTACATTCTTTGGATCTCATTGACTCATTCTGCTATAAACCCATCTTCTTTCGATTTCTTACAGGGATGTTTCTTGAGAGACTTTACTCTGTCAGCATGCGTGACTCACTGGTAAATGATCACTTTATTGTGGTTGGTCCCCAGCTCTCTTTGTATTTTATTTTCCCCTCTGACTGTGAAGCGGGGGAACACTGAAGAAAAGTGGGAATTTAGCATTTCTGTTACTCTGTTGCCTGTTACTTTATATTCTTTTAACTATTTAGTCATAAAAGTATAGATTCCCCCATATGTATATATTTTTAACTTACTACGTTTTTCTTGATTACATGAGTAACATTTCCCCTTAGAACATATTTTAGTAAATATAAAACAGCACAAAGAAATGTAAAACCCCTCGTCATCGTACCTCTCATAACTGTCAACATTTTGATATATTTTCTTCTAGTACATTTTCTGTATATGGTAATTTTCAGATCATTCCTCTCGTAAATTTGTAGAATGATTAGAACAGTGTTCATGTCATTGCTTAGTCTTGGAAAAATGCCATTTTTAATGTTTGTATTCTTAGGTTAAATTTTATGAAAGCATTGTTTTTGTACATCAGAAATGTGGTTGAATATCAGAAGTTTCATATGGCTCAACCGAATGTCTATGGTTTCAACCTAATTCAAATGGTTGAATCATTTATTTTCTTAATGTTGTTATTTAGATTGTTTCAGATTTCCAATTAACGTACACAACACTGTGAAGAAAGTATTTTCCTTAATTTTTGCCTGAAGATCTCTAATTATTTCTTTACAATCATTCCTAAGAGGAAAATTACTAAGACAAAGAATGTTACTTCTCTTCAGGTTAGAAGGTGCTTCCCTTTCTGGCTTGTGTATTTGCCCTTTTAAAATATGCCTTTTTAAAATTGCGACTGTAATTGATATTTTCAGAGCAAGTCTCAAGCATTACACTCAATTTCCTTTGCCATTAGAATATCCCAAGAAACTGTATGAATGTCATTGAACAACTTCTCATTGGGTCCATAACAGAACAGCAAGGTTGAGGCCTCCTGATGTGTCTGAATGCTCTGCTTAAA
The DNA here is from genome assembly GCF_008692635.1 of Crocuta crocuta. Taxonomy (NCBI): domain Eukaryota; kingdom Metazoa; phylum Chordata; class Mammalia; order Carnivora; family Hyaenidae; genus Crocuta; species Crocuta crocuta. The sequence goes on along the minus strand of NW_027533081.1, from coordinate 830,146 downwards.
AGTTCTTATGGCAGGGATTTTCAAGATTGGCATCGCCTATTTTCCTATTCATAATAAATCCAGATTTTAGTTCCATATGTCAGGTATTTACTGTTTTGTTTTGAAAATAATCCTAAATTTTCCATATATTCAGTAAATTACTGACTTACTGTCCATTTGCTTCTGCTAACCACTCTTATGGCATGTCCAGTAACAATAGATATTGTTTATTAAATACGTAGTATGTACTGTGCACAGTTCTAAGTGCTTTACCCACATTTCATCTTCCCCCCCCCCACATTTAATCTTTTAATGAACAGTATGGGATTAATTGTGACTGTAGGTAGGTTTGGGTAAAGTGCTTTTGGGTACCACTCAGTAGTGGAGATCCGTGATTATTCTGACTCTGAAATGCAGACATTACCTTCTGTGCTCTACCTCCTCTGTGTATACATCATTTTAACTCTTGGTCCAGGCTTCTCAGTGCATATATGTTTTGGGAGCATGTGTATGATCATTTCGGAAGCTGGAAATGATCTTTTTATGATCTTTGAATTGGAAAAAAAATGACTTACTGGTTATATAGACTCATTGGTATTTTATGCTACGGTTTATATCTTATATTCTGAATGTGGGTTTATGTTTTTTTAATCTATGGGTTTTTAGTCGTTGTTGGTCTCATTTTCTAGGTCCAAAAGCTGCTTTGTATGTGCCCAGTGGATTTCCATGGGATCTTCCAATTGGATGAACGACGGAGAGATGCAGTGATTGCATTGGGCATTTTTCTCATTGAATCTGATCTTCAGGTAAGTCTTTACTACATTAGAAGTTCCTGCAGTGTAAAAGGGGGAATGTAATTAGAATTTAAATTTGCACCTGGTTATATTTACCTGCAGCAGTACTAGAAGAATGCATTCAAACCTAATAAAGATGGGTAGTGATGGTGAGGCAGAGTAGGTGGAACAGGTGTGGGGGTGTGTGATTTAATTACTTTAATTATAATTAATGTATACCTTCCTAGGAAATTATGTTTTTTTGAACTGTATGAATATATTAAGTTAAAAATATATATGTAAAGTGGATTTTGATTGTTGTTGTGTTTTGCCAGAAAGTTAGTTAAAATGCTTTGTGAAATAATTGTGTGCCCTGCAGGGTAGACTTGATTTTTTTTTTTTTAATAGTTTATTGTCAAATTAGTTTCCACATAACACTCAGTGCTCATCCCCACAAGTGTCCTCCTCCATGCCCATCCCCCCCTCCCCCCACATCCATCAGTCCTCAGTTTTTGGTAGACTTGATTTTTAATCTAAGGTCAAACACTCATCAGTCAGACTCAGGGTAACCATTTTTCTCCCTTCTGAAAAGATAGTGTTCGGAGCTCCTGGGTGGCTCAGTTGGTTAAGTGTCCGACTTCGGCTCAGGTCATGATCTTACGGTTCGTGGGTTCGACCCCCGCGTCAGGCTCTGTACTGACAGCTAGCTCAGAGCCTGGAGCCTGTTTCAGACTCTGTATCTCCCTCTCTCTCTGACCCTCCCCTGTTCTCTCTCTCTCTCCTAGAAATAAATAAAACATAAAAAAATTTTCAAAAAAGATGAAAAGATAGTGTTCTTTGAGATAATTTTGACATAATACAGTCTTTTTCAGACCTGTGATAGATATAGGCACGCCTGCCTGGCTCAGTCAGTGAAGCATGCGATTCTTGACTTTGGGATTGTAAATTCAAGCCCCACATTTGGTATAGAGATTACTTAAAAAATTTTAAAAATCTTAAAAGAAAAAAAGAACTGTAATAGATAAAACTTTTAGAGTACATGTTACTGTGTCCTTTAGAGATGATTTAAAAATCAGTGTTGTAGCTGCAATAGAAAATGATGTGGCCTTTTTTTGTTTTTAGTACTTCCCAAAGCTAATTGAAGCAAATGATTAATCACTGAATACAGATTCTTTTGTTTACTGTTATCATTGTCAAGAATCACTTTTAATTCCATGTTTAATCATGCTGTGTTAGGAAAAAAAAGTTTGAATTTTTATGTACCTAAAAACGCTGGAATTATACTTCAACAAGGATTAATATTTTTGACAGAGTAGTTATACATTTTTAAAAAAATAAGCATTTTAATTTTAGAGCAATATTTTAAAAAATTAAATAGGTTGCTCGACCAGTGCCACATGAAAAACCAAAGTTAGATGCACATAAACTGCGTTTTAATTATTCTTCCCATTTATTTATAAATGTGAAAAGAAAAAATAATTTCTACTTTTCTATTTGCAAAATCCTACTTAAATTTTAAGTATAAAGGGAGGAAAATAACTTAAAAAGTAATTTGTATGAGAAACTACTGTTCAAGTGGTATTAATCAAAAATATCACGGGGCACCTGAGTGGCTCAGTCGGTTAAACTTCTGACTTCAGCTCAGGTCGTGATCTCGCGATTTGTCCATGAGTTTGAGCCCCACGTTAGGCTCTGTGCTGACAGCTCAGAGTCTGGAGCCTGCTTTGGATTCTGTGCCTCCCTCTCTCTCTGCTCCTCCCCTGCTCGTGCTCTGTATCTCTCTGTCTCTCAAAAATGAATAAATGTTAAAAAAAAAAAAAAGTTAAAAAAAACTTTGGCAAACCTTACTTAATAGATTGACCTATCAGTCCCTATTACTTGTAGTAGGCTTTTTAGAGTGGCAAAGAAGAGATGAATATAAATTATGTTTGGTGTAATTTGGTTCCTGGTAAGAATTGGTAGGACGTGAAGTGGTAGCTGATATCCCTTGAGCCATACAGTCTGCCAGTGCATTCAGGAAGTCTGTCGGCCTCATGGATGTCAGGAGAGGAGCCGAGCATTCTTTGCCAGCCCTCTGAGCCCTAGGGACCAGCTTTCTCTTGGTTCACCTGGTGTTGATATTCCCTGCCTCCATCCAGGATGGGCTGTGCCACTGGCTTCTGTGTCCAGTCAGTGGGCCACCCTGGCAACACCTGTGGCCATAGTAGCAGAAGTAGTTTACTACCACATGCTACAAAAGCCATAATGGGTTATACAGGGGAGAGCACCTGGGGTCACTTCTTCTGCAGGAAGCCATGCTTTGTACATCCTTCGGAGTTTTGTGCTTGTTAGTACACTGAGATTCTGGACAGATATAGCCAACTCCTTTATGTGACTGAGAGGAAAAGTTTTGTTTTTGCTAAAGAAAGTTCTTTATTTGTTGTAGTTATCTATTGTGGTGTAATAAACCACCCCAAAATTTGGTGGCTTAATACAACAGATTTGTTTTTTCTCATGAATCTGTGATTTAGTTAGAGCTCAGAAGAGTCACTTGTTTCTGCTCCATTCACTGTCACCTGGAGGGCTTGAAAGCTAGGGGCTGGAATCACCTGAGAAGGCTCATCCATGCACATGTGTGGGGGTTGATCCTGGATGTTGCTGGGACCTAAGCTGGGACTCTTAGCCAGGGCACTTCTATGTACATGACCTCTCCATGTGGCCTGGACTATATCACTTTTATTAATTTTAATTTTTAATTGTTAACGTTTATTTCTGAGAGAGAGACCGAGTGTGAACAGGGGAAGGGCAGCAAGAGAGGGAGACACAGAATCCAATGTAGGCTCCAGGCTCTGAGCTGTTAGCACTGAACCCGATGTGGGGCTTGAACCCACAAACTGCGAGATCATGACCTGAGCCAAAGTTAGATGCTCAACCTACTGAGCCACCCATGTGTCCCTGTTTGTTTGTCACAACGTAATGTCTGGGTCCCAAGGGCGTGTCCTGAGAGAAAGCCAGATGGATGCTGCACTGCTTTTTTAAGCTAACCTTCGAAATTAGTTTCATTTATACTACAGCTGACCCTTGAACAATGTAAGGCTTAGGGGCACTGACCCCCATGCCATTGAAAATCACATATCACTTTTGATTCTCCAAAAACTTAACTATTAATAGCCTGCTGTTGACCAGATGCCTTACTGAAAACAATAAAGTAAGCTAGAGAAAAGAAAATGTTATTAAGAAAACCTTAAGGAAGAGAAAATACATTTACAGTACTGTAAAAAAGCCATATATAAGTGGACCTGTGTACTTCAAACCTGTGTTGTTCAAGGGTCAACTGTACTTTCTAAAAACACCAGAAGCAAGTCACTAAGGCATCCCATTTTCTAGAGGAAGTGAATTTGACTAAACCTTTCAGTAGAAGGAGTGTCCCAGATTTTGCAGTCGTGTTTTCTTTCTTTCTTTTTTTTTCTTTTTTCTTTTTTTTTTTTTGAGAGAAAGAGAATGAGCAGGGAATGGGCAATGCGAGAGGGGAAAAGAGGATCTGAGGCAGACTCCATGCTGACAGCAGCAAGCCCAATGTGGGACTCAAACTGAAGAATTGTGAGATCATGACCTAAGCTGAAGTCAGATGCTTAACTAACTGAGCCACCCAGGAACCCCGTGGAGTCATGTTTTCAGTATCACCACATGTTGTTTTTATCAGTATTTCAGAGCATCAAATGGTATTCCTCTTCTCAGGAGCACACTTAATCCTTAACTGGAATGGTTATAAGTAGGGAAACAGCCAAAAGAGCCATTCATGGAAGAGTATGAAGTTATATGTTGACTGACTAGTTTGAAAACTAGAAGAAAGTAGTTTTTGTATTGGCTACTGATGGCTGTTAAGTCAGTTCTCAATTTGAGAGAAACAAAAGGAAACATGAAGCAGAAAATTAAGAAAAAAGAGAAAAGAAAAGAAAGAGGACAAAGGCCATGAATAATAGAAGTATCACCAAGTTTAAAAGCTTGTGGCTGTGAGCTTCCCTCATGCCAGAGGATCTGATCCTGGGGCCCACCGAAAGGCTTGGGAGCTTTCTGCATACTCTTACTGAAGGCAGTTTTGAGAGTGTGTGCTCATACATATCTTCTGGAGAGGCCTTCATGGGGCTTAGTCCCCAGAGGAGGCAGAACCAGGCTGAACATTCAAAGCAGAACAGGTAGCCCTTCCCTTAGGTACTTCTGGTGCAGGCTGATGGGATGACCTCAGACGCCCCCTGCTGCCACCACGTGGAAACAGGAAGGGTGCAACGCCACGGGACCATCCATCTTTGAGATGATTTGGATGTGTACGATTTGCTTTGGGCTTAGTACTAAAAAGATACCAGCCACTCATTGTATTAAATGTAATTTTTTTTTTTAAGCACAAAGATTCCGTGGTTCCTTACCTTCTTCGACTGCTTAAAGGTCTTCCGAAAGTGTATTGGGTAGAAGAAAGCACAGCTCGGAAAGGCAGAGGTAATTTTGTATAATGTTGTCCCTGAATTCAGGGAAGAAAATGTACGCCCACAGTCTGTAAAGATCACGTGTTCAATCATATTAATGCATTAGGTACAGTGTTTCTAGCTGGTTCCACTCCTGGCTGTGAGACAATTGCCTGCCTGCGGCAACATGGGCTGTGCTTACTCACTGTTGTCCAGAGCCCATGGTGAAGGAGGGGCAAAGGTGAGGCTGAGAAAACTGGCTTTGCATTGTACTCTGGGAGTGAGCAGGAACTTGAAGACCTGCGGGAACGTTTTCTCATGTCTTATTGCCAGAATTGGGTCCCCTGCCCATCCCTGAACCAGCCTCTCTTACCCTTAGATGAATAGGCTCACTCCTGGAGTGAGGCCAGTTTTCCAGATTTCATCACTGCTGCTCAAAAAGGAAGGGTGAGATGGATGTCCAGGACTCCAAACACCATGTTCACTATAAATAGTTCATTTTGTTGTTGTTGGCTGAGTTTTAAATTTTGTGCCTTTAAAAATGGTAGTAAGTCCGCTATGTGCCAAGCATTGTGCTAAACACTTTTAACACTGATATTCCCATACATTGATTTCCCAAACTCCCAAATCAGTTTGGAGCACTACCAACATTTCAGAGATCACGACCCTGGAGACTGAAGTTTTCTTTTAGTCTACCTCTGTGAGGCCCGAAGCCCACCTTCGGACAAAGCAAGGGGTTGGTGCCCATAAAGAAAATCCTTGTTCTTTTGGTTGGTGGCATGGCCCTAATTTGTTGGGTGGGCTTCGCCTGCTAAGGGTGGGTTTTGCTATTCTCATGAACACCTGCCTCTGCCTATTCCTCTTGTTCTTTGGGTTTCATCATCTCTGGTAACATACTATGCCTAAATCTGACAGACCCCAAATTATGCATGTATTCTAGAATTTAAAGGACTACATTTTTTTTTGTTATTGAAATGTAGCTGACATACAATATTATATTAGTATTATATTAGTTCCAGGCACACAACATAGTGATTTGAGGTTTGTATCCATTGTGATCACAGTGATAAATCTAGCTACCATTCATCACCATACCAAGTTGTTACCTATTTTGACAGTATTCCTTATGTGGCACATTGTATCCCTGTGTCTTATTTGTTTTACAACTGAAAGTTTATACCTTTTAATCCCCTTCCCCTATTTTGCCCATCCTCCCACCTAAAGGTCTACAGATTACTAGAAAGCATTGCTAAAAAGTCAGACATCTCTCTATCAACCATTGTTATCTAACTTATGGAGAAGTAGAATACCAGTAAAAGTTGATTCTATTTTCTTTCCTTTCAAAACAAATATGGCTTCTGTGTACATGGACTCCTATTAGAATGAAAGTTTTAGCATTATTTGAAACATTGTTAGGGATAAATAAATCTCCAATTATTGGGGTAACATTTCACTCTATTATTTTTTATGAAGGCAGCATGATTTAGGCCTTTAAACTCTAAAGCAGTAGTTCTCAAAGTGCCATCCCTAGATCAGCAGCATCAGGGTCACCTGGGAACTTGTCAGAAATGCAGATTCTTGGTCCTCAAATCAGAGCTGCTGAATTAGAAGTCTGGGGCCTGGAAGCCTCCAGGCGATCCTCATTACATTGTAGTTTGAGAAGGACCTAGCACTGGATTTTAAAATTATAAGTACAGAAGTGAACACATAATCTTCTACCATGTACCATGAATAGATCCATAGAACAGTGGGCAGCTCTCTGTCCTTGATTAAATATTCAACGTTCAAAATTGATTCAGTGTTTAATAGGCATTGGACCTACGCAGCAGTGATTCTGACATTTTTAAGGTGCACGCCATAGAAGTACTGGTTAGCTTTTGGTCTTTTAGGTACAGTGATCCCTTCCCAACCTTGAGTCCATGCTCCTGAGAACCTCTCAGTGAGGGGGCTTGGTAGTAGATGGGCTTAAAGACTTATTAGGAATAGAGCAAATCTTTGGAAGCTCTTTTAAGATTTTCTCTATTTGTCAAAATAAAACAGAAAAGAACTGTAAACAATTCAGCTTAAAGGAGTGGTAATTGATATTTGACAGTTAGCCTCCATATACCATTTCTTATACTCACTCTATCAAGATTGATTTCTCACCCTAGGTAGAAATTTAGGTCAGGAATGAAAAATGGAGTCTGTCGTGTTTGAGAGGCTGTATAATCTCAAACTACAAACTGGCTCAGGAACATTTAAGTTTGTTGAACCAAAGCATTCTATTAAAAGAAGAGTTAGGGGTGTTTCTCAGCAAACATGTTGGGCCCATATCTGTTCTTTTGAGGTTCACCTCATTGAGGGCAGCCGCCCCTGTAAACTGGTCCCTTGGCAGATCCTGTGAGAAAGGGAACTTACTGAATCAGGCAGCCAGTATGTGTGGCTCAGTGTCTCACTGGTAATGATCTGACTTGTGTCTGTCTGTGTGCTTTCCAGCCACCCTCCCGGTTGCAGAGAGCTTCAGCTTCTGCTTGGTCACTTTGCTGTCTGATGTGGCTTATAGGGACCCCTCACTTCGGGATGAGGTAAGTGTGTGGTAAATCGGAGTGCATTTCTGTATGATCAAAGAGAGTCCCAAAGTAACAGAGTACACAAAATTTTGAAGACGTTTCTGTTGATTTATTTTGTACTAACACCCCTAAGAAGTTTTAAATACATGCTACTGTTGTACCCAGTGACCTCTTGAGTCTTCTCTCATCCTGCCCTCATAATCCTGTGAAGCAGGCAGCAAAAGGCAGAGACAGCTCACTTGATGGCTCACAATCCCTGTTGGGGACTGAAGTCATTCATAGAAGAGAATGATCTATATAGTTGAAATTATACCCAGATTTTAAGTGCCCGGATTTTTTTTTCAGTTTTAATTTATTTTGCTGAAATGTTACTTAAATGCCTTTCATACTCCCCTCCTTTTTAAACAAAGAATATGATTATAATCTAAACTTAATCAGATTTTTTGTTTGAAAATCAGTTTGTATATGCTGTTGTCCTCAAGTCCTGACAAGGAGTGGCTGGTTGCTTGTTTATATGTTAAATATTCTCAGCTAGCTATGTTTTTGAGTCCTTGTATCTGTTTTTTAATTTCTAAAATCTCTTAATCTTAAAGTGTAAATTCTATTGTCAGTATTTCTGCCATTAACATTCTTCTCCATCCTTTTTTCTTAGTTTAAGTTCTTTATTTGTAAGTTGGCTACAGAGATAACTAGATCTACTAGAATCATATATCATTATTTCAGAAGTTAGCAGGTAGAAATTAAGGGCTTTTCTGTAAATAACATTTATCAAAATGTCAGTGCTAAAGATGGTGGCATAACTTCAACACACGAAATAGAGAAAGCATTGCTTTTCAAGTCTTCATATGTTACTCAGCATCATTTAACATTAGCAAAATGTCAGAAATTTGCCTTGATTAGGAACATGTTATATGATCAATTTTATTCTCTTTCCCTGGGATTTCCAAGACTGGTAGAGAGAAAAAAGGTAGATACAGTCTAGTTAATCTTCATCCGGGCATTAGACAAACACTCCTCTTGACATCCTGAATCTGGAATATGGGCTGAAGGCCAAGACGATTTGAAAGGTTTGCAGAGCTGCCTGAAGGGCCATCCCAGAGGGTGACAGGTGAGGTGCTGGCCCAGCAGGAGTCTCCCCTAGTCTGCCCTGTACCACTGAAGCAAAAGGAGCCAGGGCTATAAATGAAAATTCAGAAAGCAAGTTGGTTTCATTTGTAGATGATACAAAGCTGGGAATCAGAGACCAGTATAATGAACTAAAGCTAATCCCTGAGCTTTTGTAGGTATCGATGATAGGTGAAAAATACCAACAACATCAGTAGAGCTGGCAGCGTGTGTAAAATAGACGTAAGTATTTTACGTATCCGTGAGCTCATGGAGCCAGCGGTGTGAAGTGGCTGCCGAACAGCTGATGTCATGTACATGGAAGGCTAGAGTCTGTGTTGAATCTGGTGATTGATTACTCAGGGTAAGTCCCAGCATCCCTGGAATATTAATGGATCTTCCTGAGCACCACAATTCGAGACCGTTTCTGACACATGGGACTACTGTGAAAGCTGGCACTCAGGATCATGAAGGATTTGTAATCATAAGAAATGGATTAAAAGAACTGGAAATATTTAGCCATGAAAAGAAATTTGGGGTCCTATCACCTGTTTCTCTCGAATCTGGAAGGAGTGGCTCCAAGGACCAATGGTCACAAGCCCCAGAGGATAACATTGACCCAGAGTTAGGAGGTGCTCTTGACCAACCTAGGAGGACGAGTGTCTGTCTCTAGAAGGTCAGCTGATTGGCCACTTAGCAGAGCTGTCATGTGGTGTTTTATGTATCAGATGCGGATTGGATAAAATAATGTCTAGAGCTCCTTCTAATTCTGAATGAATTTTGTGGTACTTATCCGATTTTGTTTTTAAGTTTGTCTCTTCTGTTTCCTTGGCTGTTACAGATTTTAGAGGCACTTTTGCAGGTTTTGCATGTTCTTTTGGGAATGTGCCAAGCATTGGAGATTCAAGAAAAAGGTATGATTATAGATCCAAGGCTTTTTTTTTTTCCTTAATCGTTTTGCAATTATTTTTTCCCTTTGCTTTTCCCAGTCTTTTTTTGTTATTTACTATTTATATACTTGATGGATGAAACCTTCCTATATTAGTTTGCCTTCGTTGTGTGTTAACAAAGATGCCACATGGGGGTCATGAGCATAGCTCTGCTACCTGAATGCCAGGTGACCTTAGACAAGTCACCTCATCCTTTCTGGGCCTCAGTTTCTTCACCTATAACATGCCTGACTGCCTCTAGTACTGGGCTACCGATATAATCCCAGGAAGAAGAAATATATGGTTTAACTATAGTAAAGGTACCTAATAACATGACTTACCTGTATTATTGATTTGGGTGTATTATGAATAGATTAAGATCTCCCAAAGAGAGCAGTTGTGTGTGATGGAGATGTAGCCTGAAGTTGTTAATGTCAGCCCTTAGGGTTAGACTTGTTCTGACCCCTGCCATTTGCTTGGGGGTAGGAGGAGGTTGTGAGATGTCAGCCAGTGTTACTAGCTGGTGCAGCACAGCTCTCCACCAGGGAACTTTCTGCTATTGGAACATTCTCACTTTGTCTTCTAGAATACCTTTGCAAATATGCGATCCCGTGCCTGATAGGAATCTCACGAGCATTTGGGCGTTACAGCAACACCGAAGAGTCTCTCCTTTCAAAACTGTTCCCCAAAGTCCCTCCTCATTCCCTCCGAGTCCCTGAGGAGCTGGAAGGTGTGCGGAGGCGATCCTTCAATGACTTCCGCTCCATCCTCCCCAGCAATCTGTTGACGGTGTGTCAGGAGGGCACCTTGAAGAGGAAGACCAGCAGCGTGTCCAGCATCTCTCAGGTGGGTCTGTGCTCCTGGGAGGCAAGCAGAGAAGTCAGGTCTTGTGAAGTACTTACTCAAAAAAAACCCACTCATGTGGTATTCAAGGAAACTCACAAAACAGAAAAGGTTCTCACTGGAAATCTTTGTAATACAAAGTTTTCTTTTGACCTTTTAAGATTTAGAAGTGATTTCATCTCCTAGTCATGAAGTATTTGTTTCCTAACAGTTGGGTGCCAAGCTCTATTCTGAGAAGGAGACAGTTGGTGCCCTTAAGAAGTATATAATTGACTCACAGACACAAGATAAAGACACCAAATGCTGAGAATAATTCATCTCAGTAATGAAGTATAAAATATATGGCTAGGCACAAAGAATCTAGGCATATGATAACAGTAGAGAATGCTGTAGCTAAGGTGGGCTTGGGGGATGAGGTGAGATGTGAACCAGGACTTGAGGTACAAATGTTGGGCTGGCAGAGACCTTGTCTAGGGTGAAACTGCCTGAGGTTTGACTGGCCTTTTCTAATCTGTCAGTTGGTTTTGTGTTTCAGGTCAGCCCTGAACGTGGGATGCCCCCTCCTAGCTCCCCTGGAGGATCTGCTTTTCACTACTTTGAAGGTGGGCTTCATCTTTCTGACCAGAATATTGACCTAGTACTTGGAGAGCAGGGTCACCGTGAACCTCTGTGACATTAAAGATGCTAATACTAGTGCTCTACTGTTGTGCATCTAGAGAGTCAAGCTTTTATAAGGCATTTATTTTCTAGTTTTGTTCAAACTTCTTAAAATTTAATTTTAAAATATTTCAAATGTGGAGAAAAGTGCAGAAAATTATATATAGACCCCCATGTGCCTGTTATCAGAATTTTAATAAATTATCTTAGGAAAGCGCTGATTTTCAGGTGAAAGTAGTAATGGTAGGTCCGTCTCTTTTTTTGTCTTAAGGTCATTAAGTAAGTGGAGAAACCAGAATGCCATGCCTCAGAATGCTGTTTATTCCATTTTTGAATCATGCTACTTACTAAAAGCATTTCTCAATGCGATTTTGAAAGAAGTAAGGGAATTAAAAAAAAAGAAATGAGAGGAGAATGTGAACTCAAATAAATGTGGGCACTGTTGCATAGAGTATCTCTTGGCTGTATGAGAATGTACCCTGTGTTACAGTCTCTGTGTATGTTAGAATGTAAAGGCCAAGCTCACCCATTCAAAATCCCACTCCTCCCAGAGAGAACCACTTGTGGTTGAATATATCCCTTTAGGCTTTAAACAGCCCCTTGGCCACCTGCCTGTCCTTGGGGCATCTGAAGACAACCATGATGTGCCCTCAGAGGCCTCTTTTTCCCCTAGTGAACAGCTCTTCTTCTGTTCTCTGTACTCAGGGGCCCTTCTCTATTGGGCCTGCCCTTCTCTGAGCACTTCTAGTGAGTGCCCAAGATTGGGGTGCACCCAGGTATGGGCCGATTGTGTGAGCTTCCTATGCTCATTCAGCAGATGCAGGCTGAGCACCGCTCTGTTCCAGCCTCTCTGCTTCAGTGGTGAGTTCCACAGATGATTTTCCTGCTTTTGGGGGTGCACCTTATTGTCAAGAAGACAGGCAGGAAGCATACTTCTCCTTCTTCCTTTTCTGCCCGAGTGCCTCTGTTTGACTATGATTTTTCTTTCCTTTCCTTTTCTTTCTTTTCAAGGATTTTATTTTTAAGTAATCTCTATACCCAATGTGGGGCTCGAACTCACAACCTTGAGGTCAGGAATCTCATGCTCTACTGACTGAGCCAGCCAAGGCACCCTGACTTTGATTTTTCTTACATTTGGTCTCTCTTCTTTTTCCAGCCCCTCTTCCCACAGAGCTATAAGAATTTTTTAAAAGGGTTTTTAAAAAATATTTATTTATTTATTTTGAGAGAGACAGAGACAGTGTGAGTAGGAGAGGGGGAGAGAGAGAGTGAAACAGAGCACTGTCAGCAGAGAGCGTGACGCAGGGCTCAAACTCACCAACTGTGAGATTATGACCTGAGCTGAAACCAAGAGTTAGACACTTAACCGACTGAGCCACCCAGGCACCCCAAGAGTTATTTCTTAAAAGCACAAATCTGAACATTTCTTTCTTTCTTTTTTTAATGTTTACTTATTTTGAGAGAGAGAGACAGAGACAGAGACAGCATGAGCCTGAGCAGGGGAGGGGGAGGGGTGGACAGAAAGGGAGACATAGAATCTGAAGCAGGCTCCAGGCTCTGAGCTGTCAGCACAGAGCCTGACATGGGGCCCAACTCACAAACTGTGAGATCATGACCTGAGACAAAGTCAGACATTAACCAACTAAGCCACTCAGGTGCCCCAAATCTGATAATTTCATTTCCAGCTTAAAAACTTGCAGTGACTCCTTCCCCTGCCCTGCATAAATCCCAAATCTTAGATCCTTAGTTGTGCAGTTCCTATCTTCTGCCTCCATCCCTGCCCACCACACGCTGGCTAGCTCAGCCATGCAAGGCTTCGTCCTTATTTCAGGGCATCTATCTGGGACATGCCCTCTGATCACAAACTTACCTTATTTATTATTATTATTATTATTTAAAAAATAAACTTGTATAGGGGGCACCTGGGTGGCTTGGTCGGTTGAGTGTCCAACTTCGGTTTAGGTCATGATCTCACTGTTCACACACGTTTATAATGGAATATCATTCAATCTTAAGAAAGGAAATTTTGCTGTTTGTAACGACACGAATGAACCTGGGGCATTATGCTGAGTAAAATAAGCCAGACACGGACAGAAAATAACGTGGTTTTACTTATACGTGGACACTTTATTCATAAGTGTTCAATGTTTTTTTTCCTGATTTTGAAACATCTACTAATGTTCATTTTTGTCCTAATTTTGGTGGTAAATATCTTGGGCTCCAGTGGACCTCAGAAGTTTGCATCTGTCAACCTTTAAAAAGATGTAATGGTTTTCCTTCATATATTAAGTTATATTGTCTGTGTTGAAAATACTAGGATGTGATTATATCTGAGCTTTGACCTGAAACACCCCCCGCGTTAGAGGCATCA
>NW_027533081.1:751464-816464 GCF_008692635.1 Crocuta crocuta | reverse complement strand
GGATTTGAAATCCAGCCTTTACTGCCTCTTTTTTTTTTTTTTTTTGAGAGAGAGAAGGTGCAAGTGAGCAAAGGGCAGAGGGAGGGAAGGAGAGGGAGAGAAAGAGAAAGAAGCGACCTCACTCAAAGCAGGGCTCGAGCTCACCTGATGTGGGACTTGAACTCATGAATCATGACCTGAGCTGAAGTCAGATGCTTTTTTTTTTAAGTATGTAATATGTCATTTATTATTCTTCCACCTGAGTTTAATTTTATTTTTTTTCCTTACAAATTGTTTATTGTCAAGTTGGTTTCCATATAACACCCAGTGCTCATCCCCACAAGTGTCCTCCTCCATGCCCATCTCCCCCCTCCCCCCCACATCCTGAAGTCAGATGCTTAACTGACTGAGCCACCCAGGCACCCTCCAGCCTTTACTTCTTAATTTAAAAACAAAGGATTGGAGTATAAACAAAAGCAAACTCTACACTTTTGTTGGTTATTGAGAGAGTCAGCTTGATCAGTCTGAGGAAGTATCCTGGTGGTATGTTACTGTGACTGATTTTCTGGTTCTCTTCCCTACCAGTGTCTTGCTTACCTGATGGGAGTGCCCTGGAGCCCGATCACTACTTCTCCACCATCAGTTCCAGCTTCTCAGTTTCTCCTCTTTTCAATGGCATCACCTATAAGGAATTCAGTATTCCACTAGAAATGCTTCGAGAACTCTTAAACTTGGTAAGGAAAGCACTGGTGGAACAACAGACCCTGTGTACATCTAGCAGTAATGTTACTAGTGGTGTTAGCCTGTTTTGTTTTGTTTTGTTTTAAAGAAAAACTAGGAGATTTTCAGTATTTCAGAATACCAGTTAGAAGTCATAAATTTTCAATTAAAGAAGGAAGGAGAGGAGTATTCATGGAGTCATTTGTGTGATCTATTGTCATTGAATCTTTGCACCAGGCATGTGGGGGAGGCAGCCATCCATCTGCATTTTAGAGGTAAGGCAGTCAGTGCCAAATACGTCAAGGATACACAGGCAAAGGGCAGGGCCAGGGCTCAGCCCAGGGAGTCTGACCCCCCAGTCTAGTTCCTATTGCACCTGACTCCCTCCCATGCACTGCTCTTTTTAGATCAGTACAAAACCTAAACTTTTCATATTTGGGTACCTAGGAGTGACTGCTGAAGTGAAGTCAGAGAAGACATTGGTGCCATTGTCCCAATCCCAAAACAGATGGGTCTTTGATCCAGGGACTCTGAAGGTGTTATGACTGAGCTGGGTTGCTTCAGACAGATTCAAGTAGGTGGGTAGGGTGGAGATGTTATCAGGTTCCGACCCTAAAGTTGGGATTTTTTCCTTTGGAAAAAATGAGAGGAAACAAAGACTACACTTTTGAAAGCATGAAGCATGTGCTGGAGAGAGCAGCCATCTTCTTTAGTGTGGCATGTGAACAGAAGTCACTCAAAAAGAATGGCTTTAGGCTGAAGTCATAGGAAGATATTAAAGCATTGGCAATAATTACTGAGAATAGAGCCACAATGAATTACTAAATAGCCTAGCATGTTTTTGGAGTTGCCCTCAAGAAGGAAAGCTCTTCCTCAACGACTCAGCATAAGTGTCCCAGATGGAACGTGGCCTGGGTGGCCTTCTCAGATGGTCAAATGGCTCTTTCAAGTACCCTGTCAAAAATCCCAACTGAAGGCTGCATGTTTCAGATTCTTCATAGAGTAAATTGTTTTTTCCAATATTATTTTAACTTCTCAAGGTTAGCTCTTCTTCTGGGCAATTTTTTTATTTCTTTTCCTGGCATGTTGTTTACCATTGTCTATACATTTCAAAAATCAGTTTCTTTAAGTACTACAGTAGGAGCAGCAGACTGTTTTTACCAGGACATTCTGAGGTCGACAGAATAGTTCATCCCTGTACTAAGTGCTGGTACAGAGACCAGCTGGAAATAATATCTTCTGTTAGAAAGTTAGAATGTATGTTGGACTCTGAGTACCTAGGCAGCTTCAGACGAGCCAGTGAACCAGGCCTGTGGGAAAGGCGAAATCATCAGGGCTGAGGACCATCTGTGAAGGTGTCCCTGATGTCTGGGAGGAGGTTTGGGTGAATTGTCAGTGATGCCCAGAGTCTGAATGCTTTTACATCCTGGAAATGAAAATCTAATCTGTCAGTAAATTTGAGGGAGTTGGTTCCTTTCCTCTTTTTATGTTATTCCAATTGAGGGCAAGAAAACACATTCCAAGCGATGGAAGAATTAAGGACATTTTGTGTGTATAGTTTGATGTGGAGCTATAATGAATATATTGTTAGTCTATCATTTCCATCCAATTTTTCATACTTGTTCTATGTTTTTATCTGTCAACATGATTTGTTCTTTAGTAGAAGGAGCTGACATTCCTGTCTCTCACTGTGTTCATCACATGCCTCATGCGATCTTATTTCCCTGATAGGTGAAGAAGATTGTCGAGGAGCCTGTTCTCAAATCCTTGGATGCAGTCGTAGCCGGTGTGATAGAGGTACGTCCCTTTTGAGGGCGCCACCCTGAGGTCAGCCCGATGTAAACTTGTGCATGGAGAGAACTGGAAGAAGTTTTTTTTGGCTGGAGGTGGGGGAGTGGACGGCTGGAGAGACAGGCTCATCAGTGAGTTTCCAGCTTAGCTCCCATAATGGCAACACAACTGCCGCCTGAGAGCTTGCTCTGTCCCGGCTCTTTTAAATAGATCATCTCACAGCAGTCTCGTGGCTCCTTGGCTGTCTTTCTTCTCCTCCAGTTCCTGTAAGATGGCCAAAGATAGCGAGTTTTCAGCAAGAGGAGGGTTGTTTGCCCTTCTGGGATGCAGGGGGCAGCCCCCCACAGGCATCTCTGGATAGCCTGAGTTTATCTGTTGTTTTCCTCTGCCTGATGCTTGAGAGGGTGAGAAGAATAATTCAAGGGTTCCAAGTGGTAAATCAGGATAAATGGTTGTTCTGTCTCTCTAATGCTGTGTCAGGAATATAATACCCAGGCCTCTCTAGAAGGCAGAGGTCCAGGGGAGAGTTTCTGTGGCATGATCATGTGCCTCTCCTCCCTCACAGGCCAATCCTAGTGCTGATCTCTACTATACCACGTTCAGCGACCCTCTCTACGTTGCCATGTTCAAGATGCTACGCGACACTCTGTACTACATGAAAGGTAAAGATGGTTTGTGCTCACATGTGACAGTGATGACACTGGGTTCCAGGGCACTGCCACAGGTCTGTACTTCCTTTCTGCTGGGGCCGCTTTAAAACACGCAAGTAGCATGTCACATTACTGAAATTTCGAGAAAAAGCAAGTAAGAAGAAAAAAATCTGTCCATGATCCTGTGCTTCTAATACCATCCATGATGGCTTCTTTGGTGGAATTTACTTCCTCCGGGGCTTTCCTGACATGGCCATGTTGTAGTGTCCTGATCACCTGATCATGTATATGATTCAACGTGTCTTTTTCAGATATTTTAAGAAGTTTAAAAAATAAAAAAATGAGGCACTCATAGCCTTTTTTTTTTCCCCTTAAACTTTTTATTTATTTATTTTTTTAAATTTACATCCAAGTTAGCATATAGTGCAACAATGATTTCAGGAGTAGATTCCTTAATGTCTCTTACCCATTTATCCCATCCCCCCTCCCACAACACCTCCAGTAATCCTGTTTTTTCTCCATATTTAAGAGTCTCTTATGTTTTATCTCCCTCCCTATTTTTATATTGTTTTTGCTTCCCTTCCTGTTTGTTCATCTGTTTTGTATCTTAAAGTCCTCATATGAGTGAAGTGATATGATACTTGTCTTTCTCTGACTAATTTCACTTAGCATAGTACTCTCTAGTTCCATCCACGTAGTTACAAATGGCAAGATTTCATTCTTTCTGATTGCCGAGAAATACTCCTTTGTGTGTGTGTATGTGTGTGTGTGTGTATGTGTATACACATATATATATGTGTGTGTGTGTGTATATATATATATACATATATATATCACATCTTATTTATCCATTCATCCATCGATGGACATTTGGGCTCTTTCCATACTTTGGCTGTTGTTGACAGTGCTGCTGTAAACGTTGGGGTGCATGTGCCCCTTTGAAACAGCATACCTGTATCCCTTGGATAAATACCTAGTAGTGCAATTGCTGAGTTGTAGGGTAGTTCTATTTTTAGTTTTTTGAGGAACCTCCATACTGTTTTCCAGAGTGGCTGCACCAGTTTGCATTCCCAGGCACTCATAGTCTTATAACTCAGAGAAAGTGTCCTAATAGATTAGTACATGCACACACACAAGTTGAGTCCTTCCTTCCATTTTCCTTTTTGTACATTTTTAAAACATGTTTTCTGCATTCTTCTCTTAGGTTACAGGATAGTTTTTATCAATAGAAGTTTTTCTTTTTTAACTTTGAGAGCACAAGTGAGGGAGAGACAGAAAAAGAATCCCACGCAGGCTCCATGCTGTCAGTGCAGAGCCCAACGCGGGGCTTGAACCCACGAGCCTTGAGATCATGACCTGAGCCAGAAAGTCTGATGCTTAACTGACCGAGCCACCCAGGCACCCCTCAACATAAGTTTTGATGACTGTGTGATACTCTGTCAAGCAGATATACTGTAATCCAGTTAGCTGTTTTCCTAATTCAATTTTAAGAGCTTCTGGGATTGAGTCTGGCTGGGGACCCAGCAAGCGTTAAGTTCACAAAGGAGGGTAGAAGGGACTGCCCTGCTCAGCCTGACCTCCAGCAACCCTGAGGCTTTTTTCCCTACCTGAGATGCTTGTTGCTGGCTTCCTTGGCTCTTCTGACTTGTGCCCATCACAGGGGTTCTCCTGAGTTTTCAGGCCCCAAGGATGAGAGTTTGAAGAAGCTGTGAACTCTGGGTGCCCCAAAGATCCAGCCCTGTAGCCAGGGCATTCTCTTCTTCAGGCTGCAACCAGTTTTTGCTCTTAGCTGATAGCCAACAACCTTCTTGTAAGGAAAAAAAAAAAAAAAATTGGAGTGCCTGGGTGGCTCAGTTTCAACTCGGGTCATGATCTCATGATCTCACAGTTCGTGAGATTGAGCCCCACATTGGGCTTTGTGCTGACAGTGCAGAGCCTGTTTGGGATTCTCTCTCTCTCTCTCTCTCTCTCTCTCTCTGCCCCTCCCCAACTCATTCTCTCTCTCAAAATTAAATAAATTTTTAAAAATCACAGAAGTATTTCTTATTGTTAGTTGGACCAGTTCCCATGATGATACATGCCAGTTTCTGTGTTTCCTACATTGAGGTTTTAGTATATTACTGCTTAAAACACAACATGGCTCTCACTTCCCTGGGAAATGGTCATTTCCTTTGAGTGCCAGGTGGCGTGTGTGCTTACAGCCAGCACAGCCTATCCAAGCTCTTCCCAGTGGGCACTCTTGAAACCGAAGGAGCCAGCAGCAGACCTACTCCTCTTGGGTTCCTGTTAGAGAAAGACCATAGAGATGCTGCCTTGAATTTTGGTGGTTTTGTTTCCACCTGCAACGCCTGCTCCCTTTCCAACAGACCTCCCAACCTCCTTTGTGAAGGAGATCCATGATTTTGTGCTGGAACAGTTCAACACGAGCCAGGGGGAGCTTCAGAAGATTCTGCATGATGCAGACCGGATCCACAATGAGCTGAGCCCTCTCAAGCTGCGTTGCCAGGCAAATGCTGCCTGTGTGGACCTCATGGTCTGGGCCGTAAAGGATGAGCAAGGTGAGCACTGGCCTCTGCTGTGCCCCAGATGTCTGGTGTCCTGTCCCGCAGCTGAGGAAATGGCATAGGTGATGGGCAAGGCTACAGGGCCTGTGTTCTTTCCACTGCTTCCTGCTGGTTCTTTAGGCTTTTATGTGAAGTGGGAGCTCTGTGCTGGAGGAAAAGGTGCTTGTGTAGGGTGAACAGCAGAATGGGAAGCACATAGTGGACTGTGGATGGCTGCCACATGCAGAGCACTGGGGACAAGAGGCTCAGGGCCAGCAGACAGGAGAGAGCAGTCATATGACACAGGGTGGTGTTTTCACAACAACAGAAAAGGAACAGAGATGAGTTTTCAGTTAAGAATGCCTGCTGTAAATGCTTCTTGGTGTAACCACTTACTGTTAATAAAACCTGCATAAAGTATGCCTCGAGGCTTTTAGTTATGTGATTAATTTGGTGAACATGTATTTTGTAAATATTGGCCTTTGCTAATTGCCCACACCCTCCTTTGATTTTGAATTTAGGTGCAGAAAATCTTTGCATCAAGCTGTCTGAGAAGCTGCAATCTAAGACATCCAGCAAAGTCATCATTGCTCATTTGCCCTTGCTTATCTGCTGTCTGCAGGTCAGTCTCACGCTGGAGAAGCTTCGATCCCATCAACAAACCATTCTTGCTACATCATTCAGGCTCTGGTTAGCATACCAGCAGCAGAGTATGAGCTATTGTCTTTTTTTTTTTTTCTTAATGTTTATTTATTTATTTTGGGAGTGACGGAGTATGAGAGAGGGGCAGAGAGAGAGGGAAAGAACCAAGCAGGCTCTGTGCTGTCAGTGAGGAGCCCATCATGGGGCTCAATCCCAAGAATCATGAGATCATGACCTGAGCCAAAATCAAGAATCAGATGCTTAACCAATTGAGCCACCCAGGTGTCCTAAGCTGTTGATCTCTTTAGGAACCTGAACTAGAGCCTGCCGTGGACACAATTCACCAGTGAGTGGGAAGTCACTGCTGACAGTGTGCCAGCAATTTCTATCATTTCCAGGCATAGCTGAGTACTCCTATGTGAAGAGGCTACCCTTTATCTACTGGGCCATTCCCAAGGCCGCAGGCAAAGTGTTGAAGATATCTCCTGATGCCAGCTCTGCTCTCTTATCTTGCTGAAATACAAATCCCAGTAACTCTGCTGTTGTTCAGGAATCATGTTGTGTACCTTTCTCCCCTAAATTTGCTTCCAAAAGAAATGGACACACTTTAGCAATATATCTCCCCTTTAGGCTGAGCAGAGTCTAGACATTCCTCTTATTCTGTCTTTTTATGCTTTGTGGCCAAAGTGGCCCTGGGAGATTTGACCTTGGAAGTTTCTGATCAAACTTGTGTTTCTGAAGCATTTAGCGTCCCACTGCTTGGGCCTGCCACAATATGGGTTGGGTGACAGGTCAATGGTGTGTTACAGGGTCTGGGCCGCCTGTGTGAGAGGTTCCCAGTGGTGGTACATTCGGTGACGCCGTCTCTGCGGGACTTCCTGGTTGTTCCGTCCCCTGTGCTGGTGAAACTCTATAAATGCCACAGTCAGTACCACACAGGTAATGAATGGCTGTACCCAAGGACACGTCTCTAGTCCCTAAGCGCCATGTGCCCTTCAGGCTCCGAGAAAAGGAGTGTGTGCAAGTCCACCATGGTTTTGTGACCGAGAGGTTGTGGCTGGGCTGGGCACCCTGCTCTGTACTTGGGTTCATTCCTCCTTCGTGCCTTTCTTCATGGCTTTCCCTACATAACCCCCTCCAAGCTCCAGTTCTTTCCTTCCTCTACCCTCCTCTGGCATATACTCCTGCTGTCACTGAGGGATTTTGGCTCTTTCTGTCACTGAGGCAGTATAAAGCATGAATCCAGTGTGTCCCAGACACTGGGCCAGGAACTGTCTGTGCTCCATCTCAGCTAGTCTCTATCCCTGCCTCATGAGTGTACTATCATGTTTCTATAACAAGGACACAAGTTCAGAGCAAATCTGGTCACCTGTAACAGTTAGCATTCATTAACACCTGCTGGGGCTCTAATGTACTGCTCATCCCACCCAGTCCTGTGCAGGCTTTTTTCTCTCCCTTCAGATGACCAAAACCAACCTCCTAGCAGGTGAAAGACTTTTCCCTGGACCCCAGGTTGAGGAGGGGTCTCTGTGGCTCTAAGGTTCCTGCTCTCACACTCACCCCCTGCCCTTACTGGTTTTGTGCATGTTAGCTAGATAACCTTTGGGAACAGGACATGTCTCACGCTCAGGGCTGGGTGTCTGTGGGTGTTCATCAGGACTTTTGAACCATTTTTTAAGAAATTGCTATGTTACATATTTATCACTTTGCAACCTAAATATTTTTCCCTTTGTTTAAACATGTTTGTTTCATCCTTTCTCTTCTCACTTGTGTTTCTGAAATGTTTGTGCAAATCATTTTAGAGGGGTTGCTTTTTTTTTTTAATTTTTTTTTTAATGTTTTACTTATTTCTAGGAGAGAGAGAGACAGCATGAGCAGGGGAGGGTCAGAGAGAGAGGGAGTCACAGACTCTGAAACAGGCTCCAGGCTCTGAGCTGGGAGTCAGCACAGAGCCCGACATGGGGCTCGAACCCACAAATCGCAAGATCATGACCTAAGCGAAAGTCGGACGCTAACCAACTAAGCCACCCAGGCGCCCCTAGAGGGGTTGCTTTTAAAAGCTAAAAATGATTGGCATATTATTTTTGATTTTGAATTACGGACAAGGGAATGGAAAATGACAGGCTTAACCAAATACATACTTGAATTTTTACATATAGTTGCTGGTAATGATATAAAAATCAGTGTAACCAACGAGCATTCTGAGTCAACCCTGAATGTCATGTCGGGAAAGAAGAGCCAACCCTCCATGTACGAGCAGCTCCGGGACATTGCCATTGACAACATCTGCAGGTGGGAAACCGCCCAGAGGGATGGGTGACCTGGGGAGGTAGGAAACAAGTTTCAGATATAATTATTTTATTAAAAAATAAGAAACGCTTGTAATTTTTTAAAGCTTGCTCCTGATTATTTTTTATTAGAATTATTTTTATTTTTTTAAATGTTTTATTTGTTTCTGAGAGAGAGAGAAACAGCATGAGCAGGGGAGGGTCAGAGAGAGAGGGAGATATAGAGTCTGAAACAGGCTCCAGGCTCTGAGCTGGCAGTCAGCACAGAGCCCGATGCGGGGCTTGAACTCACGAACCGTGAGATCATGACCTGAGCCGAAGTCGGATGCTTAATCAACTGAGCCACCCAGGCACTCCTGTTCCTTATTATTTAAACCTACATCTGATTTTAAAAGAGGGATCATTGCATTTTAAAAAAATAAAGCCTCTTGCTTTTCTTCTCCTGATTACAAACATAATTAAAAACAAAATTTGTACAATGTACAGATCCATCTAGGGTAACAACACATTGTCATGTTTTTTTCTTCTTCTGTAATTTTTAGTTTAAGAGATGGGTTTTATATGATCATGTGTCCTTGCTGCCCAGGCCCCAGCTATGTGAACTCTTGTTCTCCAAACTCAGGAACCACATACATTCTGATTTATATAAAAATATATCTTTCCTTCTGATTTCTGGCTCTTTGCTCTCACAAGCCCAACCGAGAGAATATGATGGCCCCTCTCTATCAGACACATGCTTTTCTCTGCCTCTGTGGCCTCCGAGCCAAACAGATGCAGAAAGTGAGGGATGCCTGAAAAGATTTTGTGTCCTTACGGGCTTTTAAAAGTCCCCCTTTTCTTTAGGAAATAAGCATTTCTCCATACTATTAAAACCTTGATATGTCATTTAATATTTCCTCAGTTGTCCTGGGACCATCTGTCTTGAATTAGTTACTATGACTTTTGTTAAGGAACAGTGCTGGAAATTTTACATTGGGATTAGGGTGAGTGTACCATTCTGAAGGAAACTGTTCTGGTCCAATAATGAAGTTACTGTTTCTGACTGAGATATTTATCAAGTGGGCAAAATCTGCAGCAATTCTTTGAATTCATTCTGTGTAATGACTTTCATTCAGATTTCTGGGGCAAAACTGCTCAGAGCAGTTTTTTAAACTCTGTGGACCTGACAAAGGGGAAAAAAGCAAACAAAACACTCCTCTGTTGTTCTGATGTCCAATGCCGTGTGGGTTTCCTCGCGGCCCAGGTGCCTGAAAGCTGGCTTGACGGTGGACACGGTGATCGTGGAGGCCTTCCTGGCCAGCCTCTCCAACCGGCTCTACATCTCCCAGGAGAGTGACAAGTACGTCCCATCCCTGAGGGGGCATCTGGGTGTTCCCTTCAGGCCTGTGGGGATTACCCGGTATCTTACATGTCTGTGCTCTTTCTTGCACAGCCTGGAGTTGTGCATCGGGTCCATCCCATGATTTAAGTTGAAACCTACCTTAGAGTATCAATCCTGGAACACTGTTTGGGGACAGAGAAAGATCTCTGTCTTATTGCCCAGTGCCAGAGACTTTGTTTCTTCTACTAGTTAAGGATTCTGGGGTGCCACTGTCAGATGATTGTGGTAACATTTGTCACTGTTAGCTGTGGCTTGTGTAGCTTCTGGGTTTTGTTTCCCAGAGGTCTATTCTGAGGATGTTTCTGTTTTTCCCTCTCATAGAGACGCTCACTTGATTCCTGACCACACCATCCGAGCCTTGGGACACATTGCGGTGGCCCTGAGGGACACCCCAAAGGTCATGGAACCAATTCTGCAGATCCTGCAACAGAAATTCTGCCAGCCTCCCTCCCCCCTTGATGTTCTCATCATCGACCAGCTAGGCTGCCTGGTTATCACCGGAAACGTAAGGCAGGACTTGCTGTGAAACCCACAACCCTATGCGAGCTTTGTTACACTCCTCTGACTATCAGGAATGTTAAAGTAAATAAAATTTACCCTGTAGAGTTAAGTGCTCACAACTGTTTGGACATTGAACAGGGAGATTTTTTTCCAAGTAAAAGAGAATAGTATCATGGTTCCCTAACAGCTAGAAAAAAAAAGAGGTTTAAACTTATTTCATGCTAATATTAATAACATGTAATAGGATTTAAATTGAAACCATCTCCCTTTTAGCTTTTGAGGTTTGCCTAAAGCTTTAGGAATGGATGCCCTTGATGATCTTTCAGGCCCTTATTATGGTCCATGCATGATTCCAGAAGCTTTCCCTCTGAATGATGGGGCGTTTTTCCAAGGAGGGGCTTTCATGGAGAAGTCATGACATGGTTTAACTGTCCCTCACTCTCTTCCAGCAATACATTTATCAGGAAGTGTGGAATCTCTTCCAGCAGATTAGTGTGAAGGCCAGCTCTGTCGTGTACTCAGCTACTAAAGATTACAAGGATCATGGCTATAGGTAACTGTCTGGACCTCATTGTCACTTTAGATCATTGACCGTTTTTAGCCTCTTTGAAAGTGTGAAGTTTGGGGATTTGTTTCTTGAATAAACTTTTCTTCCTACAAAAGCATTATGTGTTACAAATTAGGGCATGCAGAGGCAGGAAGTGAAGCCCCCATGTGACTGCCATCAGGAGCTCAGTATCTCAGTGTCATTACCCCAAACCCTCCCTGACTCCAGACAGGCTCAAAGCATCCACCCATCTGACCCACTTTTTTATGTAATAGCACCTCAGCCATGCAATTAACGTTCCCCAGGTGCCTGTCACCTTTAATGGCTATGTAGTGTCTCATTGTATAACAACACTGAAATATTTTTTTATTTTTTAATTTTTTAAAACATTTACTTATTTTTTAATATGGATAATCCTTTATTTTGTTTTTTAAAAATATAGTTTATTGTCAAGTTGGTTTATAACACCCAGTGCTCATCCCAAGTGCCCTTCTCCGTGCCCATCACCCATTTTCCCCTCTCCCCTATCCTCCATTAACCCTCAGTTTGTTCTCAGTATTTTTTTTGTTGTTGTTCTCAGTATTTAAGAGTCTCTTATGGTTTGCCTCCTTCACTCTCTGTAATTATTTTTCCCCTCCCCCTCCCCCTCCCCCATGGTCCTCCGTTAAGTTTCTCCTA
Source organism: Crocuta crocuta (assembly GCF_008692635.1). Taxonomy (NCBI): domain Eukaryota; kingdom Metazoa; phylum Chordata; class Mammalia; order Carnivora; family Hyaenidae; genus Crocuta; species Crocuta crocuta. Next base: position 804,744 of record NW_027533081.1, on the reverse strand, counting down.
ATCCTCCTATGAGTGAAAGCATATGGTATCTGTCTTTCCCTGCCTGACTTATTTCACTTAGCATAATACCCTCGAGTTCCATCCACGTTGCTATAAATGGCCAGATTTCATTCTTTCTCATTGCCATGTAGTATTCCAATGTATATATAAACAGAAAGAGACAGAGCATGAGTGGGGGAGGAGCAGAGAGAGAGGGAGACACAGAATCTGACACAGGCTCCAGGCTGTCAGCACAGAGCCCAATATGGGGCTTAAATTCACAAACCGTAAGATCATGACCTGAGCCAAAGTCAGACTCCCAGCCTACTGAGCTACCCAGGCGTCCCAGCATCAAGATATTTCTAAACAGATATTTCTGGTACCCTAGCTTGGATGTTAGGTAGTTTTCCAGTTTTTCTGCTGGTAAGTGCTACGTTGAACAATTCAATAGCTATATATCTGTGAGTGTCTCTGATGCTTTCCTCAGGATAGATTCAGAGAGGTGGGATTTGGAGGGTCAAAGGGAGTAGATATTTTACATCTTCCCAAGACTGATATTTGTGTAAAGTCTGGCCAGTTTTTCCAGAAGTCTAAGATATGCTTCCTTTTCTATTCCTTGCCCTTACTGGGAATGCTGTAAGGGCATGGCACATTTTTCCACATATGGAGGATTTCACAAAGAGTTTGACAGATCAAGGGAAGAGAGGGGCAGAGAGGCGGGGCAAGAAGAGAGGTTGCCCCTCTGTTGGCATTTCTATTCTCGTCTCCTTCCCCTTCCCATGCAGGCCTCACTCTGAGATTCTCTCTGAGTCAATTTAGTGGGTGGGAGTGTGGCTATGTGACTTCCAAAAATGATCTCACCCTCTCTGTACCTCCATTTTTTCATTTGTCAAATGAATGCCTGTCTCTAGTTGTGTGGGTAATTGAGATCATCTGTGGGAGCCTAGGCTACCAGAACAGCCTGAGGACTAGTTTAGGGAGACAGTCAGCTCACCTTCCCTTTGTCCATCCATCCTGTCCATCCTGGTCTCTGTGAAGAAACTGACATATGGACTGAAACAACTCTTTCCCTCATTGCTTCCTTGTCCTGAAAGTGACTCCTGTACCTCCTTGGCCTTCACACCCCTTCCTCCATATCTTTCCTCTTGCTGTTTTCCTTTTGACCCTTGCCTCCATCTTACTGCTGTGGGCAGTACTTGGCCTTCTCCATGCCTACCAACTTTTCAACTTCTGACTCCAGTTTGTTATTCCATTAAAGCCTTTTCTGATATTGCCACCAGAAGTGGTTTGTCCTCTTCCTCACCAGTGGAAACCATTACTGCCATTTATTTGCCCTTACCTCCCAGGATTTCACATGTCTGTGAAGGGGGTGCTGTTTGCTTGGAGATTTCCAGGAGCCAGATGGTGAGCTCCGTATTTCACATGGAGTATTTCATTCCTCCTACACCCTGTGAAGAGGGAATTATTTAATTCTTGCTTTACTCAGGGGAAAACTGAGGCTAATGATGAGTTAGTCACCTAGGGTCACATAGCATGGAAGTGGCAGGCTCTGGCTGTCCCCAACACCTTCAGAAGCCTGGCCAGCCTGCTGGTTTGCTGTGTCTGGCTGGGGAGACATCATCAGTTTCATATCCAGGGCTTACGTGGGGCCAGCACTGTCCTGATATAGGTTGTCCCAGGGCCACTAAGTGCTTCCTAAGTGTCTGATGTGAGCTAATACTAACATCAGCCCCATGGTGGAGTGGCGTGGGGAAGAAGCTGATCATCAAAGGAAAGTTTTATAGGTGGTAATAGTGAATTAAGGCTATGTATAATTTGAAAGCAAGGTCCAGCCAGGATTTTAGCTATATAATGGGCTCTCGACACTCAGAAAGAAGTGTCCTAAGACCTTCACAAGTTCCCTAGGTGTGGATTCCTAGAACCTAAACAGTTCTCCAAGGTCCTTAACGTGTGTCTGGAGAGGTTAAAGCCATTTCTATAGCAGCTGACTTTCCTTTAGGGGCTGGTGTTAACAGAGTTGTTCATCCCCTCTGGAGGGCTCATATGTTCATAGGCACTGAGAGGGGCATGATGAGGCAGGAGTTAGCCTCACCCCAGCAGCGTAGGCCCTTCTGTTGTGGCAACTGTCATTTCTCTCTCCACCAGGCACTGTTCCCTGGCAGTGATCAATGCCCTGGCCAACATCGCAGCCAACATCCAGGACGAGCACCTCGTGGATGAGCTCCTCATGAACCTGCTGGAGCTGTTTGTGCAGCTGGGACTGGAGGGAAAGCGTGCCAGCGAGCGGGCCAGCGAGAAGGGGCCTGCCCTGAAGGTAGGCAGGAGGAAGGTGGTCACTCTGGAGCATCTGGTAAAATGCAAGAACAAGGGGGTTAAGGTTCCTTCTCAGGGGTGCTGGCAGGGGTCCTGAGAGGGCAGCTTTCTTGTAGGACCATGTCTGGCTAGTGTCAGCTGCCTCTTCCAGCCCAGGGTGGTAAGTGACAGCAACCTAGTGTGGACTTCCCCAGACTCACTCTTCCTTCTCTCAGCCATCATGAAGTCAGGGGGCTGAGGCTTTCATCAGAACACAGTGACAGCATGAGAAGGGCCAGATCTGACCTAATCTCAGGCTGTCCAGGGAGACAGGTCCATAGGGACAGACAGAATGACAGGTCTCAGGGTCCCAGATAGATTGGGAAGGTTGAGGCAGGTTAAGCCTCCTCCTCCATCATCTCCCCTTTGACAGGTCATGTTGGAACCAGTCTCTCTTCCAGAGTCCCCACCTTCATCCTCCTTTGTCTTTTCCTCCCACCTCCCTTTCTCTCCTTCCCCTTCCACTTTCCCAGACAGTTACTGTTTGCCTGCTGTGTGCCTAGATCAGGGATCAGCTCACCTTTTCTGTAAAGGGCCAGATTGTGCTTGTTTTAGGCTCTTTCGGCCATATAGTCCTGCTGCAACTACTGAGCTCTGTTCTGGTAGCATAAAGCCAGTTAAAGAATGGGTGGCTGTGCTCCTGTGAAACTTTATTTCTAAGAACAGGTGGTAGATCAAATTTGGCCACGGGCCACCGTTTCTTGACCCTTGTTCTAGGTGCTGGGGATATGGAAGTGAACAGGCAAAGTGCCTGCTTGTGTGGATACCAAAAACAAAATGGGGCAGTGAGGCAAGGAGCACTCTAGATCGGGCTGTGTGAGGTTCTGAGAAGATGACAGCTAAGTTGGAAGCTGAGTAAAAAGGAGCCCACTGTGTGAAAATCTTGGCCAAGGAGGAGTAACTGGTGCAAAATGGGGTTCTGAAACTCTTCGCTCTGATTTAGCCTTGCTCTGCTGGACTCCCCTGACAGTGATCTGGGTGACTGATTTATTTATTTGTTTTTTAATGTTTATTGAGAGAGAGACAGGGCATGAGCGGTGGCAGAGAAAGAGAAAGACACAGAATCTGAAGCAGGCTCTGAGCTGTCAGCACAAAACCTAACGTGGGGCTCAAACTCATGAACTGCGAGATCGTGACCTGAGCTGAAGTCAGATGCTTAACTGACCAAGCCACCCAGATGCCAGCCCCCCTTTTTTTAAGTTGATTTATTTGTTTTGAGAGTAAGAGAGAGAGTATGAACAGGGGAGGGACAGACAGAGAGAGAGAGAGAGGGAGAGAGAGAATCTCAAGCAGGCTCCACACTGTCAGCACAGAGCCCAATAGAAGGCTCGAACTCAAGAGCCGTGAGATCATGACCTGAGCCAAAATCAAGAGTCAGACGTTTAACCAGCTGAGCCACCCAAGTGCCCCTTGGTGACTGATTTCTCAAGTGTCCCAGGATGGTGCACAGCCAGGTCCATCCCGATACATGAGAGACGGAGTCATCTGTCATGTCCAGTAGGGTCTTGGACATCAGGAGAGAGGACTGCTCAGAGATGCAGGGAGGCACCTGGCCCCTGAGAAAGCAGAGGTCATGATGTGTCTGAGGGGTGTTAAAGGGTGTCTGAGGGTGTCGTTCTCTTTGCTTCCCCTGGGATTGTACCTCAGTGCCCAGAAGGCTGCCCCTTGGACCCAAGGGCTGTTCCCTGTGCCTGCTCTCACACTACGAGTTTATAGTATCAAGACTTGGGTTATAATGCTTCATTCATGGGCTGAGGGTGGGGATTGTGCCCTGGATGGTGCAGGGACCCCTTTCCTCCCCTTCAGATGCAGAGCTGTTAATTCTGTTCTTTGCAGATAATTCCTGTTTATGCTCATGCAGGGAATAACCCAGTATGTATTGAGCAACTGCTGTGCTTTCCACAGGAGATGGGGCCTCAAGGAATAAAAGGGGGCTTACCGGATTGGTGAGAGGGGCTTGGCCAACATATGCCCCATTGAAGACAAAGAGCTGTGATTATAAATTTTAAAATGACAATTATTCCCAGTCACTCTGTATTTGGGAGGTCCTCAGTTTCCAGAGAGGAGCAGGCAGGGCTGGAGATTCGGTCCCCACTGCTGAGTGGCCATGGGGCTTTGGCAAACTAATCAAATGCTGTTTTCTCCCCTGAAGATTAAGTTATTACATATGAAACGCTTGAAACAGTGCATGGCACACAGGGGGTGCTCAATGCCCTTAGGTGCTACTGCTAATATAAAAAATAAATTGAATGCACTAGGGGAATGCTTCCAGAGCTTTGGCTAATCAGTGTGTACTTTGGTTTAACTTCATTTGTGTGTCCAACCAGGGAATCTACCTTTTAGAGTCATTTTTTATTTTTTTGTAGTTACTTTTTAAGTAACTCCCAAATGTTCCATAATTTGGAAAGAATATGTTTATTGTAGAAAAGATGCAGAAACTATAACTAATAGTGTAAAAGGCACCCATTATCCCTCTACTCAGATATACTCATTATTGACATTTTCTTTTTTTTTTTTTCATTTTTGTAGTCTTTTNATCAGTTCTAGTAGGCTTCTGGTGGAGTCTGTCGGGTTTTCGATGTAGAGTATCATGTCATCTGCGAAGAGTGAAAGTTTGACTTCTTCTTTGCCAATTCTGATGCCTTGGATTTCCCTTTGTTGTCTGATGGCTGATGCTAGGACTTCCAGCACTATGTTAAACAACAGTGTCATTATTGACATTTTCAAAGACTTCCTCCTAGATTTTTAAATGTTTGTTTATTTTTGAGAGACCGAGTGCGAGCAGGGGAGGGGCAGAGAGAGAAAGAGATACAGAATCTGAAGTATGCTCCAGGCTCTGAGCTGTCAGCACAGAGCCTGATGTGGAACTTAAATTCATGGACTGAGATTATGACCTGAGCCAAAGTCGGACACCTCACTTACCGATCCACCCCTTTCCTAAATTTTTTAATGCAAATATATTTATTTTACATAATTGGTATTATATCATAGCATACACTGAAATCCTGATTTTTTTTTTTTCTATTTAAAATTTGCTGGGGCACCTGGGTGGCTTAGTCGGTTAAGCGTCCGACTTTCACTTGGGTCATGATCTCACGGTTCGTGGGTTCGAGCCCCGCGTCAGGCTCTGTGCTGACTGCCAGCTCAGAGCCTGGAGCCTGTTTCAGAGTCTGTGACTCCCTCTCTCTCTCTGACCCTCCCCTGCTCACGCTGTCTCTCTCTCCTAGAAATAAATAAAACATTTAAAAAATAAATAAACAAAATAAAATTTGCTGTGGGCACTTTCCAAGGTAACTAAATATTTTTCAGAAAGGTGTCTTTTTTTTAAGTTTGTTTATTTATTTTGAGAAACAGAAAGCATGTAGGCAAGGGGCAGAGAGAGGGAGAGACGATCCAAAGCAGGTTTCGCACTGTCAGTGCAGAGCTCGATGTGGGGTTTCAGCTCATGAACCATGAGATCATGACCTGAGCCAAAACCAGGAGTTGGACCACCCGGGTGCCCCCAAAGTTGTCTTTGTAACAGCTGTGTGGTATTTCATTATACACAGGGGCCATGCATGTTTTTTGTAATCATTCTGTTTAACACATTTCCATTTTTTTGCTATTAAAATGATGCTGGGTGAGTGTGTTTATCGCTTTGTATGTATCTCATCATTTCTTTGAAATTAACACTATGCTTGTCTTTTTTTCTTTTAATGAAAGAAATACATGCTTTTGATGACTCAATTCCATTCTTTCTAGGCTTCTAGCAGTGCGGGGAACTTGGGTGTACTCATTCCTGTAATTGCTGTGGTGAGTATTCATTAACTGAGTGGTTTCAAACTTCAGATACTGTGCTCATGTTTTCAGTAGTGCCTAGTGGTGCACCACAGATTCCTTAGCGGAATGCTGTGTGGAGGCCGCGGTGATTCTGTACACGTGGCCATGTTTCTGCCACCACCAGCTGTTCTGGGACTGTCCCATTGGTTGGTGCCTGCTGTGGCCACACCACCTCACTCCCTTTCTCCATCCTCTGCCTAAACCTCCTTGCCATTTGACCAGGGAACGCATTTTGGTTCCCTCTTGTGTGGCTCCCAAGTCTGAGGTGTGACTCTGGGCTTTGTCCTGTGTCTCACACCCTGCTCTGGTGCCTCTGACCGATGGTGGGCAGGCTCTGTTTCCATCCCCTCCTGATCCCTTCCAGTAAGATGAGTCCCGGGGCCTCTGCATGGTGCCTGGTTCTTGGAGCTGCAGCCCTCAGTGTGTTCTGGGGTGGGGGGGGTTGTCATTGTTGACAGTGGGCTGGTCATACTTTGGGATATAGTCCCTCCCACTGCCATGGTGGGCATCTCCCGACATAGGCCCCGTCCCCTGCCACAGCACTGCGATGGTAGAGAGTCTGTCTCCGTCTTATCCTGTCTTTACTTATAGCCACTTCTTCCCAAATGGCCTTCGTAGAAGTTGTTTTCCCCTTTCTCAGTAGTTCCCAGCTGCCAGTCCTAAGTCAGGGCCCCAGGTTCTAGTATTTGTTTTCATCTGTGATTCCCTAGCTTCCACTAAACCTACCTTCTAGTTAAGCCCTTGCTTCTGCCTGTCAGTTCCTTCCCACCTCATCCCTACCCCCAGTAGTTTGACTCTTGAGCACTAACATGCATGTCCCTTCACATGGAATGCTAGAGGGACTGATCTTCAAGCTGCCAGGGTGACCCAAGGGCCTAGAGGTCAGGCAGGCAGATGGAGAGGCACCTCTGCTGATCTAAGTTTCTGTACTTACTGCATTCTGGGTGTTCATAATTTGGAATCTGGGGACCTTAGAGGTCTGATTTTAGCTGGCCAAGGTGGGTGAAAAATAACAACCGACTGGTTTATTATCATTTACCTTTAAGATGTCACAAGTTACATTTTGTGGTGCATTCCGCATCTATTCACCTTCCTTCTGCCTGTCCTTCTCTCTTGTCTCTCCTGCCCTGTAAGTGGCCAATTCTGGAGCAGGAGCTGAGTTGCTTGCTCTCCTGCTGCCTCTGTGTCAGGACAATCTCCTTGTCCTCAATGTGCCTGAGGGGACAAGGGGCCTAGAAGTTTGCTTGCATCTGTAGCTGCCTCCCTGTCCTCATGGCTTTTCACTTCCCCTTGGGAATCTTAACCACCTTCATACCTGCAATCAGGTGCTTTCCCACAGGCTTTGAGGAGTTGAGAATGGCCAAGACTCTCAGCCACGGTGTTTTTTATCACCATATCCATTGGTTTTTAAAAACATAAACATTTTCACTTTATACTTGATATCGATTAGTGTACAATGCTGTTTTAGAAGTACCACTGTACATGGATCCTTTGGATGGAGGGAAAGGTGAAGGGCAGAAAGTCCATGGCACTCTCTTGGTCTGTTAGAGGCAAGAAGGGCTCCATGAGAGAGCAGGTTTTGGCAGCCAGGGAGCATGTTCGCGGTGACACTCAAATCAGTGAATTCTCGTGAGTTTGAACACCGGAATTCTCTGACCCAGGCACATGGGTGGAGCATGTGTAGCTGTTATCATTTAGAGTTTAATAAATGCATAGAAGAAATTCATAGAGGGCACTCTGCACTTCCTGGGAGCAATGACTGATGAGGTTGATTGGGAACACATAGGGTTTAGGGTCACAAGCATCGGGGTTGGACTCCTGTTCCTGTGTGTGGGCTCCTGGGTGACCATCACAGCTTGTCTATTCCTACTCTGCCCACAGAGCTTCTCAAAAAGATGAAGATGACCCTCTGAAGTGCTGGGTCATTGTAGGCATGACTGTTAGCAGTCATAGGCAAGCACACACTCTACTTAAAATACTTTGTTTACTCCACTGCAGTGACCTTTTACATGAATAGAATAAGTATTGTAGTCTTAACAAAAGTTAATGGTTATATTACGGGGGAGGAAACAAATATTTGATTCTATTGCTCAACAAAGAGCACAGAGATCATGGGATCTTGCATTTGTTTTCTGGTTTACCCCTTGGACCCTCTGGGAGAAGCTAGTTTCCAAAGCTTTTTAAAAAAATGTTTGCCTTTCTTTCTTTCTTTCCTTTCTTTTGGAAAAAGGTAGTCTGTTTTGGATCTTTTTATGACAAAGCATCTCCAAGTACTTAGTTCAGCGGAAGTACCAGTGGGTGTAGGGCAGAAAGCCTGGGTGTCTGTCCAAATGCAGCTTATCAGTGATTTATCAGTATCCTTAGGAGCCTGGAGGGAGTCACTGGAAGCTGGGTCATGTGATCTCTGAGACTCCTTTAGACAGCTTAGGTTTGGTGATTTTTAACCTGCAACTTTGTGAAAAGTATTTCTTTAGAAATATCCTAATTAAATTGCTTCTCTTCGTGTCTAGGCAAGGTGTTAATTAAGCACCTTGAAAGGTATCCAATGCCTAGAGTCCTGTGTGCTCCACTGTCATAAACTAGTGATTTGATAAGATATACCTCCTGCTCAGAAAACATTTGTGCACTTCCCTGAGAGTTTACAAACTGTGCCACTAGTCATTTTTGTGTCCTTGGACAGGTTACTTATTCTCTCAGTGCCTGTAAAATTAGGTTTGTGGACTAACAGATTTTAGGTCATGGACTCCTTTGAAAGCCTTGCCCTCTCTTTCCATAGAAAGGCATTTCTTCACAAGGTTTTGCATTTTATCTCAGGAAGTTGGGTGGGAACCCCCCAGTTAGGAACGCCTGGGCTAGGTACTCTCTCAGTCAAAGACAGTAATAAGAAGGCCTTACCTAACTCTTGCTAAGCACTAAGTACTGATGTAAATCCCTTTCAGGCATTAACTCACTTGATTTTTACAGCAATGCTACAAGGTAGGTGCTGTTGTTATCCCTATTTTACAGGTAGGGAAACTGAGGCACAGAACTTGCCTCAGCGTCCCACAGCTGCTATTTGTCGGAGCCAGAGTTGGGACCCAGGCAGCCCGGCTCAGAGTCTGTGCTCTGAATTAATACTCTATTGCCTTGAAACCTGGATCAGCTAGTTTCTCAAAAAGAGGGTCTGAGTGCATTCTGAGTGGACGTAGGTGAATGAAAAGCATGGAGGTTGGAGGGTCTTGACCTTGGCCAGGTCATGGAGGAGGGCTGGCTCCAGCAGAGGTGGGGCAGGCCACATTGGAAGGGAGACGGCTGCCATTTAGGTATGGGACAGGCATGGCAAAGGGCTACAGGCAGTTTTTGAGAGAGCCGCATTTAGGGATGAGAGGGGCATGAGGAATCAGTAGCACAAAAAATGCAGGACAAGCATTTCCTGAAAGGGCTGTGTGGAAGTGAATTGGAGAAGGAATTCAGGGAGTGGGGTGTCAGCAAGTTCAGGTCTCCCCAAGAGGTCAGGACACTGTGGCAAGGAAAGACATATCCTTAGCCCTGCACTGGTCAGTTAGATACAGGAGATGGAGGCCCTGGTGCAGGAAGTTGGGAAGGAAGCAGGTGGAGAGGTATATTAAGAGTTAACAGCAGGGCCTGGGACAGATCATGTTTTATGACCTTTAAATAGTTTCTTCAGCTGCCAAAAGGAGATGGTAACAGTGTGAACCCCTAGAGCTGGTATGAGGACTCAGGAATAACCTGCCAGCATACCCATCACAGCGCCCCCTACAGCAGGGTGCATGACGTGCTCTGCTTTTCCTGCCCCCGTGATTGGAATTGGTCTCACTGTGTCTAAAACCCTCTATGACAAGACTCCATGGGTGACCCTAGAGTCAAGCCAGCCTGTGCTCAAACCCTGTTTTCCTCCTCTTCAGAGAAGGGAAGAGAAAGCCTGCAGGGCTGTGGGGATCATAGTTAGCCACACATACAGCACTTGTGATGCTCTCCCTGTCACTACCCATAGTCCCCAGACTGCAGAGGCGCCCCCATTCTTGAATTCTGAGTAGCCTTTTTGGGTTCCACTCATCTTACCCAAGTAGCGAAGAATCTGGAAACATATTCCTCAGATGTCACCTGTTTTCTCAAACCAGACCTACTGTAGGAGCTCATCTGATGTTCTCCCTGTGTCTAGGGATGAAAGCTGAAGCACATGTCCCACTTAAAAACTAGCATTTCAGAAATCTCCACGAAGCCCTATCCATAACATCTTTGCCCCCAGGATTTAGCAGCACTCATCACATCCTGATCCTGAGGAACGTGCCCCCTATGTACATGAGTCACTGTGAAGAACTCAAGTTGCTTATTGTCAACCTCTGTCATTCCTGGGGATGTCAGCTATTTTGAATTTGGCCTTTCTTAGTTATTTGAGCCTCAAAAACTGGAGAATTATAACAGACACAGTAAAAGTAGCAATATTTATTTATCTCTAAGGTAGAAGCATGGCCATGTGTACCCACTGTCCTCTGGGCAGCAGTGAGGTGACAGAAGTACAGATGACATTTAGCATCAATTCGGAAGGTTGGGCTTCAAGAGAATGAAGCCCTAACACCCAGGGCACCCCTTGAATGTCACGAGGTTGCTTCTGTCCTGGGCACCATCCTTGGGAGAGGTGAGAAATTAGTCCTGCAGGTCATTTCTGTGTTCTGTGTTCAGATGAGGAGCACTGGTAATTTGAGTAATAGAGCCAAATGCTCAAGGACAGGGACTACAGGGGAAGGAGGTGCGCAGGCAAGGCCCTTCATAGGTTTGCACTGAGGAGGCAGGAGTAAGCCAGTCTGTACGTTGCTGACACCCTCTAAGTAACAGCGGACATGTCACTGGTACATTAACTTCTATGAACTGGGGATGTTGTTCACTGTGCTGACCTGATTCCAGTGAGCTTCTTGGTTGTTTGTCAATTTCTTCTCTCCTATGGGCCTCGATTTCAGAATGGTAGCATAAACCACAAAAGCCATCATGGCAAAACATCTCCATTCTCATTGTTAGAATGGAACCAGAATTACAGAGTGCCCCCAAAACACTTGAAATGCCCAGACCTCTGTCTTTAAGACTTGGTGGGGTTGGCAACTCTCCCCATGAAAAGCAGGCAACTGGTGCGGTGCTCATAGATGAGGAACAGGAAGGGGCGGTCAACAGTGAAACGGACTTGGGTAGACAGCGGCATGAACCCCACCGTGGTCACAGCGGCAGCTTGGGTGCCCTCCTCATTCACCGTGATGGTACCTTGGTGCTTGAACTGTTTCAAATTGGAAAGGAAAGTTGTCAGATTCCATCAGATCCCTTCAATGGGCACACGGAGGGATAGAGGATAGAGTGGAGTCTCATCTCATTCAGGGTGGAAAGACCACATACAGGGCACAGACCACAGCTGGTCAGAATGATCCTTGAAGGTCTCGCTCACCTCTTGCCAGGTGTGGTAATTGTGCTCAGAGGCTGTATTATATAAATAGTGTGTGTAGTTTTTTTAAGTGTTTATTTATTTTTGAGAGATTGAGAGAGACAGAGTGGGAGTGGGAGAGGGGCAGAGAGAGAGGGAGACACAGAATCCAAAGCAGGCTCCAGGCTCTGCGCTGTCAGCACAGAACCCGATGCATGGCTCGAACTCACAAACTGTGAGATCATGACCTGAGCCAAAGTCGGACACTTAACTGACTGAGCCACCCAGGTGCCCCTAAACAGTATGTATCTTTAAACTCCAACATTACAGTTGCTCATGGTGGCCACAGTGTGAGTGATCTGCCAGCAAGACAGCAGCTGCAGGCCCCCGTCTCCTTTGCATACTCAGTGTGCACTACCAAAGGGGTGGGGCCTGGATCTGCATGTTTTTTGGACTGGTATTCTCTCTTTTTTTGTGAAGTGTCAGTGGTTGTGTTAAGTTCAGCATGCAGGTCATGCAGTGTTTCTGCATGTATTTAATGGGCCTTTCATGATTCATTTGGGTGTAGCTATTTCACAGATTGGAGCACACACCTCCTCTCTTTCTGCTGTCAGGGGAATGGGGGCTCTCACGGCACTCCCTAAAACCGACTACCCTGCCCACTCAGTGCCTCGCAGGCCCAGGGAGAGCCGACCTAGCACCCTGACCTGTGACATCATGTGACTTTGCTGGGGGCAGATCCTGGGGACAGGTGCGGAGGATGGACAAAGGGAGAGGTTACCAGATCAATGGTGATCCTGTGGTCTGAGATTCCTGCCATATTGCTGTCTTTGTCAAACAGTGCTGTGACCCCCATTGACTTCAGGGCCTCCACCAGGTTGTAGTTCTTCTCCAGCTTGAATTTAGGCAGAAGCACCTCTCGAGTCCTGGTCAGGAAGGAAAGAGGGCCCAGTTTTTTTGAACCACAAGTTATAAAAGAATCATGTTTTTCCCTCAGATGTCCACAACCTACCTCTCTCCCACCAACCCCAGGTTGCTTTTACCACAGAATTAATGTAGCACTTCTTAAAATTCACATCCTAGTACCATCAGTTGAGGATTTGGGAGAGACCATCCATTATGATTCCAGTTCCTTAAAATGGAGGTATGATTAGTGCTGTGCAGTCATTTCCTCGATACTGTGAGATTCACATCCGGCCTTCCAGGCCAGCAGCAGAATGGTTACTGGTTTATGGTTTGAGGGTATCTAAAATAATTCTCTTGTTTGGGTCCTTGATTTTAGGNTTTTTTTTAATGTTTTATTTATTTCTAGGAGAGAGAGACAGCGTGGGCAGGGGAGGGTCAGAGAGAGAGGGAGTGACAGACTCTGAAACAGCTTCCAGGCTCTGAGCTGGCAGTCAGCACAGAGCCCGATGCGGGGCTCGAACCCATGAACCGCGAGATCATGACCTAAGCGAAAGTCGGACACTCAACTGACTAAGCCACCCAGGTGCCCTGATTTTAGGCATTTCTTATTTTGTTAAGTAAGCATTGAATATCTGGTCAGTATACTGAAAAAAGAAGCCTTTATTTGCCAGACAATGCTAAATGATCTTAGTCCTTGCCTCGACGCATTCAGTCCTTATGGATAAGCAGCAACTCTAGTGCCCATGGGGCCAAGTCTGGCACATGAAGGAGATAAAGAGACATCAGACATGGTCCCCCTTTTCTCAAGAGTTTGCTTTCCTTTTGCCAAGTCAGGACTCACATGTGTGAAGCAGCAAAATTGTAAAGGTGGTACAGTAATGTCTGAACAACCAGAATAGATGTAACTACTGGAGTCATCCAGCAGGGGATGGGGAGGAGGGGCATTCCTGTGGCCCAGAGGCTGAGCAAAGAGATGGCATGAGCAAAGCCTAGAGGGAGCTTGAGGCTGTGGTCTAGCTGGGGTGCAGTGGGGCACTTGGCAGTGGGGGAGGAAAGAGGAGGAGGGCTGGAGCAGGCCAGAAGGGGGCTGTGTCTCTGGGCCTGGCCAAGAAGCTGGGCCACATCCCATGGGCAGGAGGCCCACAGAGTTTATGAGAAGAAGAGGCAGAGCGGGAAGGTGTTTTGGGAATGCTGGTTGAAGGCCAGTGCCAGGTGTCTTGAGGAAAAAACGGCAGGCTGGTTAGGCCTTCCTGGCTCAGGGTAGGAGGTCATGGGCAGTGAGGTTAGGAAGGAGGCACGCACAGAGGGGACTTTTTTTGTTGTTTTGTTTTTGTTTTTGAGAGAGAGACAATGAGAGAGAGGGAGGGAGAGAGAATCTCAAGCAGGCCACATGCTGAGCTCAGAGCCCAACATGGGGCTCGATCCCACGACCCTGGGATCATGTCTTGAGCTGAAATATAGAGTCAGGCGTTCAACCAACTGAGCCACCCAGGTGTCCCTCATTTCTTTGTATTCTTGCCCCAAAAGGAGACCTGCACCAGATTCAGATCTTCATATGGGCCTAGCCAGTATTATATAAAACAGAAATGCAACTTCTTTATTCTTTCTGCCATGATCCGCTAAAGGTCATGGTAAATATTTAAAACCTGTAAGTTTTATCTGTGGAGTAATAATTAGTAAGAGGAAAATCATGAATGACACGTCCTTAATAGGTTACAAGAACCTCAGGATTTCCTGCTCAGGGAAGAGAAAGCACATCTTTGTTGAACACCTCTCAGGCACCAGGCGCTGTGAGGGGTGCTCAATATTACGTTTCTATTTATTTCTCTCTGTGACCCTGGGAAGTCATGGAATCTTGCTGCCTTTACAGATGATGAAGCCAGGGCTCAAAGCCACAGAGCAACTAAGTGGCAGAGCCAGGATTGTTTCCAAACTAAGTCACCTGCCCCTGCTTCTAAAACTGTCATAGGGAGGGCAGATGTGTTTCTCACAGAGAAACACATTGCTTTCTAGGATTGCTTTCTGATTGCTTCTCACTGAGCAGGAAATTTGGGCTGAATTAACAAGAGTGGCCCAGTGCAACAGTTCTTGTTTTTTGTTTTTGTTTGTTTTTTTTTGTACACACACCTTCCTTCTTAAAATACCAAAGTTCCCAGTATTCCTGGGCTCTCCCAGAGATCCAAAGAACAAGCATTCAACCTAAAGTACCTGTTTGTCATGCTTTTCTGCCATCTCTCTACCACCTGTGGTGTCAGCTGTGTCTCGAGGGTCTTCATCCCAGACAGCTTGTGCGGGACCACAATTAGCATGCTGATGCCCCCCACATACTCCAGCTGCAGGACATCACAGTCCAGCTCCTGGTCATTTGCAGCCAGAAAGTTTCCCTTGGTCTGCATCATGGAAACTTTGACCACTTCTCGCTCATTCAGACGGAAGTTGTGGTTATGTGTCATTTCTACTGGGAATTTATTCACCCAGGATCCTGTAAATCAACAAGAATAGGGCTTTTATTAAAATGTTATTTTAGGGGCGCCTGGGTGGCTTAGTCGGTTAAGTGTCCGACTTTCGCTTAGGTCATGATCTCGCGGTTCGTGGGTTCGAGCCCCACGTCGGGCTCTGTGCTGACTGCCGGCTCAGAGCCTGAAGCCTGTTTCAATCTGTGACTCCCTCTCTCTCTGACCCTCCCCTGCTCATGCTGTCTCTGTCTCTCTCTCCTAGAAATAAATAAAACATTAAAAAAAATAAATAAATAAAATAAAATAAAATAAAATGTTATTTTAAAGCAGTGGTCCACACACTTAAATGTGCAGCAGAAACACCTGGAGGACTTGTCCTGCTACAGGGCCCACCACCAGAGTCCCTGGTTCTGTAGTTCTGATTTGAGCCAAGAACTTGCATTTCTTTTTTTTTTTTTTTTTAATGTTTATTTATTTCTAGGAGACAGAGAGAGAGACAGCGTGAGCAGGGGAGGGTCAGAGAGAGAGGGAGTCACAGACTGAAACAGGCTCCAGGCTCTGAGCTGGCAGTCAGCACAGAGCCTGACGTGGGGCTCGAACCCACGAACCGTGAGATCATGACCTAAGCGAAAGTCAGACGCTTAACCAACTAAGCCACCCAGGCACCCCAAGAACTTGCATTTCTAACAAGTTCCCAGGTGATGCTAATGCTCCTGGTCTACACTTCGAGGACCACTGTTCTAAATGATTCCAAGAAGGTCAGAATGCTAACATACTTATAGGAAGTATGATAATGGTAGAGAAATAGACTAGAATAAATTCTGGCGTAGATGCAGGGATTAACCAGTTGTTTGACTCTAGCAAAGTGCCTAATGTACCTGGACTTCTGCTTGTTGATCCAAAAAAAGAGTAGCTTTTTGCTCATGGCAGCTCTATTTTGATGGCTTTCATCCTTTCCACTCTGCGATTCCATAGGGACTAGCTCTACACACTTATGATGCCATCAGATCTTCACATCAGATTTAGGTTTAGGGACGCCTGCGTAGCTCAATCAGTTAAACATTTGATTCTTGATTTCCTGATTTCCATTCAGGTCAAGATCTCACGGTTCATGAGATCAAGCCCCAGGTCAGACTTTATGCTAATAGCACAGAGCCTCTCAGAGATTCTTTGTCTCCCTCTCTCTCTGCCCCACTTCCCCACTTGCGCGTGCGCGCGCGCACACACACACACACACACACACACACACACACACTCTCTCTCTCTCTCTCTCTCTCATTCTTTCTCTCTCAAAATAAATAAACTAAAAAAAGATTTGGGTATAACACTGTATCCAGGAATAAGCACGCGTCTGTTTTAACTCTAAGGCGCTAGTAGCTACTATTGACTTCTGAGTGACAGTGGAGAACTGACAATGGAATGCCTGCATTCCCCTAAGCATCTCTCCCATATCACTCGTTCCTTCCTCCTAGCACCCATATGAGGTGCATGCTTTTTATTATTAGCCCTGTTTTACAGACGAGGAAGCAGAGGCACAAAGAGGCTAAGTAACTTGTTCTAGGTTTCCAGCTGGTGGGTAGAACTGCCGGGATGAGATGAGCGGGAGGTTCTTTAGGAGGAGGTTTAAACAGCCTGCCTGTGATGGGAGCTAGCTTTCCTTCTCCGTGTGCGGGCCTCTGCCCTGGGCCTCTAGGCCTCATCACTGTTGACATTTGGGGGGGCTGTCCTGCCTTATAGGGGGTTTAGCAGCATCCTTGACCTTTAGCCTTGAGATGCCAGGGGTGCTTCCCCCTCCCCCCAGCCTGTTGCAACCACGGATGTCACTGCCTTTGTTCTGGAGTTGTCACATGTCTCCTAGAATTCTTCTGACTTCCTCTTGAGGCCCAACCTCTGTTTTTATTGGCATTGCAATGTGGGTATAACATTTGTAATTAAAAATCAAATTAGTAACAGATTTAGGAGCTAGCAATTAAAATTACATTTCTAGGGGTGCCTGGGTGGCTCAGTTGGTTAAGTGTCCAAATCTTGATTTTGGTTCCGGTCATGATCTCACGGTCATGAGACTGAGCCCTGTGTCAGACTCCAAGCTGGGCGTGGAGCCCAGGATTCTCTCTCTCCCTCTCTCAGTCTGCCCCGCCCCTGCTCGCTCGCTCGCGCTCTCTCTCTCTCTCTCACACACACTTTCTCTCTCTCAAAATATAAAAATAAAATATAAAATAAAATAAAATGTTATATTTTAATATTTTAAAAATAAAATATAAAAATAAAATAAAACAAAAACACTTCTAGTCTTTGTTTTGATAAACATCCACGAAAGACTGGCTCCTACTAGCATTTCATCCCTCTGATTCCAATGCTAAATTAAGTGACCATCCAACATGAAGGGAAAAGGATGCACATATATTTGCCACCCTTTGACATGACGCTGGTTGCTGTGTGTAGGAGGTCATAAACTGACTGTCTTAGTTATTTCTGCAGCCCATGCTGGCAGGAGTGGCTTGCTGCCCTGTTTCTCTGTCTATCCTGATCTCCCGACTAGCCTAATGCAGAGGCACTCGTGTCCAAGGTGCCCCACAGACCAGTAGGACTGAGGGCTTTGATGCTGCCCAAATAACTTACACTGGCTGTTCTAAAGCCATTTCTAAACATAGGTTAGTTGCCCGTAGAAGAGAATAAACATCACTAGCAATATCATACCTACTTAATATACTATATAACATTGGCATCTGCAGTTTTACCTATTCAGGTTCATTGAACTCTTGCCACGTGCCACGTAACTGTGCTAGCACTGCATCACTGTCTCTTGCAGTCCAGCACAGAGCCCTTTTAGAGTAGATGTTATCATCTCTGTGTTAAAGGTGGGAAAACTGAGTCACAAAGAAACTGAATGACTTTCCTGAGGCCACATGAATGGGGATAGGTGAGTCTAGGGCTTACAGTCTAGTTTGCTCACTTCCAAAACACCTGCTTATGGCCAGTAATAAAAAGTATATGTGTTCATCATATATATAGTGTGTGTCTATGTGTCTGTCACAAGCCTGCTAAAGCCTCAGCCTTTGGTCCACCCACCACGAGGCCAGCAGTGTGCCTGGCATTCAGGAGGGAAGCCCAGGGGTCTGGCTTAGCCTCCATGTCCCTCCTGTGGTCTTGGCTGCTTCAGCCCTACTTTGCCCATCTGGCAGAATGCCTGCCTGACACAGCTGTGAGGAGGTCTTAGCTTATCTTCGGCAGCCCCACCACCCCAGAGCAGCAGCCAAGAGAGGGCCCCCGTCCTTCACCTCTGTGGGCTGCTACAACTGGCACTGGGGCTAAGTAGAGAAGAAGCATGGCCTCCCAGGCCTGGGGGACTGACTCAAGCTGGTGCCTGCCAGTTCTTGGTGGTAGAGAGGAGAGTGTTTGTGTGTCACCATGAGTCGTTGAGATGTAGACCCATTCCTTGTGTCTGCCCTCTGGCTCCTAGGCTTCTAGGAGTGAGGTAGAGGTTTCTTCTGGTTCAAGTCCCAGTGAGGGTACTATGAAAGAGGTCTGGATTTTACAAGTCCATTGCCAATTTGTTTCTAGGATCCCAGGGATCTAATGTATGTAGTGGTGTGGGAATGGGGAATGCCCTCCTTTCTTGCCTGACGTAGAACAGTTGGTCCAGAAATAATAGTGTATTTCCCTGCCCCCTCCTACCCATTAGTGCACAAGTATCCCAAAAAGGAATTGCAGGTGTTCATGTCAGTTAGTCAAACTGAACTGTTTTCAGACACCTGTCTTCAGCCTCTCATCCATATTCCTGCTTACCAATAATTGGGGAAGGAGATGAAAAAAAAAACACCCTCAAATCTAGGCTAGCCAAATTCTAAAAAGGTTTTTCATTTTTTCTTCCAATTTAACAAAGCACTAGAGATAGCCTGCCTGGGGCAACCTTGGCTCTGCCCTTTACTGACTGTGTGCTCTGGGAGCCTCATTTTACTTCTCTATGCCTTAGCGGCTCTGTCTGTAACATGAAATGCTAATAACAGGGTTTTGGTGGAGATCCAGTGAGCATAAAACACAGAGTTAGGGCTCAGTGTCAGCTGCCACCATCACCTCATCCTCATCTTCCCTGTGAGCTGACCTGTGATGGGTTTCCTGGATAAATCAGAGCTAGAATATAGTGGTTTTTAAAAAATATTTTTATAGTTTATTTATTCTGAGAGAGAGATAGCGAGCATGAATGGGAGAGGGGTGGGGGTTGGGGGGGAGAGAATCCCAAGCAGGCTCCACGCTGTCAGCTGGAGCCCAGTGTGGGGCTTGAACCCACAAACCATGAGATCATGACCTGAGCTGAAGTTAGATACTTCACTGACTGAGCCACCCAGGCACCCCTAAAATATAGTTCTTGACGTTCAGTCCATCTGCACACCAAAAGTATGTTGTGAGTTTGAGAAACTTAAGCTATTCTTACCTTTAAGTTTTTCTGTTTTTAATGTTTGTTTATTTTTTAGAGAGAGAGCATGAGTGGGGGAGGGGCAGAGAGAGAGGGAGACACAGAATCTGAAGCAGGCTCCAGGCTCTGAGCTGTCAGCACAGAGACCGATGCAGGGCTCGAACTCACGAACTATGAGATCATCACCTGAGCCAAAATGGATGCTTAACCGACTGAGCCACCCAGGTGCCCCAGCTATTCTTACCTTTAAAGTAGATGCAATTTAGAATCATCATCTGAGTAGCTGGGTCTATATTCTCCAGAGCATCTTTTATGAGACCCTTGGTGAGCTTCAGAATGTGGTTATTGGTTTTCGATATGAAGGCAGGGTCTGAGAAGTCAGCTGCCTGGGCCTCTGCAAAGTAGTACTCTTTTACTTTCCTTTTGAAGTCATCCAGGATTGGAAATTGCTTCTGGACGTAAAGATCATTGACCGACCTCAGTGTGTACCCAAAATTCCTCCTGAAGAGGCGATGAGTCAGCTTACGGAAGAGATTGTGAATGGTCATGATCTCATACTTGCTGCTGGCATTGACAAAGTCTTTAAAATGCAAAATCGAGTGCACTTGTTCATAGGTCTCCCCCTGCAGGCCAAAGGAAATCATACCCATGGCGGTGGAAATGCCCACTGGGGCTATGAAGATGTTGTCGGAAGAACGAGCCTGCTCCTTCAGTGCTCGGTAAAGGTTGAAAGCGAACTTTGCATTGAGTATGTTGAGACGCTGGATTCGGCTCTTGCCTTGGAAGAGCTGGAGGATGTTGCCTTCGCCAGCCTCTGAATCGGTTGGCGAAACTGCGTCAATGATGTCAATATAGTCATCGTCTTCGCTGAATATCTTCTCCAGGTCCAGATAGTCCTCGTCCTCCTCCCCCTCTGGGATCCAGTCGTTGGTGACGGTGTTTTCCTTGTGGAAGTCGGCGGGGAGAAGGGGCATGCTCAGGTTTTTGCTATTTAACTGCCCCCATTGAGGGTCTGCAGATGTAGAATCTTCCCTTCCTTTCTCAAGCTGACCAGCCAGGCTGTTGCTCCCACATAGAGACTTTAGGATGAGCAAAACGATGAGGGGTTGGAATGGGCATTTCATTTTGGCAGAGCTAAAGCTGGGAGAGAAAACCAAAGACATAGTGAGAGGTGGCCTCATGGACTCGCTACCACACTGCTCAGATGGCAAGCCCATGGTTTTGACCCAGAAGGTGCCCTGGGAGTGACAGTGCTTAACCATTTCAGGATCATGAACTTTAAGAGAGGCTAGTGAAGATAAACAGCTAACATTTTGTGTGGTTTCATAACCCTGCCTGAAGGATCTGTGAGCCCCTTCTTGAGAATCCCCTCTCTAAAGGTTTGCAAAACTAAAACCATATAGAATTCTGGGGGCTCAGCATTCTAGGAAGTTTCTTTTGCATTCATTCACTAAACTTTATCTCCTATTTCCAAACAACATATTTTAGGCACTGGGGGCAAAAAGGTTTCCTCCACCAAGGGGTTCTGCCAGCCTGATGGGAAGCAGATGTGCAGTAAAGTAGAGGGCTGTCATAAGGACACTACCAAAGCAGGTAGGGGTGCAGAGCTGGGGTGTGGCTCTGCCTCCTGTGTAGGAGCAGGGTGCCAGGAGAGCTTCACCAAGAGGTGGGGCGTGAGTGGAGATATTGAAAAAATGTGTGCAGGCCAGGCTTTTCTGAAAACAGATATCCAAAAGATAATGTGAAATTATGTCATTATTTGGGGTTGTGCAGTTTGCATAAGATTTGGAATTTGTCATAATGTAGTGATCTGGGTGCCTAGTGAAAGGTAGCTGGTGGCTTGTCTTTTCCCTGGAGTCCCAAAGGCTGTGAGGTAATGTGGCTTACTGCAGATGTGCTGTCTTCTTTGCATCTGTTACTTGGCTCCCACTGCTAGCAGGAGAAAATACTAAAACTTTCTTACTTAACTGCTTCTAGCATGGAGTTAGAAATAATCTTACCAGACTAGAAGATCTGTGTGAGGGTAATGTCAGACAGCTCTTACTAAAAGGCCTGAGAGGCAGTCCCTTTATTTAAATCAACAAGATAAGTTTTTAATACCTACACTGTGGTAAGTAAGCCTGTCTTTATCTACCCATCCCTTGCCTTGTTCCAAGGAAGGATGTGCCTTGACTGGTCAAATCACTTTTACCCGCCAATAGCCTCACCTTTCTCTTGCTTACTTCCTTTGTAATAATTACATCCTGGGTAGATGAGCTATTATTTGATACTTCTGTGTTTCTCGGGGACGGCAACAGCAGGTATTTTTAATGCTATACTATCATATGTGATCCCAGCGTCACTTCTGAACAGCCCAGAGGGAAGGATTGTGTCTTGTCAAGTTTGGGGGGCGGGGTGTGTGTGTGTGTGTGCACATAACTAACTCCTGTTAGACAGATATTTGATGACCAGAATATCTGCTTCCAGTCCAAGCCAGATAAGAGTTACTGGCATCTGTCAAATAAATATTTGGACTTGTTAGGCCTGAAAATGGGGCTAGCTATATAGATACCCCACTTGGGATGCTCTTGGTTTTGTTGATACTGATGATGGCAGTGACTCTTGATAGAGTGTTTGCTGAATGCCTGGTGCTATGCAAGGAACTTCATCTGTGCCACTTGATGTCATCCTTCAAGCATTTTACATTCCAGGGTACTGAGCCTTAATGTCATTCCGTGTGGCAGTGGAACCTCTACCTGTTTGCCTGGGAGCACCAGGACTGGTTTCTCTGCCCCCTAATCTCCCTCCTTGGGTCTTCCCCTACGGTACCATGAAAATAATCGGTCCAATGCTGTTCTAATCAGCACTGAGAGGACTTTTGAATCATGCATTTTAGAGAGGGCAAGTCACAGTTTCTGACATTGTCTTTTCCTGCCCTGCACCCTCCCCCTATCACCCAGCTGAGGCTGCGGTGCTGCACACCTTATCCCGCACACGAGAAACAACTTCTCATGTGTCTGGCTGCAGGTAGAACTGGGCCCAGTTTCCAGACAGAATTGGGCGTGGATATTGATAGGCAATATGCTGTAAAAAGTTAGAAAAGAGGAAGGTGAGCAAGCGTGACAAAAGTTCCCTTGCTAGACTGCACTTAAAAAGATCCTTCTCAGATAAAAACAAGGTTAAAAACAGCAATAGTGATGTGAATGAATAAGGAAAAGGAACCTGAGACCAGATAAGGAGACAGAGGTGAAGACATTCATTTTTTTTTCATGTTTTAATATAGTGTATTTGGAACCTTCTTATACCCTGTTCCTGCATTATATGATGAAAAACCAAAAATAGTGTTCATTATTCCCTTATCAGAGGAAGGAGAAAAGCTCTTTGATATTGTTTGTGGATTAAAATTAAGGATCTAAGCTTCTTCTGTGATTGATTTCAAGTTTCAAAGCATTATGATCTGAGAGTGTGCATGGTATGATCTCAATTCTTTTATATTTATTGAGGGCTGCTTTATGTCCCAGTATGTGATCTATCTTGGAGAATGTGCCATGCGCACTTGAGAAGAAAGTGAATTCCCTGGCCTCAGGATGTAGAGTTCTAAATATTTCTGTCAGATCCATCTGGTCCAATGTGTCTTTCAAGTCCATTGTTTCTTTAGTGATTTTCTGTCTGGTTGACTTATCCATTGCTGTAAGCGGAGTATTAAAGTCCCCTGTTCTTAGCACATTCTTATCTATAAGATTATTTCTGTTTGTGATTAACTGTTTTAAATATTTAGGTACTCCCATATTCGGTGCATAGACATTTATGATTGTTAGTTCTTCCTGATGGGTAGACCCTGTAATTATTATATAATGCCCTTCTTCATCTCTTGTTATTGTCTTTAATTTAAAGTCCAGTTTGTCTGATATAAGTATAGCTATGCCAGCTTTCTTTTGATTTCCAGTAGCATGATATATATTTCTCCATCCCCTCACTTTTAATCTGAAGGGATCTAAGGGGCACCAGGGTGGCTTAGTTGGTTTAATGTCCAACTTCGGCTCAGATCATGATCTCACGGTTCCTGGGTTTGAGCCCCGCTTTGGGCTCTGTGCTGACAGCTCAGAGCCTAGAGCCTGCTTCAGGTTCTGTGTCTCCCTCTCTCTCTGCCCCTCCCCCACTTGCACTCTGTCTTTCCCTCTCTCTCAAAAATAAATATTTTTTAAAAAATTTTAAATTAAGGATCTAAAAGGCCCATCTTCCTGTCATTTTGCCATTTAGTATAATAAAAATTATATAAGACACTTTAAAACTATCACTAGGTTGTGTTTAAATCCAAATGACTGTCTTTGAAGAGAAGCAATATTTTTTAAAGGCAAATCATTCAAAAGTTTGCTTTTCTGGGAACTTTATATGACGCTTTCTCATGCCAATTGTATGGAGGAGGTTTGGCCTTTTTGGTCACACATCAGAGCATAACGTCTGGACACCCTAGTCCCTTCCAGGTATGTCTTCAGGTCCCAAGAGGGCAGATGTGTTGGGAGAGAAGTAACTGCCTGAAGTTTTAAAAACCTTTCATTTTGAAATAATGTCAAACTTACAGAAAATTTGAAAGACCAGCATAGAGAACAACCCCTGTACACCCAGATTCACTAGCTTTTGTATTTTGGAACAATTGCTTTATGGTTCTGTCTCTCTTTCTCTCTCTCTCTCTCTCTCTCTCTCTCTCTCTCTCTCTGTGTGTGTGTGTGTGTATACGCATGTGCATGTGTGTATATGGGTGTGTACACACAGGCACAAGCGTATACTCTTTTCTGAACCCTCTGACAGGAGGTCACTTGTAATTCTAATTATTTCAAGGAAAGGTGCCTAAGGACAAGGATATTTTCATGCACATCATAGTACAGTTATCCACTTAAAATAATTTAACATAGGCACAATACTTTCCTGTATTCTAGTTTCTGCTCCAATTTTGTCTATTGTCTCAGTAATGTAAGTGACAAATGTTATAATAGGCAGGCTAAAAAATAAAAACATTTTTCCATTTTTAAGACAGTGTAGAAAGTTTTTGAATTTGTAGTTTGATAGAGAAACGCACCAGTTACCCATCTCTAACCACTGCAAATAAGAATTTATAATCGGCAGAAATGTCGGAAACCAAACTCACCTCTGTGCTTCTGAGAAGTGGTGTTGCAGAGATGAAATGAGCCAAGGTCACCAGCAGGGTTTCAGTGTGAACTTTGATGCTGGGCTGGTGTTGGGTATTTTCCAAAGTAAATATGTCCCAAATCAAACACCATTCAACTAGCTTTGTCAGCACAAACCCCCTCAGCTGTGTCTTTGATCTCTGCCAAGAGACTTCTGACTCCTCTGCTCCAGTTCTGGTACAGCTGGTGTTTTGAAGGCCTGACTTATCACTGTGTTGACGTGCTTGTGGGCACAGTCCTTGCTGATGCCACCACATAATTGAGACGCTCTTCAGAGCTCTGGGGGCTTCGTTGCACTGGGAGTAGCTGTAATGCTCCCCTGAAAGCAGAGGCCCGCCATCTGCCCTCCAGCTTTGAATTCTCCCATTGGGATGATCTCCATGTCTGACCTGGCCCTGGTGTCCAGGGCTAATGCAGCTGCTAGGCACAGGTCCCTATGCTTCTATTAGTGTGTCCCTCTGTGAAAAGTGAAGGTGGGGACTGAGATCAGTGATTTATAACATAAGGAGACCTTGGCACAGAACTTTCTTCAGTCAGGGTTCACTCACTGTGTTCTGTTCCAGGCTTGCAGCCCAACTCCCTTGTCCGTTGCAGGACAGATAGGTGATTACCAAGCAGTGCATCCCAAACTTCAGATCCTAGGCATTCACAGGGATCTGTGGGATTAGGATCACTCTTTAAAATTAGTCTTAAATTCTGTAATCTAAAACACCGTTGGAGTACCCAGGTAGCTCAATTGGTTGAGCGTCCAACTCTTGGTTTTGGCTCAGGTCATGATCCCAGGGTTGTGGGATTGAGCCTTGCATTGGGCTCCATGCTGAGTGTGAAGCTTGCTTAAGATTCTCTTGGAAGACCAACTTGCCACAGAGTGCTGCTCCCTGATTTTGGTACCCAAGAGTGTGTTTGTCATCCAGAGACCCTCTAAAGTGAGAACATAACTCTGGCGACTCTGTAGGTGCTGTCAGGAGCCTGTAGGTGGGTGTCTGTAAGTTGCTCATTTTGAGAAATTTCTGGCACCTGAAGGGCTATCCACTGTGTTCAAGACCTGGCAAGAGTGGCTGAATTTGGGTCTAGGTTAGCACTCAGTAGCTTTGCTCACACGTTGCTTTCTCAGTATCTTCATCGTTCCTACTCAGTACTGGGACTTCAGTATGGGCACCATCACACTGGCTCAGAGAGTCCATTACCACTATCTGGACTCTTCAGGGATCTAGTAATCTGCTCCAGGCCAGCTCCCTCCACCTCCACCTTGTTCGCACACACACTAAGCTTGGCCCCTGTCAGAGCCTTGACACTGGCTATTCTTTCTGCATGGAAGTCTCCTCTCCGGACCACCACACTGCTGCTGTGCTCTCACCATCTGCCCTGGGCTTCACTGAGGCTGTGCTGGCTTCTCTGGCAGGAATCCCACCTCCCGCTCTCTGCATTCTCCTCTTTGCAGTGAGGACAGTAGTGATACCTGCTGCATAAGACTGCTGGGAAAATTAAATGAGGTAATAAGATAATGTGTGGAAAGCACAGAGAGTGGCACCCAGAATTCAGCAAATGCTCAGTTAGCTGTTGTCACTTTCACCATACATAGTTTATTCACAGGAGAGATCTGGAGGGAGATGCAGCCAACTTTTAACATTGGAAACAGAAGGCAGGTAGAAAGTGTTCATTTTTTACTCTATATACTTCTTTGTTGAAATTTCTTTTCTATGAGTGTTGCTTAGATTATTTTAAACTAACCAATAATGTTTCTTACATATCTTGATTTATTATTGTTATTATTGTTGTCGTTATTTTTGAGAGAGATAGTGCAAGTGAGTGATAGGACAGAAAGAGAGAGAATCCCAAGGCAGGGCTTAAACTCACAAGCCTTGAGACCATGACCTGAGCCAAATTCAGATGCTTGACCAACTGAGCCACGCAGGTGCCCCTTACATATCTAGGTTTCTGATCATGTAACCAACTGTTGACAATCCTTTTTGACAGTTCTGACAGTTTTGGATCTGTTCCCCATTGGAGGTGTATAGTTTTGGTCTCCACTGTAAATCAGTACCTTCTGTCATTGTTTTCTTTCCAGTTCCAAGGCTTGCCTACAGTTATATATGTTTTACAGCTTTTTTGTTAAACTTTTTTTAAAGTTTATTTATTTATTATGAGAGAGAGAGTGTGTGTGTGCAAGCAGGGGAGGGGCACTGAGAGACGGAGAGAGAGAATCCCAAGCAGGCTCCACACTGTCAGCGCAGAGTCCAATGCAAGGCTCGAACTCACAAACCATGAGATCATGACCTTAGTTGAAATCAAAGCTGATCAGCCCAAGTGCCCCACCAACTTTTTATTATGAAATTTAAAAATATACAGAGCAATTGGAAGAACTGAATAATTGACATCCATATACTAACCTCCTAGATAAAACAGTTACTATTTTGCCTTATGTGTGTGCGCGCCCTGAGGGTATTTCCTGAGTTATTTGAAGGTGAGTTGTAGAGAAGGTCACAACACTTCAGCCCTGGGCCCTGGAGCTTTGTCTCTTAAATGGAAAGGTCTTTGCCCTACTCTGCAGTACTGTTAACATCTAGGAAAATCAGCCCTTCTCTCTTACAGGAGACATCCAGTCCCAGTCAGATTTCTTCCTGACTTTTTTGATAGCTATTGATTGATTGGTTGGTTGATTGATAGCTTTTTAAAATCCAGGATCCAGAGGTGCCTGGGTAACTTGGTCCGTTAAGCGTCCCAACTCTTTTTTTTTTTTAAGTTTCTATTTTGAGAGAGAGAACATGAGCAGGGGGAGGGATGGAGAGGGGAGGGGAGAGAGAGAGAGAGAAAATGAGAGAGAATGAGAATCCCAAACGGGCTCTGCGCTGACAGTCTCCAACTCAGGGTTTGAACCCAAGAACTGTGAAATAACGACCTGAACTGAGATCAAGAGTTAGACACTTAACCGACTAAGCTACCCAGGTGTCCTTATTTATTTTTCTGTTCTAACAAATCTTACAACATTTTTGTGCCTGAGATTTTTTTGGATAGATTGGTAGAGAGGGGATTTTAGGTGAAATGATGGAGTATTTAGACTTTTTTTTGATTCATTTTACCAAATTCCTTTCCAGAAAATAGTGTACCAGTTTATAGACCCTACCAGTCATGGGTTCACGTGCCCATCTCTCTGTGATTCCCCACCCCTGCCAGCGTGGTATCATCATGTGTCCCACCCCTGTGACCCTGGCCCATACTTCACACTCATGAATGTGGGTTTCAGAGACACCTCATTGTAGGTTGATTATTACTGTAGGAGGCTTGATGTCCTCTGGGGGTTCTGTGAGGACCAGTTGGTCCAATAGGTGAGGTGCTGTGCGTGAATTTAACATTTTTGCATACCCTACAAGCTACTCCCTGCTTATACTGGGCAGGACACCACCTGGGGCAAGGATGCAAGGACTTCAACCTCTCACTCCTGCGCCTAAGCCACTCTGCCTGTACCTGTTTTACATATTGGGATTCTGCCCAAGATTATTGTTTGAAAAAGTTGTGCTGCCAGAAAAGATCCAAAAACCACTTCTCCTCAATCCACAAGATTTCTCACAAGCACACTGTCTCTTCAGTCGCAACTGTTGCACCTGAGCTCCAGCCTCCCCAAGGCCTCCATGCCCTCCCCAGGCCCAGGCTTTGGGCATGAAGCTCCTATGGCTGGATGGGCTGCTTTCTCTTCTCTGCCTGGCTAAGAGTTCCTTGCACAGGAGCACTGAGACCCATGACACCTTCTCCAGGATCTCTGCCACACTTTGATTATTTTCTCATCTGCCTCCAAACTAGGTAGCAAGGCCTGTGCAGGAATGGGGCTTTTCACCTCCCAGACATGGTGCCTGGTGCACATTAGCTACTCACTCAATGTTTGCCGAATGGGTGAATATTTACCAGTGAACTGATCAAGAGGTATTGGTTATTGCTCATTGTGTCTTTTCGTACCCAAAATGACTAACAGAGTCTTGGAGAATGAATCTGTGGTTGATTTTCACATCTGTAGGTTTTAGGGCTTATGAGCAAATAACTTCCTTTTCTCCCTCTGTCCTTGACGTATCAGCTCACCCGAAGGTTGCCTCCCATCAAAGAAGCCAAGCCTCGGTTGCAGAAGCTCTTCCGGGACTTCTGGCTCTATTCCGTGCTGATGGGATTCGCAGTGGAGGGGTCAGGTAGGGGGATACTCGCCCTTCTGGGGAAGACAAGAGTGCTGAGTGAAAACAAGGGTGAGGTAGTACTCTACCTAATTATGAATGTGTATGCATTCAAAATTAGTTCAAATTCAGCTGTGGCTTCCTACAGGTATGTATGCAAATGTTATACTTCCCAGATGTAGTTTAGGATTCTGAGAATATCCTGTATCTTAGGAAAAAACCTGTCCAAGTTAGGAAACAGACTCATTTCTGTGCCCCATTTTGGGGATAATTGGCTCAAGCAAAGGACCCACAACTCTAGAAATGGTCAGCATCAACTGCCCTGCAGTGATTGTTGAGCAAGGTGGTGGTTCTCACTCATGTGCACTCTCTTGCAGGACTCTGGCCAGAAGAGTGGTACGAGGGGGTCTGTGAAATAGCCACCAAGTCACCCCTGCTCACGTTTCCCAGCAAAGAACCACTGCGTTCAGTCCTCCAGTATAACTCGGCCATGAAAAACGACACAGTCACCCCTGTAAGGATTCTCACCCTGCCAAGGATAGATGATGCAGAGCAGGGATTTTGCTAAGCTTTTCTTGAACAATGGGCAGATCCTTTCTTTGTCCTTGTTATCACCTATTATCTACCTCTCCTGGAGGAGGGCCGCCTTCCCCTCCAGGTGCCTGTGTGAGCCCTTGAGCCTTTTATTTCCCTTTAGGCTGAACTGAGTGAGCTCCGCAGCACCATCATCAACCTGCTGGACCCTGCCCCTGAAGTGTCCGCCCTCATCAACAAGCTGGACTTTGCCATGTCCACCTATCTCCTGTCTGTTTATCGGCTGGAATATATGAGGTATACAGGCCTTCACCTCCCAGCACAGCCCCTGGAGCTAATTTTTACATGTTTGTGCCTTCTGTGGGTGGGACTCTTCACTTCCTCCCAAGACACATAAACTTTCTTAAAAAGCAAAAAAACAGAGGCATTCACTTGCGAATCTCCCCTCTCTGTAAAGAGAGCTTTCCTACTATTCTTAGTTTCTAATCTTACACTCTAATAAACTTTTGCCTGCTGCTCAAAAAAAAAAAAAAAAAAAAAGGAAAAAACAAAAACACCCTCTGCTTTTCTTGTGTGCTTCTCCCTCCTGAGCACCAAATACCACATCATATAACTCTCTTACTACCCTCTCCTTATAGGGAATAGGATTCTGAACAGTCACGATAGATATTGCAAACTCAGTCCACTTGACTGCACAAGAGCCCCTATTAGGAACCAGCCCTCACTGAGAATGTTCGAAGATATTCATTGAGCTGGTTTCCAGGACCACAGCTAAATACAAACAGCAAATTAGAAATGGGAAGGGGCCTGTCCCAAAACAGTCCCGCAGTTAGCCGGATGTTCAGGATACATATGTAACCACAGCAGACCTGACAACTATAATAATTGTCACCGTAACAATACCATTATTGACATGGATTGAGTGCCTATGCCATGTCAGGCACTGTGCTAAGTACCTGTATCGACACAGTCTCCAACAAGCCTGTGAGGCAGGTATTATTACATACCCATTTTAATTTTTTTTTTAATTTTTAACGTTTATTTATTTTTGAGACAGAGCATGAGCTGGGGAGGGGCAGAGAGAGAGGGAGACACAGAATCTGAAACAGGCTCCTGGCTCTGAGCTGTCAACACAGAGCCCGACATGAGGCTCGAACCCACAGACTGAAATCATGACCTGAGCTGAAGTCGGACACTTTAAACAGGCTCCTACCCAGGTGCCCCTACATACCCATTTTAATTTTTTTTTTAATTTTTAACGTTTATTTATTTTTGAGACAGAGCATGAGCTGGGGAGGGGCAGAGAGAGAGGGAGACACAGAATCTGAAACAGGCTCCAGGCTCTGAGCTGTCAGCACAGAGCCTGATGCGGGGCCCAAACCCACGAACTGGGAGATCATGACCTGAGCTGAAGTCAGACGCTTAACTGACTGAGCCACCCAGGTGCCCCTACATACCCATTTTACAGATGAGGAAACTGAGACACTGAGCAGTTAAGTAAATTACCCAAGGTAATAATCCCTGATTTGGATTGAGATCCAAGTCGTCTATTAAGCACTGTGCCATGCTGCCTCTCATAAATGAAGGCTGGAAGAACCAGCTAGGATGCTCAGAGCCCAGCTGCCTGTGTGGATGGTACAGACTCGCCATGGTAAGCCCTGAGGCACCAGGGGGCTGCAGCTGAATACTCTAGCTACAGAAAGATACCTCCCTGTCATCAAAAAAGGTCAGGTTACACATAACCTGTTTGTTGAAGTCACAAGATAGGTGCAATAAGTTATAGAATAAACTTTACCAAATGGTTTGAAAAATAAAATGTTCTTAAAAGGGGGACTATTTGGGAAATGCCACTATTTAAATCTTTGGTGCCATGAAAGCCACTGGTAAAAGAAGTCTTGCTAAGAAGCTCAGTGTATAAAATAGCTTAAGGCTGTTTGGGGTAAGTAGGAGTGAGCCCCTACTTTCCAGCTCTGTCATCTCCTGGCCTCTTGGTAGCCTGAGGGTGCCACAACAGAGCAGAATTTGAAAACTAACCCATTCTCCCCCAGAGTCCCATAGAGCAAAGGAGCTTTTGACCTTCTTTTCTTTGTTTTAGTTTTTTGTTGTTTTTTTTTTTTAAATAAATGTAATAGAACATTACACATCAACTTGGAAATAGGAAAAACTACTGATCTCACCACCATTCCCTATAGCACCTTAGTGTAGTTCCCTCTCGTCCTTTTCATTATAAAGAATATATTTTCAAAGAGAAACCGAAACAAAACAAGCACACCAACACAGATCAAAAACCTGGTTTGCTCCTAGGTTGAATGGCTACAAGAGATGTCTCCGGACCCTCTCAGCCTCACGTGCCCACCAGCAGGGCTGTCTCCTGCTTCCCCACAAGTGTGCCCACGAATACAGTTCTCAGGTTCTCAGGACAGGCTGTTGAGTGGGCTGGTAGAGCAGGACCCTAAGGAGACAGCCCCCAGGCAGCTCCCAAGAACCCAGCTCCCGCTCCAGGTTGCCTGCCAGGCCTCTGTGAGCACTGTTAGCACAGAGAAGCAACCCTGAAGCTTTTATTCAAGAATGTGACTCAGACTTCCCAGCCACTGGTTATTAGGAGAGTGTTAAAACAGCAAGGTGGACAATGTGAGAAATTACGTAAAAGCTGTGTGAATGTGGGCCCTTGAGAATGCACACACTTAAAGCCACCCAGCCTGCCCTGCTGCAGTGTGACTCACAGAAGGTTGGTGCAGAAGCCCACAGACAGACTCTGCCACACGCTTGCCTGTGTGCACGTGTGCCACGCTGTCTGATTGGAGCCCCCCAAACTCTGAACGGCCCTTCACAGAGACCATGGTTCATGTGCATGCATTTCTTTTTCTTCCTTTGCCCTAAAGTTAAAGATATTTTTTTACTATGAAAATAAAAATGGTGTATAAACCAAAAAAGAGGAGGAGAACATTAAGGTGGTACAGAAGATGCTAAAGATCAAAAATACAAGTCTCACTTTCCTGGCCTTGAATTCAGAGATGCCCACTGTTGATAGTTTTACTTTCCCTTCTAGAAATTAGAAATACAAACGTAAATATCCTACACAAAGAAGGCACATGGAGGCCTTTCGGAAACTTAATTGCTGACATTATGCTGTGCCCATTGTCTCCACACCTTGCTTTCTCATGTAATAGTGCATCTTGGATGTTTTTCTGGAGCTGCCTTTCATTTTGGTGGCTGCATGTTGTGCCACTGAATGGGTGTACTTTGGTGTGCTGTCCAGTCTCCTATTGATGGACGTGCAGCGAGCACTGCTGTGCACATAACTCTTAAGATGTGGTGTTAGTGATGGGTTGCTAGGTGAACAGTGTGAGAATGTTATGACAGATGGGGGATATTGTCCTCCAGAAAGTCCCTGTGAGCCTATGACACTTTAAGTCGTATAGGTTATTGGTTCCTCACAGCCTCAGCAGTTCTGGGCAGGACCAAATCTGTGATAGGGACAGCATGGATTTTTCAAAATTTACCCAAAACTGTTCTCTTTGCTAGGGTACTGCGTTCAACAGATCCTGACCGCTTCCAGGTAATGTTCTGCTACTTCGAAGATAAAGCTATTCAGAAAGATAAATCTGGTAAGTTTATTATTGTGGTACTCTAATGATGAATTGAGCTTTAATAGTATAAAAAGGAATACTATTCCCAGTTTTCTATTTGAATAAAATAGTTTTATGAAGTTACATAGTGCATTGGAAAGATCAGTACAAAACTTAGAACCTTGGTGGTGTATTCCACACCACTGCCTCATGGCAGACAGCCTCTTCTCTGCTGCCCTGCCCACCACTCTCTTGCAGTGTATTCAGTAAACTTCTATTGCCTTTAAAAAACAAGGGGCACCTAGGTGGCTCAGTTGGTTGAGGATCTGACTTTGGCTCAGGTCATGATCTCGCAGTTTGTGGGCCCGGGCCCCACAGTGGGCTCTGTGCTGACAGCTCAGAGCCTGGAGCCTGTTTCAGATTCTGTTTCTCCTTCTCTCTCTGCCCTCCCCCATTCATGTTCTGTCTCTGTCTCTCGAATTTAAAATATTTTTAAAAATTTAAGACAACAACAAAAATGTATACCATATAGCCTTAAGGAGCATCACTCTTGCCCACCCTCAATGCTTGAGTATGCTCTAGCCCCCAGATTTCAGTCTCTGATACTATCCCAGGCTGAGAGGATCCTGGGCTCCTCAAATAATCATTGATGAACCTGGAGCATCTTATTGTTGCCAGGGGGCAATTATACTTTTTTAAAATTTTCAGCATAGGGGCACCTTGGGTGGCTCAGCTCAGTCATTTAATCAGCTGACTCTTAATTTTGGCTCAGGCCATGATCTCATGGTTCATGTGTTCGAGCCTTGCATCGGACTCTGCATTCACAGTGCATAGTCTGCTTCGAATCTCTGTCTCCTACTCTCTGCCCTTCCCCCACCCCCAACAAGTAAATGTTTTAATTAATTAACTAATTAATTAATTTTAAAAATGGAGAAAATGTCCAGAGCAGGTTGAGAGGACTAAACCAATTTAAAACAACTCCTGGGTGCCTGGGTGGCTCAGTAGGTTGAGCGTTCAACTTTGGCTGAGGTCATGATCTCATAGTTTATGAATTCAAACCCCACATCA
This sequence comes from Crocuta crocuta, assembly GCF_008692635.1. Taxonomy (NCBI): domain Eukaryota; kingdom Metazoa; phylum Chordata; class Mammalia; order Carnivora; family Hyaenidae; genus Crocuta; species Crocuta crocuta. The sequence continues at coordinate 770,918 of NW_027533081.1, read as the reverse complement.
GGCTTGCTGCTGTCAGCGCAGAGCCCACTTCAGATCCTCTGTCCGCCTCTCTCTGCCCCTCTCCTGCTTGCATGTTCTCTTTCTCTCTCAAAAATAAATAAACATTTTTAAAAATAAGAGGACTCCCGGTGGACCAAGTATCATAATTTGAACATGTATATGCATTTTTATTATTTTGCTTAAAAGAAGAGCAAATATACTAGGATGTGTATATCCAAATATACTAGGCTATATATATACACACAGACATGTTAGCATAACAGTATAATATATAATATGTAATGATATATAATACATAGTGTATAGGATATACGTATTTATATGTATAATGTTTGTTTTTTCCACCAAGTATTTGAGAAGTAGAGACAGGTTGTTGTTTCTCTTATGTAATCAGGAAAGAGGGAACACAAGGAAAGAGCCACACAGTCCAAAAAGAGACCTGGCACCGATGATAAAGTCATGCCTGGTCTCTGAGAGTGACAGGTAGAAAAGGTGCCTAGCTGGTGATAGGCAGAGACATCCCACAGAGTGGCTAGTTAAAAGTGCTCTGTTGGGGGGAGGGGGGATGGGCATGGAGGAGGGCACTTTTGGGGATGAGCACTGGGTGCTATGTGGAAACTAATTTGACAATAAACTATTTGTAAAAAAAAATAATAAATGAATCTCTTGTAGGCAGCAAAAAAATATATAAATTATATCTTTCAAAATGAAAAAAAAAAAAAAAATTCCTCTGTTAGCTGAGAGTAGCTATTACAGAGCTCATTGTGGGGACAACCCCAGACCTTCCCTGAGAGCTCCATGCCTCAGTAGTCCTGCTGGTTATAAGGAGACCGTGCTCAGGACCATGAATGTTTCTAGTGGCACCATCAGGCCTGGTCAGAATGTCAGGGCAACAGGTCAGGACCTGTGGGCAACATCCGATTTAAAGGCTACATCATTTCTGGAAAAGTTTCGGAATAGGAAAATCTATATGAAGCACAAAGACTTGCAAATCCTGTGATGCAAATGTGCTCAGATCCTGAGTGCACAGAGGGTCTCAGCTGCAACCAGTCCTAAAAGCACCAAACTCTTGGGAAAGCAGAGAAATAATCGAAACTCTCTGATAGTATACAAATATTATAGTTACTGAAATTATAGTGAGGCAAACCTAAGATAAGAATAGGGATGAAAATAAGAAGAGCTATTAAGGGGCTCCTGGGTGACTCAGTGGGTTAAACGGCCAACTTCTACTCAGGTCATGATCTCACAGTTGGTGGGTTCAAGCCCCACTGTGCTGACAGCTCAAAGCCTGGAGCCTGCTTCAGATTCGGTGTCTCCCTCTCTCTCTGGCCCTCCCCCACTCATGCTCTGTCTCTCCAAAACAATAAATAAATGTTAAAAAAAAATATTTTAAAAAAAGAAGAGCTATTAAAATTGAGATAGCAGGGGCATCTGGATGGCTCAGTCAGTTAAGGGTCCGACTTCGGCTCAGGTCACCATCTTGCGGTCCATGAGTTAGAGCCCACATCAGGCTCTGTGCTGACAGCTCAGAGCCTGGAGCCTGCTTCAGATTCTGTGTCTCCCTCTCTCTCTGTCCCATCCCCACTTGCACTCTGTCTCTCTCTCTCTTAAAAATAAATAAGCATTTAAACAAATTTTTTATTAAAAAAATAAAATTTTAGATAGCAAAGAAAAAACTTAAATGCATAGTATAGGTACTGTTTGACCAGTTTGAGTATAAGGACACTGATAGGTTTTAAGCATTATTGCATTGACCTGTGTGTTAATTTTTAAAGTGTTTAAAAATATAAGAGACTCTGAAATGTTAGACCTGTGTTTTAATTATATGCTTAGAAGAATTTGATCAGTTTTATAATTGTGCTTAAATATTTGGGTACATTATGGCCATGAGTTCTGATTAACTCTGTGGGCAAATATTTCAAAGAATGCTAATTGATAATTCTTAAAACCAATAAATTTATTATTAATTAAGTATAGTTTATAGAGAGGAGACCTTTCCATGCCAGAAGCCATTGGCACACTGAAGAATCTATCATCTTGTTCTTGCCAATAGAGAATTAATCTCCAGATAATTCTGATGCTGTTTTTTCTATTGTTGAAAAATCAGTCCTTGAAGAAATCCTTTTAAAAATCACCCCAAGGAGGTGCCTGGCTGGCTCAGTCAGTGGAGTGTGCAACTCTTGTTCTACAGGTTATAAGTTTGGGTCTCACGTTGGCGTAGAGATTACTTAAAAATAAAACTTTTAAAAATATAAAATAAAATCACATGTGCTGCTTCTTCATGTAAGACCTTTGTCCAATAAGTTCTTTATAGAACCCTTCACACTCCTGCATGACAGTCAGGAAATTAGGTACTTGAATTTATTTTTGTGGAGTTGGCAAGGAAAGGAGTTTAAGGGTTCTGGAAGCTCCCTCTGCTGGCAGTAGGGGGAAGGATTGGAGGAGGAGGAGCCCTTTGGAGGCTAGGGTGGAGGGTGCAGGCAGGCAATTTGTAAGGTGGGAAACACCTCCCACTGGGGTGCAGGATACAGGAAGAGGGAGCCCCACATTCAGAGAGTCCCACACACACGCCCCAGGACCACTTGAAGGTATAGTAGAGACACTACTATTTGTTCCCCTTGTCCACCTAGTCATTGTTTGTTGTTGTTGTTGTTTTAATATTTATTTCTTTATTTTTGAGAAAGAGAGCAGGAAAGGGGCAGAGAGAGAGGGACACAGAGAATCCCAAGCTGGCTCCACACTGCCAGCGCAGACCCCTCCATGGGGCTCAAACTCACAAACTGTGATATCATGATCTGAGGTGAAACCAAGAGTCCGATGCCCAACCAGACTGAGCCACCCAGGTGCCCATTGTTTATATAACAGTTGTTTTGTGCTAGACAGTTAGATCACCCCGAGCTTCTTTGGCTCTAGGACAGAGGGTAAGCAACAAAAAAATCTGAGATTCCTAACCCATAGAGGCCTAAGAACCTACCACATTTTGCCAGCCTCCTAATGAGAATATCTATAGAAGGAATAAGATAGCTGTCTGAAGCTAAATGTCGTCATCTCTCTTCTAAGTCCTGTTTGTTCTGTTCCTGTGTCATAAGAGGAAACTAAATTGCCCTGGGAACTGATGGGCACATTATGGACACTTTTTAATTTTCACAGTACACCATACTCTTCCACATGATTTCCAAATGGGTTGTTTTTTGTTCTGAGTATGGCACTTAGGTTAAGCCAATGAATGTATATTTACTGGGTGCACTTTCTTCTTCCTTTTCCTTCCTAAAACATAAGAGGTGGGAAGGACATGCCTATGGAGATGTGTTATTCATGAATTTTCAGAGCCAAACAGGAAGGAGGTTATAAGAAGCAAATAGCAGCCCCTGAAGCGGAGGACTGGCACCTCCTCTGTGCAGGTGGGAGCCAGGCCTCCATGTGTTCCTGCGATGCGGCCTGCCAGCTGCCTAGTCCGTCATTACAGACTAAGACTGAGGTAGTCTCAAGCTAAAGTGCAAAAGTAAAGTGCAAAAACCAAAGTGGCTGTTTTTAAGTAAAGATCTCCAGAGAGGCTGCTGTGCGATCATGACTGGGATCTGACCACTATCTGATTGTTTTGTATTAGGAACTTACAGTTTCAGTTTCCTAAGACCTATATGAAAACATACTACACTAAACACACCTCCCAAAACGAGATTTCATCCACCAAACCCAACTTAGAAAGTAGTGTCTCCCTGTTTGGGCATCTGTCCAGGTCACACTAATCACTTCCCATGTCTGAGAGCTTTGGGGGCCCATTTATCCTCATAAAAAACACATACGCGATGCCTCTGTATGTTTCAAGCTCTGAGCTTGGCCTGGGGCACAGAGGTGCAGCGCCTGCCTCATCTCTCTGCCCTGCTGACCTTACAGCCCTGTCATTTAGCCACTCTGAAGACACTGGATGGGGCACCTGGCTGGCTCAGTTGGTAGAGCATGCAACTCTTAATCTAGGGGTTGTAAGTTCAAGCCCCACGTTGGGTGTAGAGATTCTTTTTTTAAAAATCTTTAAAAAAAATTTTTTAAGTTTATTTATTTTGAGAGAGAGAGAGAGTGCACATAAGTGGGAGAGGGGCAGAGAGAAATAGAGACAGAATCCCAGGCAGGCTCCATGCCATCAGTGCAGAGCCCAGTGCAGGGCTCGAACTTACAGACTGTAAGATCATGACCTGAGCTGAGGTCAAGAGTCAGACACTTAACCACTGTACCACCTAGGTACCCCAAAACTAAATCTTTAAAAAAAGAAATAAAAAGACACTGGATAAGTGGGACAGCACTAGTGGGCAAGCAGCACTTTACTGCATCAGTACTGTGATGCTTGTGTTGCACTGTGGCTTTTTAAAATCTGTGTTGTAGCGCCACCTGGGTGGCTCAGTCAGTTAAGTGAACGACTCTTGATTTTAGCTCAGGTCATGATCTCACGGCTTGTGAGTTCAAGCCCCTCACTGGGCTCTGTACACTGACAGTGCGCAGCCTTCTTGGGATTCTCTGTCTCTCCCTGTCTCTCTGTCCCTACCCCACTTTCTCTCTCTCTCTCAAAACAAACAAACAAATCTGCTTTGTACCCTGGTAGCAACAAGCACATTTGGTGCTCAGATCTTGCTTTCTAAATACCATTCTGCATTAAAAGGAACCAAGTCTCTAGGAAAAAAAGGTTGATTCTACAGAGAATTGGGGCAGGGAAAATACAAGATGAGCCTGGGACACCTTGTAGTGCCAGAAAGGAAGGTCCTGTGAGGGGGGAAAAGAAAAAGGAAAGGAAGAAGAAAAGGCATGTGGGCATGTCACATGGACACAGGAGCCTCCCTAAAAGAGCTCTCAATGGCCAAAGCTGGAACAATTTGAGCAGCATCTAATGACAGTATTGGATTATAACCCAGTGAATGAAATATCCATGAGTCTATACTGATTAGACGATTGAACACATCAAACACGGGGAAGGGGGGTGAGCCTGGGTGGCTCAGTCAGTTGAGCATCCGACCTTGGCTCAGGTCAAGATCTCATGGTTCATGGGTTTGGGCCCTGCGTCGGACTCTGTGCTGACATCTAGCTCAGAGCCTGGAGCCTGCTTCCCATTCTGTGTCTCCCTCTCTCTCTGACCCTCCCCTGCTCATGCTGTCTCTCTCTCTCAGAAATAAATTAAAAATATTTAAAAATTAAAAAAAGAAAAAACATGGGGAAAGGGACAGACCCTCCTTATAGAATCCCAATTACTAATAGTAGAAAGAATGAAGAAAACAAAATCCTAGTGAGAACCAGAGTACCTGCTACAAGTAGAGCCCACTGACAGATACTAAAATCTGGACAAAATCTTAGAGACAAATGGTTTGTCTATATAACCTCAAAGTATCTTCCCCAGGGGCTCCTGGGTGGCTCAGGCAGTTAAGTGTCTGATTCTTGATCTCAGGTCAGGTCTTTATCTCAGGGTTGTGAGTTCAGGCCCCGCACTGGGCTCCACACTGAGTGTGGAACCTATTTAATACCCCCACCCCAAAAAGGAAATCACCACATTAAAATATCTTCCCCAGAGTATTTTCCAGTTACTGCAATGGTTTTATCATATGCCCACATTCTCTTCAGGAGCTGCTGCTTAATTCCCCTCCCCGAGTGTGGGCTGGACTCAATGACTCCCCTCTAAAGAGTAGAGCATAGAAAGAGAAAAATAGAAACTGGGCAGTGGGAAACCTGGCAGACACCACTGTACCCCAATGATCAAGGTCAGCCTCCTCAGTGGTAGGAGTTACTGATTTCACACAACCCTGCTACAGTGCGACAAGACCACTTCACCTCTGTGGGATTTTCCTAAAATCCTGTAACCTTAGTCTAATCACGAGCAAGGATCAGACACATCTAAATTGAAGGACATCCTATAACAAGCCTGTGCTTTTGAGAAGTGTCAGATTCATGAATGGCAAGAACAGACCAAGGAATCAACACAGATTATGGGAGACAAAGGAGACCTGATGGGTAATGCCACGTGGCATCTTCATTGGATCCTAGGACAGAACAAGGATATTAGTGGGAAAATGGGGGAAGTCCACATAAAGCCTGAAGTTGAGCTAACAGTATTGTATCAGTGTCGGCTTCTTAGTTCAGATGAATTAAGCTGCTAATATCAGGAGAAACTGGGTACAGGGTATGTGGGAACTCTGCCCTCTCTGCCACTCTTTTGTAGTCCAAAATCATTTCTAAATACTACATTTGAAAGTAGCTAGGATTGGTCCCTTTCTCTTGATGCTCCTGACCCAGTGGAAACCTCCTTCTCATTTCAGGGATGATGCAGTGTGTGATTGCCGTCGCAGACAAAGTATTTGACGCCTTCCTGAACATGATGGCGGATAAAGTAAGCCTTGTCATAGTGCCAGTGTGTGCCTACCAGAGGCATGTGGAGGGCGCCTGGTGTACCTGTCTCTTCTGAATCTCCAGGCTAAGACCAAGGAGAATGAAGAGGAGCTGGAGCGGCATGCGCAGTTTCTCCTGGTGAACTTCAACCACATTCACAAGAGGATACGGAGGGTGGCAGACAAGTATCTGTCTGGTCTGGTAGATAAGTAAGCTCACTTTCCTTCTAATGCTGTGTGTGTGTGCGCACGTACACATGTGCAAACTTCTAGGTTTAATGCAGGGAAGAGCCATCCTTACATTATCAGTGCAGAAAAATTGGAGTCAGAATTTAAACTCTCAAACAGCAATGCGGCCGTCCTCAGAATGTCATGGAATTTACTGCAGGGTCTGAAGTGTGGTCCTGAAACTTCTACTTATTCTGAGCTATCGATGTTACTTACAGTCCATTTCCTGACAAGGGGTGTCATGTCTCTGTGTCTCTGCATCCCACTCTCCTCTGTTTTGAGGCCTCTCTGGGCTCGCTCTGGGAAGCTCATAGCCATCCTAAGTGACATCTTCTAGCCCAAAGCCAGAGGTCCCTGGTAGAATCAGTGTCTTCCAGGCTCCTCAGAGAGGAAGGAGAGGCCACACGGATCTTTGTCCACTCCAGGCTCTCTGCTGAGAGCCAAAGCAGACTCGTGGGACATGCCCTCACATGGATGAGAACCCTCAAAGGTGGGCTGGACCAGCCTGTCTGCAATGTAAAGGCCAGAGGCAGCAAACAGCCACGCTGGGCCTGCCCACAGCTCCATGCACAGTCCAGGAGTTCTGGAGCCTGCTGCAGGTGCTGTGTGCCTGGTCTAGGCAGGGCCAGAAAGCAAGTCTAGCATACGTATGACATGTGTCTGAGCTGGACCTCCTAAGCAGAGGGCCATGATGAGTCACATCCATGTGGAGTCTGCTTCCCTCACCCTGGTCACCACATCCAGGAGCAGCTTCTTCTCTTTGAGCTAGAGTATCATGTAGATAATGCCATTATCTATTTTGCCATCATGTGAAAATATTGGGGAGCCCTGGTCAAAAATAAGGAGGCTCACTTTGGGGAGAGAGGGAGCATGGCTCAGCCAGTGCATAACAAAGATGGTTAGTGTTAGGTTGAGAGCAGGTCACATGGGGCCACATCTAGGCCCGGAAGAGTGGGAGGTGGGGAGTGTTTCTGACTGAGTGCCCTGCCTGGGAGACCTCCTGAGTGCCTCCGACCCCTTGTTGGGCAGCAGGAGGTGGGGTTTTTACCCCACCCCACCCTGTCCCTCGAGGCAGCACTTTAAGGAACTCAAATTCCTTAAAGATTTGTCTCCTGGACCCTGAGATATGGCTGTCGGTGCAGGTTTCCCCACTTGCTCTGGAGCGGGACAGTCCTGAAGACCATGCTGGACATCCTCCAGACCCTGTCACTGTCGCTGAGCGCTGTGAGTGTCCCTGCCATACACCAGAGCCTAATTTATGCTGCAAGGGGCCACATTGGGGGTGGGGAGGCCAGATCCCATCCTGGCCTTTACCAATGAGCTGCAATAAGTTTGGAAGCCCGTCACAGACCGGACAGGTGTGGGGAAGGGAGGCAAACACTGCTGCCCAGCATGAGCAGAGGCAGCCCAGGGAAGTGGTTTGGAAGAGGGAGCTTTGTTGTTTTCAGGACATTCACAAGGATCAGCCTTACTACGACATCCCTGATGCCCCCTATCGGATCACTGTCCCGGACACCTGTGAAGCCCGAGAGGTACGTGGCAGCCATCTCCTTATTAACAGCTGTTTTCATTGCCTTCTCTAGTGTCAGAGCTGGCACATTGCACACACTGTATCATTCAGTACCCCAGAAGTTTGAGATGTGAGCATTGTGGGCCCAGCCCACAGGAAAGAAAGTCTCAGTTGGGGTCACAATATGAACGGGGTGCTGACTCACTCGCAGGTTGGTCTGTCTGAGAGGCCTGCTCCTGCCCCACAGCTGTGCTGACTCTAAGCCCTTTCTTGGTTCTGCTGCCAAAGAGTTTCTCTGCTGCCTGTCAGTTTATAGCTTCTCAAAGCTGCCTGAGCAGGTATGACTGTCAGATGAACTTCACTGCTCTGAGGTGTGCAGACTATCTGTCACTGTGGTAGTTGAGGAACATGACTTCGGCTTTGCGTGGCACTGTGGGAAACAGATGGAGTAAGTAGCTCCGGATAAGGAGGCTGTGCTGTGCGAGGTCTGACTCAGAGCCCTCACAGTGGCAGGGGGTTCCCCATATGGTGACGAGGCCCCTGCACTGGCTCTTACCTCCCATGGCCTGCATTCTCCTTCAGTTACTGACTCAGGACGTATGGTGCCCAGTGACTGACCATGTGAGGCACTATGAGTGTAGGCCCTGCCGCCTGGCCTTATGCCAGGACCACAGAATGGGAAACCCAAAGCTGAGTGTTAGAACATGGTCACTGTAATCATTCGTTAGGGCTGCCATGATTAGGTACCACAGACTGAGTGGCTTAAACAACAGAAATTTATTTTCTCACAGTGCTAGGGGCTGGAGGTCTGAGGTCTGACGGGGTTGTTTCTTCAGACAAGGTCTCCTTTCTTGTGTCCTCACATGTCTTCCCTCTGTGCCTGTGTCCTAATCTCCTTTTATGAGGACACCAGTCAGATTGGATTAGGGTCCACCCATATGATACCATTTTACCTTAATTACCTCTTTAAAGGTACCATCTCCAAATACAGTCACATTCTGAGGTAGTGGGGGCTGGCGCTTCAACACATGCATTTTAGGGAAATGAACTTTACCCCCCAAAGTAACTAACTACAGCCTGTAGCTGACATCCTCTGACAGCCCAGATACACTGACTGCGGCTTGATCACACCCTCTTCCTCATCCAGAGCATCGTGAAGGACTTTGCGGCACGCTGTGGAATGATCCTACAGGAGGCAATGAAGTGGGCACCTACAGTTACCAAGTCCCACTTACAGGTACTTTCTTGAAATCACCAAAAAGCAATTTTGATAAGCTCCTTCCAGTGATCCAGAGAACTTTCATAGACTGTGAACTCAAAATAGAAACAGCACTGGTATGAATACACAGAGACCAAAAACATTAGTCTAGTACGTGGGAATAACAGAGGCCTCTGTAACTGCTCTTTGTTAGGAACACCTTGTGGCGTAAGGGTTCTGGTTGTGGGTGAGCAGGGCAGGTGCAGTGGGATCTGTGGGCAGGCAGGCCCAGGGAACTTGACCACTCACACCAAGTAGGTGTGAGGCAGGCTGGATATGGGCAGTGTGGTGGGCAGGGAGACCTGGCAGTCCAGCAGCAGCACCACTGCCGAATGCCGGAGCTAGAGTGAAGCTGCTGTCCCATTAGAGCCCTAGCCAGGCTGCACGTGGAGTTGCACGTGAGCCTTTGCAGACCAAGTGCTGGCTTTTGAACACCAGTGACTGCAAGGTGAGCCATTGTTCTGGTCAAGCAGAGATGGACCTTTCGCAATACGTGAGAGGAAAAAGTCCCCTCAAAAGGGATTAAAGATAAGAAAAATCCCACTAGAAGAAATCTGGCTTAATAAAGAGAAGGTGCATCGAGAGGAGCGTGTGAAGTTGACCTCAACAGCATTTGTCAAGATAAAGCCAGTTCCAAAATGTTTCTGAGTCTGGAATCCAGGAAGCACCAAGCAACTAGCTGCAAGAGCCTTGGAGGCTGTTTGGAAATGCATTTTGCAAGAACCCATGGGTGGTGCCTTGCATTGCCTTAAAGTTCCTCCTTTCGCAAAGATGTAGGAGCGGTGAAGTTAGAGCAATTGGGGAAATGAAAAAAATGGAGCCTTCTGTCAGGTACTCAGCAGCTAAGCTGGACAGAGATGGGCCTTGTAACAAGGCCATGCCTGTATCTTGACAGCTGTCACTATCTAGTGGATACACTAGTATTCTTTAGACTGTGGTACCTTCTCAAACTGTTCGTATTTGGGAACTGACTTATTTTGGTTCACATGGAGGAAAGGAGCCTCAGCTCCCAAGGCTGAGATCTAAAGAGAGGAAGCCCCTTTCATTCCTAAAAGGGTTCATTAAGCAAAAAATAAAAAAGGCCTTAATTGGGAGAGCTGTTTATTTCCTCAGCCGTGGCCTAAGAAAGGAGTGGAAAACGAACAGGCTTGAGGCTTGAATTGGTCTCGATACTTCTACCAGGCCTCCCCTTGGTTTTGCCCCAGGCCCTGTTTCCCTTCCCTTGCACATCTAGTCTGTCTGAACCCTACCCCACCTGCTGTCCAGCCCTCACTGCGCAGCCCTTAGTGTCCCTGTCCCACCTAGGCATATCACTGCAGCCTCAGCCTGTCCTGAGCCACCCACCACGCTGGGCCAGTGTCAATAGCAAATCTGCTACCTCTACTCATTAGCCACTCCCCATCACCACGGGGTCCATGGTTGGGTTTCTGGGGCTCCATGAATGCTCCCAAACCACTGGCACAGTTTTGTAAGTCAGTGCTCACCTGCACTTTCCTGAGGGGAGTCCCGTGGCTCACTCTAAACTCCTTCACCTCGCATACAAGGCCTTTCGGGCCTGGCCCATCTCTGGCCCAGGCTGGCCGCCTGCCATCTAGCCCTTGTCCTTGCTGCTTCTGCAGTGCTAACCCCTGACCCCTGATGGTCTCCAGAGCAGAAGGCCTTCTCACATCTCCAGGCTCTACCCAGTGTCCCCCTCCACTGGTTGGCCAGGCAGACTCTGGCCCTTGTTCTGCCTTCCTGCTGTCCTTTGGGTCGCTTCGCAGCAGGCTGCTGCGCCAATACAACTGCCTGCGTGTTGACAGCAGGACCAGAACTCTACAACGTTTTCCGGGTATCTAGCACAGGACTTGGCAGGTGGCAGATTCTCCGCAAGGATGTGCCCAGCGAATAAGCGGCCCTCCCACATTTACTGTGTGCCTGCCACTCTGGGGAAATCGTCCTCGTTCACACATGAGCAAGAGCCAGGAGGGGACGGGGGACTTTAACTTACTGAGGGACCCACAGCAAGGGATGGACCCAACATTGGAACCAGTGTTTGCTCTAGTACCTCACACCTTTTTTTATCGTGTTATTCTTACCTTTAAAATAAAACAGCCTTTTTTTTTCTTTCCCACTTCAGGAATATCTGAACAAACATCAAAACTGGGTGTCAGGACTGTCCCAGCACACGGGGCTGGCCATGGCCACTGAAAGCATCCTTCACTTTGCTGGCTACAACAAGCAGAACACCACTCTTGGGGTATGTGTGTGCCTCCTGGGGAACAGAAGTCTCCTTCAGCAACGGGAGCCACAGTGTGCAGGACAAAGCCAAAGCTGATATGTAGCTTTGTCTGCTATATGCAGCTGTGCTAGCAGTAGGCTGATTGGAATCCCATGTAAGATACTCAGGTTCAGAGAGAGTAGGTCAGTAGAACAGGCATTTCCTTACCGTGTTTCTTTTTTTTTTTTTTTTCCAATATTTATTTATTTTTGAGAGAGAGAGAGAGAGAGACCAAGCATGAGTGGGGGAGGGACGGAGAGAGAGAGACAGAATCCAAAGCAGGCTCCAGGCTCTGAGCTGCCAACACGGGGCTCACACCCACAAACCCTGAGATCATGACCTGAGCCAAAGTCGGACACTTAACTGACTGAGCCACCCAGGCGCCCCATCTTCACTGTGTTTCTCGATTCATTAATGATATCAGATTTGGATTTCTGCATATCCACGACGAAGGAAACTGATCTGAGACAAGGTCAGCATGATCTTATAGTCATGTTGATTGGAAACATTTGCTGGATTTTCCTGTTTCAGCAGGTGCCAAAGCACACGTGCACACATATCTTCAACTTCCTCTTGTTCCACTGAAGATCACTTTAGAGGGCAGCATGTCCATAAAGTAGCGCTTTCTTAGTTAAATCAGAGTTTAGGATCAAGTAGCAGATTGACAGTGGATGATCTGACTGGGAGTGGTGCATGTCGTCATCTCCCAGCCTTAGGGCCTAGTACAGTGTCCGTTAGTCCATCCCAAGCAAGTGTGGCTGTGTGCTTCTTACTCTCTGCCTCTTAACTCTCTCTCAGGGTGGGGAGGTGGAGAGGCTGCCGCCTGTTTTTTATCATGCCTTTGACATGATAGGGAGGGGATGCAAAGGAGGAATGGCCCTGCCATTTCTCACCATGGCCACAAGTCTAAGCAGGAAGGGAGGAGCCCATTAGGCAGGCTGGGGGCTCTCAGCCTCCTTGTGGAGCCTGGGGCAGTGCCAGAGGTAGCCAGTGTCTTCTTATAGCCTATGTCATCCTTGGGGCTCTCAAAGAGGTCACTCCATGTTCTCTGAAAATACCATTGTCACCAGCACACCCTGTACTTACAGGCCAGGCCCGAGCCGGGTCTCTCCACCACTCTCTGAGCACACAAATAGAGGCCAGAAGTGGGAACTCCTTAGAATGCCTTTGACAACTCCTGGTTCTCCTCTAAGCTGGCTTGGAGAGGTCACTTTTGCCCAAAAGACTTAAATCTTTTTCTGTAGAAAACAAGATTTAGGTGTGGTTTTCCCTTTTCTGTTGCTGAGGAGGAAAGGATATATTTATTGTGTGTTCTGATTGTGGTTGTGATGGAGACACTGACCAAGCTGCCCCTGCTGCATGAAAAATACAGGAGCTGCTGGCCACCAGAGTCACCTCTCCCCATCACACGTCACTCAGGGAAGAGCAGCTTCTAGTGGGTGTTTCAGAAGCATGATCTCAGGCCAGTGGGTCATGCTGCGTAGACTGTCAGAAAACCCCTGTAGGGCCGTCCTCCCCACCACACTCCATCAGACATGTGAGCCAGAGGAGTTCTACGAGGGAGGGAGGTGGGCTGCAGTGCAGGCCATTTGCTGCCTTTGGGCTGCACAGACATCACTGAATCCCCATTCGACCTGGTGAGAAGGCCACTGTGTTCCCCATTTTGCAGGGGAGTATAGTCAGGCTAAGGGGCAGCAAGTGGCCTCCCTGGGAGCTCATAGCTTGTTAGTGGCAGAGCCGGGTTCCAGTGTAGGCCTGGTTGATGCCATAGGCCACACTGTCTCCAAAAAATGTAAAGCAGCATTACATGACCTTTTGCAAAATATACCAGCTTAATAATTTTATGAGAAAATCATATTTTTTTGTTCCACTTGCTAAGCGTTTTCCCCAAATTTCATATTTTCTTTTCTTGACCCTCTTTCTTCCTACCTGCCTGCTCCCTCCAAAAAAATAAGCCCTCAAACTTCAACTGTTAAGAGATTCATTTTCCCTAGTAGCATCTGAATGTCAAGAAGTGGATAAGTTAGGAAACTAACAATAGAACTCCCCTATGACCCAGCAATAGCACTGCTAGGAATTTACCCAAGGGATACAGAAATGCTGAGGCATAGGAGCACATGTACCCCAATGTTCATAGCAGCACTCTCCACAATAGCTAAAACGTGGAAAGAGCCTAAGTGTCCATCCACAGATGAATGGATCAAGAAGATGTGGTTTATCTATACCATGGAATACTACATGGCAATGAGAAACAATGAAATCTGGCCATGTGTAGCAACATGGATGGACCTTGAGGGTGTTATGCTGAGCGAAATAAGTCAGGCAGAGAAGGACAGATACCATATGTTTGCACGTATAGGAGGATTAGGAGGAACTTGACGGAGGAACAAGGGGGAGAAGAAGGGCGGAAATGGTGGGGGAAAGGGAGAGAGGCAAACCATGAGAGACTCTTGAATGCTGACAAAAACTGAGGACTGATGGATGTGGGGGGGAGGGGGGATGGGCATGGAGGAGGACACTTGTGGGGATGAGCACTGAGTGTTATGTGGAAACTAATTTGACAATAAACTATTTGTAAAAAAAAAAAAAAAAGTGGATAGGTTGTATTGGTTTATAATAAGATGCTAAAGGGGTGAAAGGTCATCTTCAGTGTGTATTCTTAGTCTTCAGTGATGCTGGGCAGGGCAATGAGGAGCATGGTAGCACTGACCAGCCAGTGTAAGGAAGAGCAGTCATCAGGACTCCAAGGGGTGGGAGGTAGGCTGGAGGCTGAAGCTGAAGTAGAGGAAGTGAAGGGGGGCGGTCCACAAGTATTTTCTCCATTCTGTGGGCTACCATTTTACTCCGAGTGCGCCCCTTTTATCTTCTGCTGTTAGACCGGTGGTACCTATTGGGCGTCTCTGAGCCCCTGCTGGCTTTTGCTCACTCTGTCACCGTGCTCTCGACTTCACCGTACACCATCTTCAAGTCACATTTACACACTAGCACGCACCCACAGAGGAGACAGCCCAGGAGCACTGACTTCATAGCATTTTCATTGCAGATTACAATGATTTTCACAATGATCTGATGATTATTTCTCTTGCAAAAGTCCTGTTCACCACTGGGATGAAAGCGGTCAGGGTGACAAAGTGAAGTTCTATCACAAGCTGCCTTCCAGAGAAAATTTTTCATCCTAAAAATGTTTTAAAATCCTTTTTCCATGGGGCGCCTGGGTGGCTTACTCGGTTAAGTGTCCGACTTTCGCTTAAGTCATGATCTCATGGTTCGTGGGTTCGAGCCCCGCGTCGGGCTCTGTGCTGACTGCCAGCTCAGAGCCTGGAGCCTGTTTCGGAGTCTGTGACTCCCTCTCTCTCTGACCCTCCCCTGCTCAGGCTGTCTCTCTCTCTCTCTCCTGGAAATAAAATAAAACATTAAAAAAAATTTTTTTTAAAAATCCTTTTTCCATGATTTATATCAGACTGGAAGGTGTTCTAAAGTATTTTATTTTGGGGTGCTTGGGTGGCTAAGTTGGTTAAGCGTCTGACTTTGGCTCAGATCATGGTCTTGTGGTTTGTGGGTTCAACCCCCATGTTGGGTTCTGTGCTGACAGCTCAGAGCATGGAGCCTGCTTTGAATTCTGTGTCTCCGTCTCTCTGCCCCTCCCCCACTAACACGCTCTCTTTCAAAAATGAATAAATGTTAAAAAAATTTTTAAGTATTTCATTTTAATAGCTTGCCAACATAGATTTTTAATAATCTCTGGATCTGAACTCAACTTCTTAATTGGACTTAGGCTTAGCCATAGTGAACACAAGGAAAACATGTGGCAATGGTCTGAAATAATTCTCGATATTTCTCTGTAGGCAACTCAGTTAACGGAGCGCCCGGCCTGTGTGAAGAAAGATTATTCCAACTTCATGGCATCCCTGAATCTACGCAACCGCTATGCGGGCGAGGTACTTGTCCTGACATGGGCTATCGAAGTGTCCTCTCGTTCTGCTGCCAGTCAGCTCCCAGTGGAAAATGAGCTCAGGTTCTGGAACTCACTCATTTTAGGTGGACTTGAAGGCATGGGGCCCTGGGACTCACCAGCCCAGTCATCAGCATTTATGACTACCACTCACCACCTCTGTAAAGGGATGACCTCACATACATACACTCTGGCCATGCTGAAGCATACTATTTTTCTGGCTTTTTTTTTTTTAAGTTTATTTATTTATTTTAAGAGACAGGGGTTGAGGGGAGGGACAGAGAGAGAAGAGAGAAAATCCCTAGCAGGCTCCAGACTGTCAGCACAGAGTCCAATGTGGGGCTCAAACCCACAAACTGTGGAATAATGACCTGAGCCAAAACCAGAGTGGCTGCTTAACAGACTGAGCCATCCAAGTGCCCTTACTGGCTTTTCTTTTTTAAGTGTCAGAAAACATTCATTGAGTGCTGTGCACTAACTGGGACAGTTGGTAAGGTATATGGACTGTTATTCCAGTTTCACAGATAATGAAACCGAAGCTCTCAAAATAAAGTAATTTGCCAAAGTGAGGTCAGGAACCACATCTGATCACCATGAGGGTTTTTGTCTACCACACCACACTTCAGCCCAACTTAGCAAGTTGCTTCACCACTTGGGGCCTCAGTTTTTGAATCTATAAAAACACAGAAGCTAGTCTACACCTTTTCAGTGGTCCATGCAAGTCCATTGGTGCCTAGTCTAAGTAGGGTCTCCTCTCCCCATTCTGTGACTCCCTCATTCCAGCAGTTGCTCTTCCTCTTCCTGTGAGCCCCTGGCAGGTTGGGCCCCTCTCTCTGGTAGGCTGCCGCTGACCCTACATTCCCCATTGCTGGGAATTGCTCTGAGGGCCTGTTCCACCTGTTTCAAATACCTAGGTGGTGGTGGTAAATCTGTCTTTGGAGGTAGGTTTGGTTTTTGGAAGGAGTCAGATTCTTTCTATATAGTCAAGTCTTGTAAATAAGAGAACAGCATACTTTGGGGTGGGGGGATGGTATACAACTTTAAAAATAGTAAGGATGCTCTTGGTTGAGTCATTAATTGTATTTATTCAGCCCATGTTCATGCAGCCCTATCATGGTTCAGACCTCGAGTTCAGTGCTGAAATGTGAAATTGACAAGACCAGGTCTCTGTCCTCAGGGAATGCCCACACACAGTGCTAAAAGAGAAGTTCCCCAGAAAGGTGTGAGCAGTGGTAGCATTCTTGAAACAAGTCTGTCGCTCTCTGTACGCACAAGCTCCAGTATGAGAGAGTGAGACTCCAGTTGCACCTCGCCTGTGTGCCCTGGATTACGTATGATTCTCCTGACGAGTGTGCTTCTTGCAGGTATATGGGATGATTCGGTTCTCAGATGCCACCGGCCAGATATCTGACCTGAACAAAATGATGGTCCAGGAGCTGAATACAGCATTAGACCTCAGTAATCCCCAGCACTACACGCAGGCCATGTTCAAGCTGACGGCAATGCTCATTAGCAGCAAAGGTAACGGACAGAGGCGCTAGTAACTCTGGACTCTTTTGGAAATGAGTATTTACCTTCATCTTCCTTAGTAAGCTGGAACTCCCCCAGTACAGATCTCTGTGGTGTCTCTCAGGGGTGGAAGTAAACAAGAGGCCATCACTGGCCTACCTGGTCTGTCTTGTTGACATGAAGAGGCAAGCATAGGGTTCAGCCTTTTTTCAAAGCTTCTTCTGAACAGCATGTGTTTGGTTGCAGATTGTGACCCACAGCTCCTCCATCATCTGTGTTGGGGTCCCCTCCGGATGTTTAACGAGCACGGCATGGAGACTGCCCTGGCCTGTTGGGAGTGGCTACTGGCTGGCAAGAACGGAGTGGAAGTGCCGGTAGGACACTGGCTGTGTTCAGCTCCTGAGGGTGGGGCTCATCAGAGATGGAGAGAGCGTGGCCTTGGTTGCTTGACTGACAAGCTTGGAGACCCTGGGCAAGCCCCTCACCCTTTGGGGCTTCAGTCTCCTTATATGTAAGATTGTGATATTAATGCCTGACCACTGGGCTATCACGGGGACCATAGGGACTGTATATTTATGTTGAAAGGATCCTAGTGGTGTCTAAAGTTGTTGTTTTTCAAAATCTCAGTAGAGGGAGCCGTTTCTCTGAGAGTAGAACACAGGCTGTGATAGGGAACGCTTTTTATTTGTCCACAAAGACATTTCTCTTGGCCTCCTACTTCCTGGTGTCCATATTTCTGAAGTCGCTACTGGAGGAAGCCCCCAGGCAAGGTCATATACACCCTTACAGCTGATTGGATGAATACCTAATAACTGTTGTATTTTTCATAGATCTCCTTAATTTTCCTAACAACAGGGAATTTGGCAGCTTTTTTCTGGTGTGGTTTTTTTTTTTTTATGTTTATTTTTGAGAGACAGAGCATGAGCAGGGGAGGGACAGAGAGAGAAGGAAATACAGAATCCAAAGCAGGTTCCAGGCTCCAAGCTCTCAGCACAGAGGCCAACATGGGGCTCGAACCCACAATCCATGAGATCATGACCTGAGCCAAAGTCTGATGATTTACCCACTGAGCCACCCGGGCACCGCCCTGTGTTTCTTAAGATGAGTTGAGATAAGTGGTCAAAAAGGGTATTTTCTTTTTCTTGTTCCCTGTTTTTTGTTTTTCCTTTGGGCTACTTTTAGTATGTTTCCCTTTATCTTCCCCCTTTTTTTTTTTCTGAGAGAGAGACAGCATGAGCAGGGGAGGGTCAGAGAGAGAGGGAGATAACAGAATCTGCAGCAGGCTCCAGGCTCTGAGCTAGCTGTCAGCACAGAGCCTGATGCGGGGCTCAAACCATGAGATCATGACCTGAGCTAAAGTCGGACGCTTAACTGAGCCACCCAGGCGCCCCTATCTTCCATTTTTAATAGTTTGACTTTGGTGTGTTGTTTTCTGTGTCTTTATCCCTTTGGGATTTATTCAGCTTCTTAAATTTAGAGATTTAGATTTTTTTCATCAAACTTGGAAAATTTTAGGCCAATATTTCTTTAAATATTTCCCCATTCTCTTGTCTCATTTTGGGATTTCAATTACACACACATGTGTTGGTGACTTCATATTGTCCCATGATCATTAATGTTCTCTTCAGTGCTTTTCACTTTTTTCTCCCTCTCGTTGCATTTTGTTTCATTTTAATTGATCTGTCTTCCAGTTCAGTGCTTTTCTAATGCCTTATTTCTTCTGTTGTTGAGCCATCTTATATATTTATTTCAGATATTGTAATTCTCAGGTCTAGAATATTTGTTCCTTTTTTAAAAAATATTTATTTTTGAGAGGGAGAACATAGGTGGGGGGATGGGCAGAGAGAGAGAGGAACAGAGGATCTGAAGTGTACTCTGCACTTACAGCAACAAGCAGCCCAATGTAGGGCTCGAACTCACAAGCCATAAGGTCATGATCTGAGACAAAGTCAAACACTTAATTGATTAAGCCACCCAAGCGCCCCATAGAATTTTTGTTTCTTTTTTATAGTTTGTATTTCTCCTACTGACATTCTCTGTGTCTTCACCTAGTCTTTTCATCTTTACCAATAAATATTTAGTCATATTTGTAATATTTATTTTAAAATTCTTATCTGGTTTGTTCTAGTATCAGGGTGATCTGTGGATCTGTTTCTGTTGATTTTTTTTCTTTAGTGTTAAATGTTTTTTTCTTGTTGTAGACTTTGTATATAGACAAGCAGTGGAGACTGAGGAGCACTGCTGTTTATTTTCCCAGAAGATAGATCTTTCTTAGGTCAGTTGGCTAAAATGAAGGTCACTGACCCCTAGGAGTTAGTCTTGGTCAAAACGATGGATTCTTCATGCTTTTCACACACCTTCACTTCCCTTCCCCC
>NW_027533081.1:740328-751378 GCF_008692635.1 Crocuta crocuta | reverse complement strand
CCCCCCTCCCCCACCCACTGCCATCAAAATTAGAAGAGGGGTCATGGAAGGACTTTTATGTCAAGCAAATTGCTGTTTCATTTGGGGTCTTTTAGACTCTGTTTCCTCTGCCCCTGCCATCACCAGGAACTCTGCTGGCTTCAGGTCTCTTGGCCTTTGGCAGGCCTTGTCTCCCAACCTGTGTCCAGACCCAGCACTGGCCCATGAGCTGCTGGAGCTTGCTGCTTCCTGGTGAAGTCTCTGTAAATCAGTTCTTTGTGGTTTCTCATCCGCCATTCCTCAGCAGTCCAGCAGATAGGCATGCTTTTTTATATCCTCCAGACCATTCTTACTGTTCACTTGGGACTGAAATCCATCTGTTTCTTCCACTCCCTCTCTCTGCCTCTTCAAGGACCTATTGTCCGGGCCCAGAACATCTTGGAAAGACTTTTAACTTTTATTCCTGTGTCTTTTGTATTGTTGGCTTCTGGTTTTTAATTTTTTCTGTCACAAAAGCAACATATGTTTGTTACAGGGAAGTTGGAAGATATGAGAGTAATGAAAAAAAATCGTTCATAACTCCAGCTTTAGAGACAGTCACTGATGGAATCCTGGTGTCTTCTGCATTCAGGGGTATGAGCTTGTCGGGCTCATCCCAACATGAAGACCCTCCTTGGGAGAGTCTGGGGCCCTTATCTCACTAAGATTGGAAAGAATGTTGATCCCTTGGTATGGTGCTCAAATGCATGACTCAAAACAAATGAGCTAACCCTTACTGACCTCCACCCATCTGCCTCCAAATCTCTGTGAATGCCAACATAGTCCTTCCCTCTGGTCAAAGTCCCTACTGCCATCCCTGACCCCTTTTTGCACTAACCACAAATGATCCGCAGCAAATCCTGTCAGATTTACCTTTTTACTTTGAAAGTATACCCAGAAGCTGACCACTTCCCAGCATCCCAACTGCTGTATCCTTCATCTGCCCTGGACTAGGGCAGCCTCTGGCCTCCCTGCTTCTACCCAGGCCTTCCCTGCCTTCTCCACATGCACTCAGAGTAAGTGAGTAAAATATGGGTCATATTAGGTCCCCCCTATGCTCTAGACCTACCAGTGCTGCCCATGCCCACTCAGAGTAGAAGGCATACCTGTGTCTATAATCTGCAAGGCCCCTCTGCCACCTTGACTTTGTCCCCCTCTGCTCCCCTTATTTGCCCTGATGTAGGCACACTGGGGTCCGTGCTGCCCCTGGCCTCCAGGCGTGCTTCTGCTTTAGGCTGGGAGCAGTGTTCCCTCTCCTGCAGTGTTCTTTTCAGGCAGCTGCATGCCTCACTCCTGCATCTCCTCCAGGCCTTGTCTTAATTGTCCCCTGCCTACCCTGTTCTAGAATACACATCCATCCATTCACTCTTCCAATCCCTTTCATGGCTCTCTTTTCCCCCTTAGCTTTGATCAGTGTCTAATATCTCTATCTTCTCTTGCCATATGTGGCCCGCTATAAACCGAGTGGATATTTGTCTTACTGCTCCATTCCCAGAGCCTGGAGGGGAAGCAACCAGGCCCAGAGGCAGCAACCAGGACGTGCTTGTTCAACAAATGAGTGGGCGTGCAGTCTTGGCTGTGCTCATCAGGCCTGGCAGCCCTGCGGTTTTTCCCTCTAACATAAGACTTACATTTGGCTGCAGGAAACAGAAACTGGGCACAGTGCCTTGACCACCAGGGGCTATCCTTCTGGTGTCACAGGCATCTCATTGATAGCCTGGCTCACGTCTGTGACTCTGCCACCGTTAGCATGTGGACTTTGTCCTCACCTCACCTCCAGATGGCGTCTGTGCCTCTAAGCAAAAGGATGGTAGAGGACATTGGCTGCCCTGACCTTGACTCAGTTGATGCCAGCCTGCTGATTAGTGCTAAGGAGAACCATTGGCCGCCCTAACCAGCAGAAGCCTGGGTGAAGGTACCTGTGACCAGCCACTTGTCCTCTCTAAATAAAACCATAATAAAGAAGGAGGGGTTGGATACTAGGCAGGGAGCCAGGGCGTTTACCCTGGGCACCAAGCCTCAGTTGCCACCTCTTTGCAGCGGGTCTGGAAGTTGCTGCCTGACATTGTCAGGCCAAAAGAGGAGGCTGCTTCCCTGCAGAACCACAGGTGGCAGTTACAGACTCAGTTTGGCTCCTGTAGTTATTCCCTGGACCTGCATGAAAGTGATGTGCAGGGTTTGTGTGGGGTGGAAAAAAGGAACTGGGCTCCAGAGCCAGAATCCAGTCCTGCCTTTGCCAACTTGAAGGCCCTGCTCACCTCTGGAACCATAGATGGTTTCAGGATTGTTAGGAACATTCAACCAGGCAGAGCCTGTTGAGGGTCCACATGGCACTAGGCACGTCCCAGGTGTGCTAACACCACAAAGCAGCACTATAACACCTACTGATATTTCAAGAAGGCTTTTTGGTAGAAAATGGCTGGGAAGTTGGATCATAGGTGATCTTTATTTTTTATTCCATGCTTTCTTTGGTTTTCTAAATTTTGTTCGTTGAAGGGCCCCTGGGGGGCTCAGTCGGTTGAGCATCTGACTTCAGCTCAGATCATGATCTCACTGTTCATGAGTTCGAACACCGCATCAGGCTCTATGCTGACAGCTCAGAGCCTGGAGCCTGCTTTCAGATTCTGTGCCTTCTTCTCTCTCTGCTCCTCCCTCACTCGTGCTCTGTCTCTATCTCTCAAAAATAAATAAACATTAAAAATTTTTTTTTTAAATAATAGTAAATTTTGTTTATTGAGCACATAGTCCTTTTACAATTAAACAACAGTAAGTAAGTACTTTTCTATGCTTCACAGAGGCACTAACTGTCTTTGCATACCTGCAGTTTATGCGGGAGATGGCAGGGGCCTGGCAGATGACCGTGGAACAGAAGTTCGGCCTGTTTTCTGCGGAGATAAAGGAAGCAGACCCCCTGGCAGCGTCAGAAGCCAGTCAGCCCAAACCCTGTGCCCCCGAAGTGACCCCCCACTACATTTGGATTGATGTAAGTGCTTCCCCAGGCTCCCCAGCCCTAGCTGGAGGTCAGGGGCTTCCCCTGGGGCCAGTAGCCCAGTAAGCATGGGACTCCAGGTTTAAGACGACCTTACCTGGGAAGATGGGATGGCTATTCCTGCCCTCTGCCCAGGCCCCGCCAGACTCATTTCACTTCCCAGGAGACACATACACACCCTGCTGTTGGCCCAGAGCCCCACCTCAGCTGGCCGTGCTGGCTCTGCGGGCAGGTGGACCAGGCTTGAGCACAGTGACATGTTCTCTTTCCCACTCAGTTCCTGGTGCAGCGGTTCGAGATCGCCAAGTACTGCAGCTCTGACCAAGTGGAGATCTTCTCCAGCTTGCTGCAGCGCTCCATGTCCCTGAACATCGGCGGGGCCAAGGGGAGCATGAACCGGCACGTGGCAGCCATCGGGCCTCGCTTCAAGTGAGAGCCTCCCTCCTCCTCCCGTGATGGTGGCAGGGACGGTGTGGGGGATGTTTCTGTCGGGAGTTGCTGGTGCTGTAGGCCACAGGAGGTTCCCATGCTTGGTCTTTTTTTTTTTTTGCCAGAAACTGACCAAGTTTCCCTGGGAAAGGGACCTGAATGGAATGACCTGGCCTGCCATGCCCTTCCAGGGCTGAGGAAGTCAGCCAGTGTGCTGTCCTCAGCAGGGGAATGTTCAAGAAGGTGGTTCACTCATGGACCTTGGGCAGCCAAATGTCAGGCAGCCTTTCCAAATTGTTTGGGGGTGGATAACAGCAAAAGGAATTTGATGACATAGTGGTGATTTAAAAACAGGTGATATGGCAGAATTCAGGTATAATAAGCTCAGACTGGGAGGCTGGCAGTGACTTAGGGCACACATCACTTGACTCCTCTGAAATGTTTGTGGAAAACTTCTGACCATGCTGACTACACCAAGTGGATTTTTGCGAAGATCTGTGCAAAATATCAACCACACCAGGGGATATCCCCTGGGACCATGCTTCTCAGACCACTGCAGGGAAGAACTAATACTCTGTTCCCCTCATTTCCCATCCATCACAGACCTGTACCTTTATAAAATGCATGAGAATGAATTACTAGAAAAGGATTCACACTAGACTATCATAACAATGTGAAATTGCGATAGAAATGAGCAGGTAACCCCCTCTTGGTTTCGTACTAACTCATCAAAGACCAACACCATCTGTAGATGCCCATTGAGTAGCCCTGACTTGGTAGAAACCAGGTGCTTGGTAAATATATTTTTCTTTTAGTTTGAATTAAATGTTCTACCTTTGTAGTACTTATAGGTGACCGTGCTTAGGGAGTAGTTTGCAGATAGACGAGTTTCTAGCCAAAGCAGATGAACACACAACTTATTTATTTGCCCCCAAGTAAAGTAAAGGTTTAAAAAAAAACCTTCCTGAGACATTTCTGGTACAATAAACCTGAATGGTGCCCGGCTGGTACCACAGTCCTGGCACCTGAGAGCTCTGTCATCCAGAGACATGCCTGAGGGCCGAGTGGTTTGCACAGGAGCTAGAGCCCCTGGGATGTTCCTGGGCCGCCTGCATTCTGACTCAGCCCCTGGTGTTCTCTCATAGACTGCTGACTCTGGGGCTGGCCCTTCTGCATGCCGATGTGGTCCCAAACGCGACCATTCGCAACGTGCTTCGTGAGAAGATCTACTCCACTGCCTTTGACTACTTCAGGTACTCTCCCCAGCTGTGCTATGCGCAGTATGCAGTGACAGCCCACTGCCCCCAGTGCCCCCAGTTGTCCCAGATCTCCAGAAGTCACGGCAGAAATGGTTTTGCCTGATTTATCCACTACCCTCCTTGTTCAGCGGCTCTGATGGCCCAAGATTTGAACATCTTCAGCCCTGTGCCGTATTTTTATGTGTGCACTTAGTTACAGCTAGCCTCCCTACGCGATGTACACGTTTTCCCCTGGCTCAACTGTGCATTCATTTAACTTTCCAGTTCCTATGAGTGGTTACTGCTCAAAGAATTGCAGTCACCCGCTGCCTGGGGCTTTGCGAGTGTGTAGGTCGTGTTGTATGGAGACAGCTACAGTTGCAGGATCCACCACAAGCACACCATTCAGCCAAGGGCTGTTGATGGTGCTGGGATTGTGGTGGAGGCGGCCATGAGAGCTCAGAAAATCAGCACGCTTTTCCTTGCGAATTAATGAGATGGTTGTTGCTGATGACTAGCTCTGGGCTCATCTTTTGTCATTAAGAGACCACTCACATCACCTCTCACATGCTTTATAATATGCGTGGCTTCTAGTCCCAGACTCCAGGCATTCAACTCTTGTCCTCTTGTGGTTGTTTGAAGTTGCCCCCCAAAGTTCCCTACTCAAGGAGAAAAGAGGCTACGCGAAGACATAAGCATAATGATTAAATTTTGGACGGCCATGTTCTCCGATAAGAAGTACCTGACTGCCAGCCAGCTTGTTCCCCCAGGTGAGCATTGTTGTCAGCAGTGCAGCTGCTCATAGGTGTTGGGGCCAACACATGGGTGCTGGCGGGACAGTGGTGTGCAGTGGGCAGCCCTGAAGGAACCCGGTCAGAATAGTGAGGGTCTTACTGAGCGCTGGCCTTAGCCATGCTGCATAGTCACCAGAGGCCCAAAACCTGCCTGGCCACAACTTGTCTCCAGTCCCCGCTGACAAGCATGAACGAGTGCAGGAGGCCCTGAGCAGAAGCCATTCCATGTAACATCTCCCAGTACCAGCCCAGTTCACTAGCCCCCACTGTATATCTGACAAGCCCATACTGGGATAAGGCCTGTGTGCCATCTGATAAGAGACCATCAAATCAGTGGGTAATGTCAGCATGAAGGGGTCATGGGAACATCCCTCAAGGACAGGCACTTGGCCCGCCAGAGTTGGGGAGCTAGGGACAGTTTTCTGGAAGAGGTGACATCTGAGCTGAGTCTTCAAAGATGAATAGGAGCAAGCTACGGTGGATAAGGTTAAAGACAAGGTGAGGTGTAACCAACCACAAACCTCCACAAGGAAACATGTTCTTGTTTTCTCTGAGCACATAGCTGAATATACAGCACAAATTAGGGATGAGGAGTGCAGTTTCTGCAGACAGACCCACCACTGACGACCTGACTGTAGGAAAAGGAAGGGATGGGGCACCTGGGGATTCAGTCATTTGAGCATCTGACTCTTGATTTTGGCTCAGGTCATGATCCCAGGGCTTTGGGATTAAGCCCCACATCAGTCTCCACACTGAGCATAGAGCTTCCTTAAGATTCTCTTTCTCTCCCTCTGCCTTTCTCCTCATCTCTCTCTCTCTCTCTCTCTCTCTCTCAAAATAAATAAAGGAAAACTAAAAAGCAAGCCGTGATTTCCCGAACCGACTTCCTGGATCCATGTAGAGCAGGGCCAACAGCCCTTCTTGCCTGCCTGCAAGGGTCCCGAGTTCCTGCCATGTTAAAAAGCAACATGCTGCTAGAGATGAAAGAGCTGTTCATAATTTATCAGGATCACCACTCACATTCGTTTTATTCTATTTTAAAAGCTAGGAGGAACATAATACATTTTAGTAAGCTTTACATGTAGAATGGTTAAAAGAACTTCCTAGGAGTACCTGGCTAGCTCAGTCAGTAGAGCATGTGACTTTTGAGTCATGAGTTCAAGCCCCACATTGGGCGTAGGGATTATATTAAAAAAATAAAAACAAAACAAAAACTTTTCCAGATGTTGGTTTTTTCTGCATATGGTTTCTTCAACACCATGTCTCTCCCTCCCTGGCCTTGGTGAAAGCCCACATGCCTCATTCTGGAAGCAATAATGTGTTTGCCCACAGATAACCAAGACACCCGGAGCAATCTGGACATAGCGGTCGGGTCTCGGCAACAGGCCACTCAAGGCTGGATCAACACCTACCCCCTGTCCAGTGGCATGTCGACCATCTCCAAGAAGTCAGGTCAGTTAAAGGTTTGCTGATAGGTCCTTTGGGTCTGAGTCATATCCTGGCAGCTCAGACAGTGGGCAGAATGCTGAAAGACAGCTTCTTCTGGGTTCTAGAAGTGAAGAGTGGGTCAGTGAACTCTGAAGACCACACTTGTGCCTTCTCTTTCCTGCACAGGCATGTCCAAGAAGACCAACCGCGGCTCCCAGCTGCACAAGTACTACATGAAGCGCAGGACACTGCTGCTGTCCCTGCTGGTAAGGTGACACCTGCCATATGCCCACGGCACTGAGGACAGGAGCAGTGTGGCACATGGGTGCATGCAGAAGGCATATCAATGTCTCATCTCACCAGGCCACTGAGATTGAGCGTCTCATCACATGGTACAACCCACTGTCGGCCCCAGAGTTGGAGCTGGACCAGGCTGGAGAGAACAGCGTGGCCAACTGGAGGTCCAAGTACATCAGTCTGAGTGAGAAGCAGTGGAAAGATAATGTTAACCTTGCCTGGAGCATCTCTCCTTACCTAGCCGTGCAGCTGCCAGCCAGGTGGGCCCTAGTCACACCTGTCTGATGAGGGCCTTGCCAAAAGTCCAGTACAAGGGCACCTGAGTGGGGAGGAACATGATGTGGTCACTGCCAAGGATGAAGGATGGTTGGGGAAGCAATCTTAGAGGTCTGGTTCTCTGCCCTGGAATTTGACCCAATCTCTCTGTGCAGTAGTTACATAGCACAGACTCCTGCATGGGGTGACCCAGTATCCCAGAGCCCAAGCAGGAAACATCAGAGCACATTCAGGGTCATATGCAAGGAAAAAAGGAAGCACATGGAGGCTCTCACTACAAGGACGGATACCTGGGGAGCCTTTGGGTTTGTTCCCAGAGGTCTTCAGCAAGCTACTCACAGGAGGTGGCCAGCAACTGAGTGTCCTATGAACTCTCCCCTGGTAGCTTTGCCAAGGACAAAACTCTTAGACCAATGGTAGCTGAGAGGGGCCTCCCAGGCCCCTGTGTTAAATCCCACCAGGGAGAGTGCATCTACCCCACATCCAGGAGTGGACATTTCTTCCTCTTGAGCCCACACTTGCCTACTCACTGCCTCCTCCTTCTGGTTCTAATCCAGTCCTCTGGATCAGGATCACAGCCTGGCAGTGTTCATGGAAAGTCTACCTTGTGTTAGCCTGGGGTCATGACCCTTGAAAACTTGCATCCACCCTCCCACCTATGGATGTACCTTCTGGCCTGTGGGCTCACCATGCCATGGACAGGCTGCTTTGGGGGCCAGGGCAAGGGGGCATTCTGAAGGCAAAAACTATAAAGGGATATCTTTTGAATGGGGAGTATAGAATAATTCCTGTTTGAGATAGTTCTGGCATTTTGTCATAGCCAGTCATAGTGCTGTTTATTGTAAACACTCATATTCAGAGTTACCAACATGTTAGTAGTATAGTGTTTAGGGGTCACTTGGCATTAATCTGCATCCCTCCAGTTCAGGGCTCCTTCCACCCCCTGTTCCGTGGAGGCAGGAGAGGCCATCTCCTCATGCCCTCTGCGTGCCATAGGTTTAAGAACACAGAAGCCATCGGCAACGAAGTGACCCGTCTCGTTCGGTTGGACCCAGGAGCTGTTAGTGACATCCCTGAAGCTATCAAGGTAGTGTAGCATGTGCTGAGGCCTGGGCTCAAACTGCTCAAAAACAGAACTGCTTCCAGAAACACCCAGAACGTAGAAGTGTGACAAAAACCTGGCAGCCTCAGTGGTAGAATGATTTTTCTAATTTCCTGTGTTTTCTACTTCTCAAATGAGGCGTTTATTATGCTTGCAGTAGAAAAAAATTGAACATACTTCACCCTAGTTGAAATTATGCTACTTCACATAATGTGTGAGAAGCATTTCCCCACATTATTATAAATGCTTTATCATTATTTCTGGGGGCGTCCCTGAGATATGGGGTGGGGCTGGGTATTTCCAGAGGGGCCTTGGGGACTCCCTGCGCCAGACCATCTCCCTGCTTCCTTCCTAGTTCCTGGTCACCTGGCACACCATCGATGCTGACGCACCTGAGCTCAGCCACGTGCTGTGCTGGGCACCCGCAGACCCGCCCACGGGCCTCTCCTACTTCTCCAGCATGTACCCTCCACACCCTCTCACGGCCCAGTACGGGGTGAAAGTCCTGCGGTCCTTCCCACCGGTGAGCCCACGTCTTGCCTGAGTCAACCTCGGTGGGACTACCTGGGACTGTTTAGGTGGAGACAGGGAGGACAGGCTTTATCTCCAACTTGATGTAGGCCTGATGAAACATTGGTCCTTCTTAGAGCATGTCTTCATCCCCTGTTTCTGTCCAGGCAGTCATAGAAGACAGATTTAGTTTTGACTCAGATATGCTTATTGGTATTACTTGTTTTTTAATTTTAATTTGGTGTTTGAGTTACAGAAGGAAGTTGAATTTGAGTTTGGTTCCAGCTGTGGGCTGTTGGGAAGCACGGGGATGCCATATGACAGCCACAGTGATGGGTTTGGTAGCTGACTCGTGGAGGCCCCAGCACAGGGGTCTGCTAGAACCTCAGCCCTTGTCCCCAAGCAGGCCCCCAACAGGGAACATACACGGGCAGGCCCTTCGCCTGTCGTCGCAGGCATAGGAGCCTTGTTCCTTTTGCTTTTTCTCCCTCATCAAATCGTTGGTCATTTTCCTTGCCACCCTCTGGGCTTTCCCCAGTTCTCAGTCCTCTGTGATCTCCAGTGAGATGGTGGTGTTCCACGGGCTGAGTGACAGCAGGGCTGTTCCAGGTTGGAGTAGGGCCCTGGGACAGTCATCTGTGTTGCGTTTGTTCTCACATTCCTAGAGGTGAGGAATTTTCTTCCCTTCTTGGAGGTCATAATCACTCGTCCTCCTCCTTTGCAGGATGCCATCCTATTCTACATCCCCCAGATTGTGCAGGCCCTCAGATATGACAAGGTAAGGCTACGCCAACACGTGCTGTCCTTCCCCTCTGAGAGCTGGGCCGGGCAGTCCGGAGGGGGCCCTCAGCAAAAGAGAATGGGGCCTTGGGAGCAGGGCCGCCAAACTGTGACCTGGTCTCTGAGCTCCTCTCACACACACCCCCACCATGGTTGTGGCCAGTGCTCATGGCCGTGAGGTCCCACTCACCCCATTTCACCCTGAGGCACTGTCTGCTATGCAGTGTGGGAGGGCCCTGGAAGTATTGCCAGCCACTTCCTTAGTCCCTGAATCCAGCTCCCTCGTCTCTTCAGTGGGAAGCAAGGAGGCTCAGACAAGATGATGTAGGTCTTAGTGTGCTTGGGCTCCTATAGCAGAGAACCACAGAGTGGGGGGTTAAACAATGGAAATGTATTTCTGAATGTTCTGGAGGCTCAAAGTCAGAGATCAAGGTGCCCATAGGGTTGGTTTCTCCTGAGGGTTGGTTTGCAGATGCCTGCCTTCTCCCTGTGTCCTCAACATGGTCTTCCCTCTGCCTGTGTCCTCTTGTGAGGACACCACACTGGACGAGGGCCACCCTAATGATCTCATTTTAACTTAATCACCTCTTGAAAGGCCCATCTCCAGACACTATCACATTCTTAGGCACTGGGGCATACGACTTCAACGCGTGAATTGGGGAGCACTGTTCAGCCCGTCACGTATAGCACTTGTACATAAGATACGTAGCATCGGGCCTGGACAGAAACCCCCCATGGGTGACCACAACCCAGAACCCACACTGCCCATGCTTTATCCCAGCAACGATCCCCCGACCGTGCTTGAGTCTGAGTGTAGCAGCAACATCCGTCCCTTTCCTGGTCCTGCTCACACTGCTCCCCACTGCATAAGACACCAGACCCCCCGTGTCCTGGCTGCGTCCTTGCGGTAGCAGTGAGTGCTGTGGCTCACTTTGTGAGCACTGTGGTGGGTGTCCCGGGGCTAGCTTCTTCCTCCCAGATTGGCAGGATGCTCTGTCTTGGTCCATAGACCAAAGTGCTACTAGAACAACAGTCAACTTCTCTTGAAAGACTGAGTCCTGTTTTAGCTAGGTAGCTGCCAAAAGCCCTCTAACTCTGAGCAGGTGGTTTTGATACCGTGCTGACAGTGCAGAACCTGCTTGGGATTTTCTCTTTCTCTTCTCTCTCCCCACCTCCAACCCACCCACCC
>NW_027533081.1:737266-740260 GCF_008692635.1 Crocuta crocuta | reverse complement strand
ACCCACCCACCCACTCACACTCTTTTTCTGTCTCAAAATAAATAAACATTTTAAAAGATGAAAAAAAGAAAGAAACACACAGGACTAAAATGCTAAAACCTTTCTCAAAGCTAGAAGCCTTGATGGGCCTCAGCGACTGATAACACTTCCTCCTTGTTCAGACGGCTGGTTTCCACTTCCCTGTTGTCTGTTTTCGTTACTGCATTGAGTCCCCTTCTGTGGTCTCAGCGACACTGACTGGATTACCAGTTCATCATAAAAGGACATAACCGACAAACAGCCAGGTGGAAGGGCAGCAGAGGGCAGGGGATGTGGGAAGGCTGTGGAACTTCACACTCTTCAGGCACGTGACTCTCCCAGCCTCTTCACCAACTCGGAAACTCCACAAACTTTAAATTAAACAGACTGCAAGTTGAATATTCATAGTTTAACTTTAGATCCTTTTACTGGGTTAGCAGTGAGAAACCCATAGCAAGAAGTTATTTGAAGTTTGACCTACTAGGTAAGCCCACCCAGCCAAGGACATCTGTCCCGAGAATACCAGATTGGGGGTGGGGGGGCTACAAACTACTCTGGGGTTGGGGGAGAAGCCAGGAGTCTTCCATAAAGGTGAGTGCCTTTTTTAAGACAGGGTAATTAAGAGACACCTGGGTGGCTCAGTTGGTTGAGCGTCCAACTTCAGCTCAGGTCATGGTCTCATGGTTTGTGAGTTTGAGCCCCATGTCAGGCTCTGTGCTGACAGTTCAGAGCCTGGAGCCTGCTTCACATTCTGTGTCTCCCTCTCTCTCTGCCCCTCCCCTACTCACACACTCACTCTCTCCCTCTCTCTCTCTCAAAAATAAACAAACATTAAAAAATTTTTTAGTTAAAAAGACAAGGTACTTAATATGAGTAGCAGAACATGACTAAGAAGGAGAAAGAGGAAAGGTCCTTAGGAGAGTGGCCATGGTATGTCAACTCATGAAATATGTTTGTTAGAATTTTTTGGAACCTGCCCATCAACTTTGGAACATTGTTCCAAACAACCAGCTTATAGCAGAGTTTTAGTACCCAACCCACTCATTCCTCATACTTGACAACAGCAGAAATTAGTTGAGTCATGGTTCTTAGAATCTAGGGGAAGTCACAGGGGAAACTAAAGCTGGCTCCTTCCTATATTGAAGACCCCATCACCTGGGGCCCCATCTGCCCCACCGGCCAGCTAGCCAGCTGGAACTTGTCCTATGTGGGCTGGGCTCACACATACCCAGAAGAGCTTGCCCACACAGCCGGAAACCACTAGGCCTTACTTCTTGCTGGGTCTGCAAGTGCTGGAAGTCCACTCTTGCACTGGGTGAGAGTCTCTCTTGGTAGAGAGGCGCCCAGGCCTGGGCTGATGGTGACCTTGCTCTCCTATAGATGGGCTACGTCCGGGAGTATATTCTGTGGGCAGCATCCAAATCCCAGCTTCTGGCACACCAGTTTATCTGGAACATGAAAACTAACATCTATCTGGATGAAGAAGGGCACCAGAAGGACCGTGAGTATTTGTCACCTTCCCTCAGGCCTCACCCCCCCATCTTTAACCCTCATAGGCCTGTGCTGTCCCAGCCCATAGTTCCCTCTGCTTCCTGTCCTTTGATGGGAACACGTTACCCTTCAACACCCAGCAGGAGCAGGATCCTCCTCCTTGGTGAAACCTTTGCTAACCTCCCTCCAGACGTCCTGCCCACCCTGGCACCATCCTGCAGCTCCCCAGGCACATGTGGGAGCCTCCTGCTCAGGCCAAGCTTCTCCTCACACTGTGCTTGACCCAGTGACTCCATGTGGGGGCGAGGCGGCCACCCAGGGCAACGGTCCTCAAACAGAGGTTGTCCACATCTTCACACCCTTAAAAACTAGTGAGGCCCCCAGAGAGCTTTGGTTTACATGGGCTTTGGTTCCCAGTGTTAACCAACATTAGACATGAAAACTGACACATTTAAAAAATAATACAAGCCCATCACATAGTAACATAAATATTTTTATGAAAAACAATTCTTAAAAAGCTCAAAAAGGAGAAAAGTGGTGTTGCTTTACAGTTGTACAGATGTCTTTAATGTCTGTAACAATGCCACAGCATCTTTAGTAAAAGACAGCAGGACTCTCCTTCTGCTTCTGCATTTACCCTGTTGGAATAGGTTGTTTGGTTGAAGTAAATGCGGGGAATTCAGCCTGGCAGACACGTGGCTGGAAAAGGAAGGAGCGTTTTAGTGGACTTTCCAGTCATTCCAGGTGGTCTCATCCCTGGTGATACTGCACCAAATGCAACAAGTGATAGTTTCTTAAAGGTGAATTGCAATGTGGATTTAAAATCATGACAGCGAGTTTCTCGTGCTCTTTCTTTGAAGCCCATTGGTCTACCCAGCACTTACCACACCCCCCGCAGGACTTCACAGCATTCAAATTCACATTTGCCAATGCCTTACCAAACAGAAACATTGTCAAGTGCTGGGGAGCTGTCAAGCTCACTGGCACCGATGCAACTTTTCCAAAACTTTGTGGTTTTCCTTACGTGGCAGATTCGACTTGCTGATTTTTAAGAAAATATGTGCCATGTACCTAAGTCCAAATAACTATTTTTGTCAGTCACTCTTTCAAGTAAAAATGATGTTCCCTGAAACAGAAGTTCCTTCAGCTCAAAAGTCAAACCAACACAAGGTGCTGTCCCTCGAGACCACAGCATTGCATGCTTCACGTGCAGCAGGGGCTCTGGGCACTGTCCATTTCACCACACAGAATGTTAGACGTACTCAGGGTAGAGTTCAATCAAATGAGTCATTGCTCATCGCCTCACCAGGGATATTCTTAGTGATACTGGCTTTTGTTCCCACCATGGGAGCAGAGCCAGGAGGATCCAGTGACCACCAGTACCTTGTCCAACTGCTTGTGCACAGCCTCCAAGTGTCTACACAGCAAGGAGGGCAAACGCCCTGTCAGTATAGTTTTGATTGGGGGGGGGGGGGGGCTAAGGGG